>NC_134206.1:319594114-319897144 GCF_965140235.1 Caretta caretta | reverse complement strand
GAAAAACTTTTTCACTAGGAGGGTGGTGAAACACTGGAATGCGTTGCCTAGGGAGGTGGTGGAATCTCCTTCCTTAGAAGTTTTTAAGGTCAGGCTTGACAAAGCCCTGGCTGGGATGATTTAATTGGGTATGGGTCCTGTTTTGAGCAGGGGGTTGGACTAGATGACCTCCTGAGGTCCCTTCCAACCCTGATATTCTATGATTCTATGATTAAACCATCCCGATGTGTAGAAAGAATAGTAAATATGGCAGGCGACCAGCTTGGCTTAACAGTGAAATCCTTGCTGCTCTTAAATACAAAAAAGAAGCTTACAAGAAGTGGAAGATTGGACAAATGACCAGGGATGAGTATAAAAATATTGCTGGGGCTTGCAGGAGTGAAATCAGGAAGGCCAAATCACACCTGGAGTTGCAGCTAGCCAGAGATGTTAAGAGTAACAAGAAGGGTTTCTTCAGGTCTGTTAGCAACAAGAAGAAAGTCAAGGAAAGTGTGGGCACCTTACTGAATGAGGGAGGCAACCTAGTGACAGAGGATGTGGAAAAAGCTAATGTACCCAATGCTTTTTTTGCCTCTGTCTTCACAAACAAGGTCAGCTCCCAGACTACTGCACTGGGCAGCACAGCATGGGGAGAACTTGACCAGCCCTCTGTGGAGAAAAAAGTGGTTCGGGACTATTTAGAAAAGCTGGACGAGCAAAAGTCCATGGGGCTGGATGCGTTGCATCCGAGAGTGCTAAAGGAGTTGGCAGATGTGATTGCAGAGCCATTGGCCATTATCTTTGAAAACTCATGGCGATCAGGGGAGGTCCCAGACGACTGGAAAAAGGCTAATGTAGTGCCAATCTTTAAAAAAGGGAAGAAGGAGGATCCTGGAAACTACAGGCCAGTCAGCCTCACCTCAGTCCCCGGAAAAATCATGGAGCAGGTCCTCAAGGAATCAATTCTGAAGCACTTTTAGGAGAGGAAAGTGATCAGGAACAGTCAGCATGGATTCACTAAGGGCAAGTCATGCCTGACTAATCTAATTGCCTTCTATGACGAGATAACTGGCTCTGTGAATGAAGGGAAAGCAGTGTACTTGTTGTTCCTTGAATTTAACAAAGCTTTTGACACAGTCTCCCACAGTATTCTTGCCAGTAAGTTAAAGAAGTATGGGCTGGATGAATGGACTATAAGGTGGATAGAAAGTTGGCTAGATTGTCGGGCTCAACGGGTAGTGATCAATGGCTCCATGTCTAGTTGGCAGCCGGTATCAAGTGGAGTGCCCCAGGGGTTGGTCCTCGGGCCGGTTTTGTTCAATATCTTCATAAATGATCTGGAGGATGGTGTGGATTGCACCCTCAGCAAGTTTGCAGATGACACTAAACTGGGAGGAGAGGTAGATACGCTGGAGGGTAGGGATAGGATATAGAGGGACCTAGACAAATTGGAGGATTGGGCCAAAAGAAATCTGATGAGGTTCAACAAGGACAAGTGCAGAGTCCTGCACTTAGGATGGAAGAATCCAATGCACCGCTACAGACTAGGGACCGAATGGCTCGGCAGCAGTTCTGCAGAAAAGGACCTAGGGGTGACAGTGGACGAGAAGCTGGATATGAGTCAACAGTGTGCCCTTGTTGCCAAGAAGGCCAATGGCATTTTGGGATGTATAAGTAGGGGCATTGCCAGCAGATCGAGGGACGTAATCGTTCCCCTCTATTCAACATTGGTGAGGCCTCATCTGGTGTATTGTGTCCAGTTTTGGGCCCTACACTACAAGAAGGATGTGAAAAAATTGGAAAGAGTCCAGCGGAGGGCAACAAAAATTATTAGGGGGCTGGAACACATGAGTTATGAGGAGAGGCTGAGGGAACTGGGGATGTTTAGTCTTCAGAAGAGAAGAATGAGGGGGGATTTGATAGCTGCTTTCAACTACCTGAAAGGGGGTTCCAAAGAGGATGGCCCTAGACTGTTCTTAGTGGTAGCAGATGACAGAACAAGGAGTAATGGTCTCAAGTTGCAGTGGGGGAGATTTAGGTTGGATATTAGGAAAAACTTTTTCACTAGGAGGGTGGTGAAACACTGGAATGCGTTACCTAGGGAGGTGGTAGAATCTCCTTCCCTAGAAGTTTTTAAGGTCAGGCTTGACAAAGCCCTGGCTGGGATGATTTAGTCAGAGATCGGTCCTGCTTTGAGCAGGGGGTTGGACTAGATGACCTCCTGAGGTCCCTTCCAACCCTGATATTCTATGATTCTATGAAACCATGTACAAACCAAGACTCCATTCCTACAATGAGACCCATGCAGGCAGAGCCCTCTGAATGCCTTTAAATACAGTTCTGTCACAGTGGGACTGGACCCTATAACAGGCAGTAGGGTCCAGTGCACCTGAGAGTCATCAGCTGCCTCCATTTGGGTTTAAGTGAAGGCCAGGTGAGCTGGAAGACAGGAAGAGGCTGATGAAAAGCTGCCTGAGAAGGGGAGGAGAAACAAAGCATACAGTAAAGGAGGAAAGAGCTGTAGGAGTGCAGTAATGAGTTGCTGCTGGTGATACACCTCTACCCCGATATAACACGGTCCTCTGGAGCCAAAAAATCTTACCGTGTTATATGTGAAACCAAGTTATATTGAAATTGCTATGGAGGGCCATATAGGGAAGGTTGTGCCTCCACAAACATCCTGGCCCCACCCCCAATCTGACCCCCACCTACTTCCCACCCCCTGACTGACCCCTCAGAACCTCCAAGCCATCCAACCACACCCCTGCTCCCTGTCCCCTGACCATCCCCCAAGACCCTCTGCTCCTTATCCAACCCCCCAGCCCTGGCCCGGCACCATTAACACGCCTCTCAGAGCACCGTGTCAGAGCCAGACACGCTGCCACCATAAGTGCCGACTCCGTGGTTGCTCCGGGGCTCAAGCACCCACTGGCAGCTCCCTGTCCTGCTCCCCTGCCCCAGCTCGCCTCCGCTCTGCCTCCTCCCCTGAGTGTGTCACTGCTCCACTTCTCCCGCCTCCCTCCCAGGCTTCTCCAAGCCTGGGAAGGAGAGGGGAGCAGGGAAAATGCTTTACCGCATTATATCCAAATTTGCGTTATATCGGATTGCCTTATATCAGGGTAGAGGTGTAGTTCCTGAGGAAAGCTCATAGGAGGACTGGCTATAGCTGAGGAACCCTGCCAAGTTGTGGGAAGTTTTGTGCAGAGGCCCCTAGGCATATGAGGAAGAAACAGCATGGTCAGTGGGCCCAGAAGCAAGGGGTTGACATTGAGGGAGGTCCCCAGGAGCAGGAGTAGGACTCACAGGTGAGAAGGCCTGGGGGAGTAATACACTGCAGAGAGCTCTCTTACTGGAGACCTGACTTGAAGCTACAGGAGAAGATTTTGGGGAAAGAAGTGGGTCTTGGAACTCTCAGGGAGGAAACATGGGTCTTGGAACTCTCAGGGGGCCCTGGAACAGGGATAAAGGAACTGGGACAGGGTAGTTAATGACTCTCGGGTGGGCAACCTGGGAACAGTTACCTGTGAATGGGATTGAAGGGCTGCTGCATTGTAACCTTCTCTTACTTTGTGGTTTTAAGAGGAACTGTTTTTACCAAGAGCAATCTGAGAATTGTGTCACTCTATATGAATACAAAGAGTTTGAGTCTGCTGCTATAAGAGAATGTTCCTTTGCATGGTCCATATTAAGGGGAAACTGAGGCAGGTACACTTATTCCATGGACTGCCACAGGAAGGGGCTTGAGGATGAGCCGCCCCAGAGTAAACTCTATATGTACATAGAGGTCTGGCCAAATAGAGCTCATGGTAAACTTATGGCCTAAATTTAAAAAAAAGTATTTAGAAAATGCACTAGTATTTGAGATTAGTCTGCAACATAGTTGTTTTTAATAAATCCCTATCCCTAGCAGAGCATTAAACTATATTAGCTTTAACTATGTCTGACAACAGCTCCCCTAATCAGTCCTACTTGAGACTAGCCTGTCTTGCTCTCTGCAGTGGGCAAGATCTCTATCTTTTTTTAATTAATTCAGACTCTTTGCTACCCATGTTTCCCCAATGTATTCACACGATTATTCCAATTTGCATTAAAAGAACACCAACATCATTGATTTTTAAAAAAAAAACTATTAAAAATACTATTTCTAACAAAGGACTCTTTAAATAATATGCTCTGAATTAATCTTTTAAAATTCAGCTAGTACATCCAGGTTTTTATGCTCTCCTGATGTTTATGAATCTCTTCAACAAGACAAAAAATGACTAGTTAGGTATGCCATTTTAAGCCAGCTGAGATTCTGCCAAAATGTTTTGTGTGCATGTATTATTTTATTTCTTTAGTAATGTAAAGGTTTGCTTTGAAATAGATAGAGACCTAGGCAGAGCTTACATCTAGTTTTCTAATTTTGTGATCATGTCCACTCTTGTTAGAAGTCACAATTAGCGTAAAAGATTAATCTGTATCAATTTGACCAAGCCTCTTCTCTTATAGCCTCTTTAGGAGAATTTATACCAACAGTGAATCTGATCCCAAAATCAGAACAAACAAAGAAATAAGAAAAATCAAATACTAGTGTAGAAGGATGAAGTCAGGCTCGATTTCTTTTTCAGATGCAGAGAGGTCTTTGGAGAAGTTGCTGCTACCTTAAGCAGCATTCGATCTTTATGTAGTTTTCTGCTCAACTATTCCCATGCTAAGAAGGGCAATTCTTTTTAGGATGCTTACACTTCTTTGTCTCTCCAACCCCTTTACAGCCCTTCCACCCTTGCAAAAACAAATTTGAAAAAATGTATGGATTTCCTTCTGTGTACATCGAACTGTAGAAGGGTTTCTAAAGAGTCCTAAGGAGAGGCGAGTTGATGCCTCAGTATCCCTCCTCATTTTTTGCACCCTCATCATGTTCTCTCCACATCAGGAATACAGAGTACAAAATGTTCCTTGCTCTGCAGAGCTTAAGTACTAGAATAGAGACACTGCACAGCTTCTAGATGACAAGTCACAATGATAGCCAGAAAAGAGGGAGTATACCCAGGCATTCATTTAATCAGACACACAGAAAATATGTGATGCACAATAAAGGTATATAGCCAATTCCTCCCTGCCCTATAATAAATGACCATAGTATATCATCTCAACCAATTTCTACCTCCCACCCAAATATTTGTAGGGGTTGGGGCCAGGAATAAATCCCTTATTTCTGCAGGATTGTTGTGTTAGGTGTGTGTGAAGGGGGAAATTCTATGTGATACAGGTCTGTAGCTCAAACAACTTAACAAGTGATGTTTGGTTTTCTTACCTAGGGGCGGGAAGGCGATTACTGGCCTTAGAATGGGAAATTAGCTTTAAACTTGATTACAGAATGTAAATGGCATAGATCCTCCACTAGTGTCAATCAGCATAGTTCCTTTGAAATCCAATGAACTACACTAATTCACCCAGTTGAAAATCTGTCTCATTTACACAAACACACGTGTATGTATGTGCATGAGTATTTATATGTGTATTTGCTGCAATTTGTTATAAACCTCTCCTTCAGTTCTGAACTCTCTATACAAGGATAAAACCTTTACTCTGTTTCTGAAAGATGCTGCCTGAAGTATCACTAATAAAGTCACTAGTCACTAATAACAAATCAATAAAGTCATACCGCAGAGTTGATGTATTGCACTAATACATCATCAAGGTAATGTCTTTCCAAAATATATTGGTACTATTAATCAAGTGCTAGTGCTTCTACACTGTGCTAGGTTTTTTCTGAAAGCAAAAACCAAAAAGAGAGGGATACATTTTACATTTTGGAGGTGTGTGGGAGGACAGATATGTGCAAAACCAACAATATAATAAATTATGACAATGACGATTGACTTGCATTTATGCAGCTCTTTGTTGTGCAAATAGAAACCAAATTGCTTTACAAACTTTAAATATTTTCTATATTAAGATTATTCTTATTTATCCAGCCAATACAAACTCTTTGGAAAAAAAAATACAGGTCCCAGCCACTCCTGACTTACTCTGAAGAAAATACACACAATAATTAAAATATATATGTAACATATTCCACTCTCTAAATATATGAGCATCTGGTCAGCATGGAATGCTTAGTCAGAGGATGTCTACACACAGGAAAAGTTGTCTGCAGAAAGGAGTTATTACTTTGTCTTCTTCTCCATGAACCCCCTTTTCCAATGCATATATTCCTCATGTTCCCTTCCCATTCCCTTGCCCCCCAGTCCCACTTCTCTCCCCAGACCTCCATATCTGTCCCACCTATACCTCAATCCTTCATTACTCACTAATTCCAACTCCTAGTAAAATATTTTTCCAGCTCCCCAATTCATCTGTTCTCACCTCCCCTGTGCATCTATGGCCAATATATTCCCTACCTTCTCTCACTCTGCTGATGGAGATTTGTCATTAGAGGCTTCCAAGCCTGCCCAAACTAGCAATACATTAATATATCAGCTCAAGATTGGAGGCCTTTCTGGAAGATATGCTTTAGTCAAACACAAGTTATTGGCCTTGATACAGGATAACTGGACGGAAGTTCTGTAGTGTGTGTTATACAGGAGTACAGACTACAGATGATCTAATGAACTGGTTCTCAACTGGGGCAGGTTTCAGGGGATCCGCCAAAATAAACTGGACTCTGGCACCAGAGCTTAGGAAGGGAGCACCACCTCCACCCCTGACTCACCTCAGCGGGCTACCCAGCCTGTCTGGATTGGAGGGGAACAACCAACAATTGTAGTGTCATTGCTGAAGAGAAATCTCCCCCTGCCACCAGAATGGGTTGCCTCACAGCCATTGACTCCACGAGCAGGCAGCAGCTAGCTAAGGAGACACAACACTGCTCTGCCCTATTACATCATGTCATAAATATAAAGGGAAGGGTAAACCCCTTTGAAATCCCTCCTGGCCAGGGGAAAGCTCCTCTCACCTGAAAAGGGTTAAGAAGCTAAAGGTAACCTCGCTGGCACCTGACCAAAATGACCAATGAGGAGACAAGATACTTTCAAAAGCTGGGAGGAGGGAGAGAAACAAAGGGTCTGTGTCTGTCTGTATGCTGGTCTTTGCCAGGGACAGAACAGGAATGGAGTCTTAGAACTTTTAGTAAGTAATCTAGCTAGGTATGTGTTAGATTATGATTTCTTTAAATGGCTGAGAAAAGAATTGTGCTGAACAGAATAACAATTTCTGTCTGTGCATCTTTTTTGTAACTTAAGGTTTTGCCTAGAGGGGTTCTCTATGTTTTTGAATCTAATTACCCTGTAAGATATCTACCATCCTGATTTTACAGGGGGGATTTCTTTATTTCTATTTACTTCTATTTTTTATTAAAAGTCTTCTTGTAAAAACTGAATGCTTTTTCATTGTTCTCAGATCCAAGGGTTTGGGTCTGTGGTCACCTATGCAAATTGGTGAGGCTTTTTATCCAACATTTCCCAGGAGAGGGGGGGTGCAAGTGTTGGGAGGATTGTTCATTGCCCTTAAGATCCAAGGGTCTGGGTCTGTAGTCACCTAGGCAAATTGGTGAGGCTTTTTACCAAACCTTGTCCAGGAAGTGGGGTGCAAGGTTTTGGGAAGTATTTTGGGGGGAAGGACGCGTCCAAACAGCTCTTCCCCAGTAACCAGTATTAGTTTGGTGGTGGTAGCGGCCATTCCAAGGATAACGGGTGTAATATTTTGTACCTTGGGGAAGTTTTGACCTAAGCTGGTAAAGATAAGCTTAGGAGGTTTTTCATGCAGGTCCCCACATCTGTACCCTAGAGTTCAGAGTGGGGGAGGAACCTTGACACATCAGCATTTCAGGGAGCAGGGCCAAATGGAAGACAGGAATTTGGGATGGCATGTGACCCCACGTGACCCCCCCCACACTGATGTCACCTCTGTTTGGGGGTCTGCAGGTTTGTCTGTTTAAGTTTAGGGGTGCCAGGGTATAAAAAGGTTGAGAACCACTGATCTAATGGTCTCTTCTGGCCTTAGAATCATAGAATATCAGGGTTGGAAGGGACCTCAGGAGGTCATCTAGTCCAACCCCCTGCTCAAAGCAGGACCAATCCCCAATTAAATCATCCCAGCCAGGGCTTTGTCAAGCCTGACCTTAAAAACTTCTAAGGAAGGAGATTCTACCACCTCCCTAGGTAACGCATTCCAGTGTTTCACCACCCTCCTAGTGAAAAAGTTTTTCCTAATATCCAACCTAAACCTCCCCCACTGCAACTTGAGACCATTACTCCTTGTCCTGTCCTCTTCTACCACAAAAAATAGTCTAGAACCATCCTCTCTGGAACCACCTCTCAGGTAGTTGAAAGCAGCTATCAAATCCCCCCTCATTCTTCTCTTCTGCAGACTAAACAATCCCAGTTCCCTCAGCCTCTCCTCATAAGTCATGTGTTCCAGACCCCTAATCATTTTTGTTGCCCTTCGCTGGACTCTTTCCAATTTATCCACATCCTTCTTGTAGTGTGGGGCCCAAAACTGGACACAGTACTCCAGATGAGGCATCACCAATGTCGAATAGAGGGGGACGATCACGTCCCTCGATCTGCTCGCTATGCCCCTACTTATACACCCCAAAATGCCATTGGCCTTCTTGGCTACAAGGGCACACTGCTGGCTCATATCCAGCTTCTCGTCCACTGTCACCCCTAGGTCCTTTTCTGCAGAACTGCTGCCTAGCCATTCGGTCCCTAGTCTGTAGCTGTGCATTGGGTTCTTCCGTCCTAAGTGCAGGACCCTGCACTTATCCTTATTGAACCTCATCAGATTTCTTTTGGCCCAATCCTCCAATTTGTCTAGGTCCCTCTGTATCCTATCCCTGCCCTCCAGCGTATCTACCACTCCTCCCAGTTTAGTATCATCCGCAAATTTGCTGAGAGTGCAATCCACACCATCCTCCAGATCATTTATGAAGATATTGAACAAAACCGGCCCCAGGACCGACCCCTGGGGCACTCCACTTGACACCGGCTGCCAACTAGACATGGAGCCATTGATCACTACCCGTTGAGCCCGACAATCTAGCCAACTTTCTATGCACCTTATAGTGCATTCATCCAGCCCATACTTCTTTAACTTGCTGACAAGAATACTGTGGGAGACCGTGTCAAAAGCTTTGCTAAAGTCAAGAAACAATACATCCACTGCTTTCCCTTCATCCACAGAACCAGTAATCTCATCATAGAAGGCGATTAGATTAGTCAGGCATGAACTTCCCTTGGTGAATCCATGCTGACTGTTCCTGATCACTTTCCTCTCATGTAAGTGCTTCGGGATTGATTCTTTGAGAACCTGCTCCATGATTTTTCCGGGGACTGAGGTGAGGCTGACTGGCCTGTAGTTCCCAGGATCCTCCTTCTTCCCTTTTTTAAAGATTGGCACTACGTTAGCTTTTTTCCAGTCATCCGGGACTTCCCCCGTTCGCCACGAGTTTTCAAAGATAATGGCCAATGGCTCTGCAATCACAGCCGCCAATTCCTTTAGCACTCTCGGATGCAACTCGTCCGGCCCCATGGACTTGTGCGCGTCCAGCTTTTCTAAATAGTCCCTAACCACCTCTTTCTCCACAGAGGGCTGGCCATCTATTCCCCATGTTGTGATGCCCAGCGCAGCAGTCTGGGAGCTGACCTTGTTAGTGAAGACAGAGGCAAAAAAAAAAAAAAACATGTCTGAATCTGTGGCTATACTACGAGCTAGGAATATTATTCCTAGCTTGTGTGTATGTAACCCATGTGCTTAATAGGGAGATATCTCTTTAGGAGACCCATTCCGGGGGGAGTAGGAGTGAGCTGTGTCTGGGTCATTGTTGCTAGGTAGATTAAGCACTCTATATGCAGAAGCTTCTGGAATTGAGTATGGTAGTTTTGGGAATGCTCCAATAAGTTCCCTGTTGCTAGTGTTGGGAACACTGGGGCATGGCCACTAGGTAACTCGAGGGGATGGAAGACCACGAGTGTCGATGAAGCCCCCTCGCACTAGGCCCCGGTGTCCTTGGCCCCCCTCCTCCTGCCTGGAGGCACTCGCAGCAGCTCTGCGTGCTAGGCCCAAGTGTCCTTGGCCCCCCCGCCTGGAGGCACACACAGCAGTTATGCTAAAAATCTGCAACAGTATGTTGCAGAGTCAGACTGCCTGAAATTAAGCAAGGCCAAACAAAAAAAATATAAAAAAAACAATGCTAAATAAAGCAGCTTTATGTATAGTTTAACAAATAATACAAAGAATCAGGGAACTAGCTGGGAACTAGATTGGCTGGCTATATGAATACTTGGGGCAGCTTGCTATTAAATAAGTATGCTAAAAAAAAAAATGTATAAAAGCCTGTGTAACTTCCTGCTCTGTTGTGCAGGATTTAAGATTTTATTCTCCCTGTACCTTTTTGCAGCTGCAAATAAACTTTTCTGCTTCTCCACCCCGTTGTAATTATTGGGTGTAGCACACCGGGTAACAAACCAACTCAAGCTGTTGTTCAGCCTCTCGGCACTGGGTGCCGGCAACACTAGGGTCAGACTCCATGAGGGGAACAGTCAGGGCAGCTGCTTTACAGAAGGCCCTGTGCTCTGTGTGAGTTGGGAGAAGCTGAGCCCAGGAGCAGAAACAAGCTGTTGTTCCTAACTCTGAATCATTTTGCAGCAGGTTAGTGATATTGTTTACCCTCTAACAGGAAAGCATGGGGCAATGCTAATTATAGCAAGGGGAAATTGGGAAGGAAAAATAATTTCTATTTTAATTGTACGCTTTGAATGTTGTTTTGATTTTAGCCAAATTGTTCTAGTTAAATTGTCTCAACTAGTGCGATTCACCAACTTTTCTTTAAATGAAAGTCATTTATATTTTGCTACTCTTAGTTTTGTATTTTCTTGTAACAGGGTTTTCTTTAACTAGTCTATACACTTTACTGACTGGTTAATCAGTTAGCTGACTGGCTTGGAATGATTTCAGCAGGGGAAGAGTCTGCCTGGATTCCAACTGAAGATTCCTACAAGCAAGTGGAGGGAAGATGTTGTTTTAGACTCAGCAAACTGTATAGATTTGGTGATCAAAGACTCTAACTGAGACTTAGCTGAACAGAACCTAAGCTTTTGGGAATACTCAGTTTCTTCTCGTCGTATTTCTGTGGGGACTGAACTGTTCACATTTTAATTTGTTTTCTTTTTTATGTTTATGTATAACTGTGAAGGTAATGTCTGTGGATTATAAAATAGCCATGTCATGCTGTAAAAATAGATTATTATTTGTTTCTTTATCATAAGATTTTATAAAGTTTTTAAATTAAATTCATTTCTTTAGTTCCTTTTGGGACTTGAATGTGGGGAGGTTGACTCTGTGCAATCCTCGCTGAAAATCCTTAGAGACTGAACTCTGGGTCTCCAGCTATTTTCTATGGGAGTAGTTTTTTATTTTGTTTTTATTTTTTTAAAGCACTGGAGACGGGAAATGAAGTGAACTCTAGCCCATCCAAAGGTAACATATGTATATAGATATATATACATACTTGATTTAGCTTGTTAAGAGCTAGCATGAAAAGACAGAAAAGATTCAAGGTAAGAGAGAAGAATTAAAATGACACTGAAATAAAATAATGAATGGTATAGAAAAATTGGCTCCTATTGCAAATGCCTACTATGGAGTATAATATTGTCATAATAACCTACATTCATACAGTGTGAAAAAGGCTATCCCAGGCCTACGCACCACTTAAGTTGCACTAAAGCCCTATTTTGAGGACCTAACCGGTAAGCACCACAGTGGCACTTTGCACAGGGGTGAGTTACGCCCACAGCTCTTTTGATGCATAAGGATACAGATATCATGGCAACCAGCTAAACTAATAGGACTTGATTCACCAGAGCCTGTGATGTCAGAAAGTTCATCTAGAGGCGAGTTGCAGTTGATTGGTACAGCCAATGAGTGAGATGGTGATGTTCACCAGAGAAGGGGCATGGCGAAATCTTCTGGGGAATGCACTGTCAGCTGGGCTTCTGTGGAGCCAGAGCTACAAATTAAAGTTCTGCTCCAATCATGGAATCCCCCAAGAGGAATCATGGGGCACAGCCTTCATTGCTGTTGCACAATGGTGCAGATTACAAGCGGGTGGGAATCAAGCCTTTTAACTATATCTTTTATGATGGTTTGTGGTGACAAAATATTCTTTTAATCTCTTTCCTATGTATTCATTATTCACTTCAGAATCAGCTCCAAGCTAAGATAAATTTCAACTAAACCTTGAAGTAGAATCCAATTTAGATGTTCCGCTAATTCAGTAAAGCTAATTAACTTGGTTCTGCTTTTTGAATCGGTTTGCTTGAATTTAATGCTTATGGTTGGTAAGCAGATAGATAAAGAGATAAATGGGTCACTGTATTTATGACTACTCATTATTTCCTTTAATATTCATGCTGAATAGTGTAAGTTCTGATTACAATTAAACTGCTTTTATTCCATTTTAGCAGTAATTGACTGAAACAGGCAATTTGTACTTTGATTCTGTCTTTTAAGTAATTGACGATCACAAACCATTTCTTGATAACACATTTAATCATTCAGCTCTTTTTGGATTGTTTAGAAATAGCTTCATGTAGTCTTGTTCAATTTAGTGAGAGTTCCTATAGGATATTCAACAATTTTTCCTCTCCTGGTTGTCCTCTTTCCTCTCTAATTTCTCCTCCAGTGTTTACTTCAGAGGAACTTCCTCATCTCTGTTCTAACTTTTGGGGGGGATTCCACAGGGCTCTGTCTTTAGTCCCCTTCTCTTCTCCATCCACACTTTGTCTCTGGGTAATCACATCCTCAAACACAAATTCAGCTGCCATCTCTATGCTGAGGAGTCTCAGATCTATGTCTCTGCTCCAGACAGGTCTCCTTCTTTCGGAACTAAAATCTCAGGCGGTCATTCTGACATCTTTTCATGGATGTCTAGCCATCAACTCAAGCTCAATATGGCTAAAACAGAGCTCATAATCCCACCTCTCCGCTACCTCCTTTCCTGATTGCTGTGTACAACACCACCATCCTTCCTGTCACTTAGGCGTGTAATCTGGGTGTCATCTTTGACTCAAACCTTTCTCTCTAGATCCTCTAGGATCTTTGGCTATGTCCAAATCTTGAAGATGCTTTCTGCATAGCATTTCTGAGATACTACCTTTTCTGTCCATCCTCACAGCTAAAGCGATCATCCAAGCTACTCACACCATTCCACTTCTCAGTTACTGCAACGTCCTTTTCTCTGGCCTTGACAGATGTAACTGTGTCCTATTCATGTCCATTTAGATGGCTGCTGCAAAGATAATTTCCCTAATCTGTCACGTTAACCAGGTCACCTTCACTTTGCCTCCCTCCACCGGCTCCCCCTTCTCTATTGCATCAAAAAGAAGGTGCTTGTGTTCACTTTAAAGGCCCTTAATGGTCAATCCCCACCCAACCTACCATCTCTCTTTCACTCTCAGGATGTGGACTCCTGCCTCCAATCAACCCATGAAACTAGCCTCCATTGCCCACTTGTTGAATTTTAAACAAGCAACATCATACATTTTGCCCCTCACACTTGAGAAAAGTCCTGTGTAAACATCTGTGAAGCTACCTCATTATTCTGCTTCAAAATGCTCCTCAGAACTCTTTTGTCATGATGCCTATAAAATAACGGTTAGGCCACAGGTGTGCTGAGACCACTGCCTTTTATGCTGACCAACACTGTGCCACTGTTTCCTTGTATGCCCCTTCTGTCTACAGTGTCATCCTTTGTGTTTTGTCTTATACTTAGTCTGTAATCTTTCTGGTGCAGCAACAGTCTTTGTGATCTGTGTTTGTACAGAACTTCGAACAAGGGGGTCCTGATCCATGAGTAGGGCCCATAGGCACTACAATAATACAAACAATTCTTAATAAAACAGTTATTAAAATAAACAAACAAGCAAACACAAAATAACTTAGGGTAAGTTCAGCAAAAGGTTCACTGACTTCTGAGCAAGACTATACTGACTTTACTTGGAGTTTTGAGCAAACCTGGGTTCAGTTGGTGGTGGAATGCTGGAGAAATTGGTAGCTTACTTTGAATGTAAGGTTTGAGTTCCTTTGAGCAACACAAAATAGTACCATGTATCCTTAGCAATATTATTTTATACCATTGACCTTATGAGATAATGGGGACAGATCCTCAGCTAGTTTACATCAGTACAACCTCTTTGAAGTAGGTGGAACTACTGTGATGCTACACCAGCTGAGAATCTGTTCCAGGTTTTTAGTCCTATTTATGGTTTGCTATTATCACCACAGGGTGTTAGATACAATGATAATAATTTAGAACAGTGGTTTTCAACCTGTGGTCCGCAACCAAAGGGGTCTGCATCTCCAGACAAAAATTTTCAGGGGGCTGCAAATGAAAAAAAGATTGAAAACCACTAACAGAACAAAGCTGAGGGTCAGTGGAAGTTCATGGGAGGCTACAAGAAATCTGCAGGTTTGCCCTGATATCACAGTTTCCAAAATCTGTTTTATCAGCCTCATTAATTAATTTCCTACTCTGTTGAGCTACTCCTTTTTTACTGTACTAGATGCACATGAAGCTGAGAGTTTAAAAACATGAAATCATGTAACCTATGGTTCTCATGGCAGCTGTGACCAAAGTTCAGCCTTAGGCAAATTGTCAAAAGGTTGGTCTCCTTTTTGCAGACAGTACGCATCTATAATGTTAGGATCTGCCATTTTTGCATCTGTCCTTGAATTGTGGGTACAATTGCACCATTATGGCAGAGTGAGTCACAAATTGCATTAATAGAAAAGGAGGTTGAGACTTTGGTCTGGCTTAGATATAGGCAAAGGTATCAAAATAAAAAATCTGGGTAAAGATAAAATTGGTTTACATTTTGTTCGTTAGCACATTTTTGTAATGAGCCTAACAAAAATTATATTTGGGGTTTGGGCTGTCACTGTTGATTGGATATACAATTATTTAGGAAGTAATTTCAACCCAGATGCTTAGAAGGGTTCCGATTGGCTGACTGGATGACAGAACTCCAAACCTCTGTCATTGGCGGGATATAGATTACATACAAATATTATAGCATAAAGACATAACAAAAAGACCATTACATATATATTTCTTTATTGAGGAGCTACTCTACTACAGAAAGAAAAGGAGTACTTGTAGCACCTTAGAGACTAACCAATTTATTTGAGCATGAGCTTTCGTGAGCTACACGAAAGCTCATGCTCAAATAAATTGGTTAGTCTCTAAGGTGCTACAAGTACTCCTTTTCTTTTTGCGAATATAGACTAACACGGCTGTTACTCTGAAATCTACTACAGAAAACTTCTTTTAAATCTCTTTGGTTGAGGACTGGGTAGGCTAGCTGCTACCTGTAAAACTTTTCCTATATGGAGGGGAAACCTCAATATTGATACAAAACTGATTATTAATAAAATTATTATAGCTTATTTTTATAATGCTAGGTTGTTATACATGTGTGTGTGTGTTAAATTTCAAGAAATACTTATAAGTATTTTATATACATGGCACTTGGAGAATAATGGTTTCTATATTTATTTTTAAACATCATGTTTTATTAAAAGAAATGTTGAAGCTAATTAAATAAACTTCTAGGAAATCTCTGCTTTCTCTCTATAAACAAGATGGTTGAAGGAGATGAGACAATTCAAGAATAATATCTCCCCCTTGCCCATAGATCTATACTTAACACCTCCAGGTCATATTGCTGAGTCTGGAATGTTTGCTGATTTTTGTCCTTGTATAATGTGTTTAATAGGAGTTTTAATTCTCAGTTATGGGTGAGGCTACTTGTGATTGTTATCTTGGGAACTGTTTGGTTAAAAGGCAGGAGCGTTTTCTCAACAATCCAGATTCGCCATTGTTAAGGAATGTGCAGATGTTCTGTTTAAAGGGACCTCAGAAAGAAGAAACACATAGCACTTGGTTTGACTAAATCTCAGATGCTCCACCTTTTCTCTTCATAAAGAAAAATCTTCATTTTAAACACACACAAAGAATTCTTGAAACATTCTTAAAAACTGGTTCCTTTTATAAACAGTATAAAGTTTTCAAGTAACTTTAAGGAAAGCATTTATAGATATAAATTGTTTTTTTAGAAAATCTTTGTTTAATCCTTAAATGCATAGAAATGGCATATGCTTCTTTGAGATATTCATTTGCAACTGAGTTGTTTTTAAATGCAAGCCCCATAATAACTGCATGATTATATAACTATTGCTATATCAACAGTAAGATGTTTTATAGTAATTACTATAGTAATAATACTATAACTGCTTACTTAATAAAGAAGCCATTGAGTGTAAAATATTGTTATTAATTGGAGAATTAATTTTCTATCTAGCAGTGCTATAGCAAGTTTCTTCCTAAGCTCAAAAAAAGACAAGAACCACCTCTCCAAGAACTGTTAAGGACAAGAGTCAATGCCTTCTTTGAGAACTATTTAAGCTAAAGACTCTCTTTAAGAATCTTGTAAATTTAAAAAGATTTTTTTAAAGCTAAAAGACAAAAAATTATATAAAAACTAAGGGTGTTTGGACTTATTTGAAAAATAATTTCAACTCCTAATAAGCCTTAATAAAACTAAAGGAATAATCAGAAAATAGTCTAAATACAAGAAAGAGTTAGCTTTAAACTTTAAAGATATTCTGAGAGTTCCCTCCACCCTGTTGCATATGCAAATAGTTTGCATATTCATGAGCTGAAAATGCTACCAAGATTTCCATGAAGTCTTAAGCCAAAGGAAAGAGGTCAGCAGACAATATTCCACCTCCAATTAAACTATGAAAGGAGAAGAGTATAAATCTCTGAATTAAGCAAGTAGCAAACTCTGCTCCTGCTCTTTCAAGCAAGCAAACAGCAACAAGAAGACAGAGAAAAAGGAAGCCAATATGCAGCATTCAGAAGAGGCAACCTTTCCAGTATAGCATTGCTTCTGCAACATAATGATATAGCCAAGACTTCAACATCAGGGGTGAAAGATTTCCAGCACACTATAAAACAATTAGTTTTAATTTCTTTCATTTATAATTTAAGATACCTACTGTTTCTTCTCTTAAACACCAACATGGTTTAGACTGAAAAGAAAAGGAGTACTTGTGGCACCTTAGAGACTAACCAATTTATTTGAGCATAAGCTTTCGTGAGCTACAGTTCACTTCATCGGATGCATACTGTGGAAAGTGTAAAAGATCTTTTTATACACACAAAGCATGAAAAAATACCTCCCCCCACCCCACTCTCCTGCTGGTAATAGCTTATCTAAAGTGATCACTCTCCTTACAATGTGTATGATAATCAAGTTGGGCCATTTCCAGCACAAATCCAGGGTTTAACAAGAACGTCTGGGGAGGGGGGGGTAGGAAAAAACAAGGGGAAATAGGTTACCTTGCATAATGACTTAGCCACTCCCAGTCTGTATTTAAGCCTAAATTAATTGTATCCAATTTGCAAATGAATTCCAATTCAGCAGTCTCTCGCTGGAGTCTGGATTTGAAGTTTTTTGTTGTTGTAATATTGCAACTTTCATGCCTGTAATCGCGTGACCAGAGAGATTGAAGTGTTCTCCGACTGGTTTGTGAATGTTATAATTCTTGACATCTGATTTGTGTCCATTTATTCTTTTACGTAGAGACTGCCCAGTTTGACCAGTGTACATGGCAGAGGGGCACTGCTGGCACATCATGGGGATTAGCTCTACCAGGTGCTGCACCCTCCTCTGACGGTGTCTTCACCTGTCCTGTCACACTCTGCATCCCCTCTCGCTCCAGAAACTTCAGCCTCCCCTTCATGTCTTGGCCCTCCAGCCGGGTCACCATACATGTTCCCCTTCCGAGGATGATGTAACAAAGTCTTTCCAGGACAAACTGTGCCAGGCAGTCAGCTGTCCTCTGCCTGACCTGTGCCATGTACCCAGTGCCTGGCAAGGGAACTCAGGCCCGCTCTCTGCTCCGAGTTCCAGGTCAGGGGCCTTCCTGTCAGCCGCCAAGGCCTGCACTGTCTTACCTTGCTGCATTCCCCTGAGCTTTCTCTTACCTTCCTGGCTTCACCAGCCTCCCAACTATTTCCTATCAGGGAGTGACTGCAGCCTACTTCCCTGCAGCTGCAGACACCCCCCTTCCTTCTCCCAATAAGTGACTGAAGACTCCTTCCCTCCAGCCCCTTCTGTTGCCAGCTTCCTGGCTTATATAGGCCCTATGTCTTCCTGCCCAGCTGAGCTTCTTCTAATTAAATCCCTGTTCCAGGTTCTCCTTCTCCAGGCACAGCTTGGGCAGATAATTGGCTATCTTATGCTTTCCCCCTCAAACCTATAACCCTCAGGGGTGTGGATGCCTCCTGTCCTGCACTTGCTGTAATTGGGCACACAGATGATCTCTCTCTTCCTTCACTTCACCCACCAGAAGATATGTTTCCTTGGTCCTCCATAGCGTACCTGAACCTTTTCCTCTGGAAATCCAGGTCTCCTTCTGCTAGTCACAGGGCCTGCTCAGCATCTTCCAGTTTCTCCTGTAGTTATTTTCCTTGTCCCCCCAAAACTCCCCAGCTCCCTTTTCCAAATGGGCTGAGTTCCCACCATTGTCTGATTCTCTTAAGTGTTCATACCTCTGTCTGCTCAGGCATTCTGTGTCCCAAATCATTTTACCGGCTAGTTCCTCCATAGCCACTACAATGTGTGTAGATTGACCAGCTGCCAGGTCCATGGTCATCACTGCCATTTCTACCCTGACAGTCTCCAGCATACTCCAGTATACTGATACATCCTTCTTTTTTATTCTCTCTCTGGGGTCCATATCTTCCCCTTCACTATCCCCTTACTTCTTAAGAGGACAGTGTTTTTCTTTATTTGTTTTTATATGGCCAGCCACATGGCACCTAAAACAAAGTCTTGTCCTTGTCTTTTCAGCAGGCCATGCTTTGCCCTTCTCTAGTCTAGCCACCCCTCCTGGTTAGCCTTCAGCTTGCAGCTCGTATATGGGCATCTCCTTCTTAGGTGCCCCTGCTGACCACAGGTGAAACACTCCCCTGCCTCTCCTGTTCTCCCCACAGGATGGACTCTTTTGGACTTTCTCCTCTTCCAAGTAAGGCTTCTCTCCCCCATCCCAGAGGGGCATTCTTTTTTCAGGTGTCCTCATCGCCCACAGGCTTACCACAGTTTTGGCTGGACCTCTGGCCTCCTGTCTCTGGTACCTCCCTTCCTATCTCACTCCCCACAGTCTCTACTAACTTCTTCCTGCAGAAACTTAAATAAATACAGTTGCTTTTCCACCAGATGTGCCAAATAGTTTTTCAGGTACACCTGGGCCTCTCACATTATCTGCTGGTTCTCCAGCACCGGCCTCAGCAAGGGCTAGATCTGTCCCTGCTGTTTGTCACCTCCCTTCTGCAGGGACAGCAACTCTGGAGTCCTGCCTGGGAGGGTATAAGTGCCCTCTGCAGAAAAGTCTTCCTCATACTGAGGCTCCATTGTCTCTTTCCCTTTTCCTCTTTTTCTATTATGGCTTTTTGCCTTGTATCGGATGACTACATTATGCAGTCCTTTATCATCCACCACTGTCTCTTAAGCTCCCCTTGTATCAGGGAAACTGTTTGCCCACATTCTCCACCAATTGTCATGCGTTTAACTCATTGCAGGTGGCACCCCCTTCTGGCCATTCTGGGGATTAGCTCTACCAGGTGTTGCACCCTCCTCTTGCAGTGTCTTCACCCACCCTGTCTCACCCTATGGCCCCTCTCTCTCCAGGAACTGCAGCCTCCTCTTTGTGACTCAGCCCTCCGGCCAGGTAACCATACATGTTCCCCTTCCGGTAGTGATGTAACAAAGTCTTTCCCAAATAAACTGTCTCAGGCAGTTTGCTGTTCTCTGCCACATCCCCAGTGGCTGGTAGGGGAACACAAGTCCACCCTCTGCTCTGAGTTTCAGGTCAGGGGCCTCAATTCAGAAGCCAAGGCCTGCACTGTCCTACCTTGCTGCTTTCCCCTGAGCCTTCTCCCACCTTCCGGGCTTCCCCTCTCTCTGAGTTCACCAGCCTCCCAACTCTCCTCTCTCAGGGAGTGACTACATCCTACTTCCCTATAACACCAGAAACCCCTTCTTTCTCTCAGGGCATGATTGAAGAGTCCTTCCCTCCAGCCCCTTCTGTTGCCAGCTTCCTGGCTGATATAGGCCCTGGCTCTTCCTGTCCAGCTGAGTCTCTTCTTATTGAATCCCTGCTCTCTGTCTCTTTCTCCAGATGCAGCCTGAGCATTTAATTGGCCATCTTAACTCTCCCACGCCTTGTGTGTGAAGGACACCTCACCACATCATCTATAAACTGATTTAGTGATCTATGATACAATAAAACGGATGTGTCTGGCTCAGCAAGACAGGGTGCTGGAGTCCCAAGCTGGCAGGGAAAGCAGGATCAGAAGTAGTCTTGGAACATCAGTTGGCAACCCCAAAGGAGTTTCTGTAAACCAACCCATCACACACATCATTATAATCTACTCAGAATCTATACATAACTCAATTGAAAATAATATTTCACCTCTTATTTGTATTCATTTTGTTTTTTAAATTAGAAAAACAGAACATAAAGACAAATCTAAAATGGACTCACCCATTCTGAGGTAAGGCAAAAATGGTCCATAAAGTTCCCACTAACCTAAATGGTAGGAACATTTGCTTAAGTCTTGATGAGTAGATAGTTAACTGAGTTCAGCAGCCGGGAAGATCACAGTTAATCAGCTCTGACTTCACTAGTAGTTACCCAGGAGTTAATATGAGTATCTTACATTTTAACCACTTGCGTTTCCCTGGGTATACAGTAAGATAGGTATGACAAATGTGAAGTTTTGCTCTTAGTCTATCACTATGCAATATTGAAAATGGCACACACGCTTTGCTGTATACAAATAATAATGTCCTGACTTAAATAACAAAATGTTAAGGAGATCACAGAATACTAAAAAGGAAATCTGTATCCAGGAAATATTTTATAAAATGGTATAAACTCTTAGCAACCGTGTCTGCTTTAAAAAAGTCCTGAGATTTGAGTCAGTGATTCCTTAAATAGTAAGTACTACTTGTAGACTTCCAGTGAAATTGATTTAAATCATCCACAACCATTACAAACATACACATTTTATCATGAAAGTACTGATTAGTGATTAGGGAGGTCACATACTAAACTTATGCTGATAAGGCTGAATCTGACACAAAAAAGAACAGTAATGTAAAATCCCCACAGATAATATACCTCATTTTCTGTTAAAAAACTCAGCTAAGCATATATTCCAATCTCAACAAAACTTTTTTCAAAGTCATATTAACTTTGAAAATTAGAAATCAGTTCAATCCCAAGGCAAGGTGTAGACACCAAATTAAACACAAGCCCATTTACACATCAGTTTTCCCTGTTTCCCTTTTTGTTGTTGTTGCTACATTCTGAAGATGCATATGTCGGAATCAGAATTTTCTTCCAGAGTCTAGCAGTGGGGAGCCTATGAGCGAATCAGCTTTGCCTCACCACTAGCTGTGACTATAGTCTGTGTGAATTAAATGGAGGCATTTAAAAGAATGTCGCTAGCTAAGGAGGCATACCACAAATTGTACAAAGGACAATTTAGAACTTGAGAATGGATGAAGACATGGAGATATCAGTGAAACATTCAGAAGCTAAATCTTCATTTTCCACTTGTTTGAACTTGAGGCTTATTAGCTTTTCCTCTCCTCCATCTGTTTGATAGGGCACATTATTAATTGACAATAGTTAGCTGGTTTATTTTTGTCCTAAATTACTTACAATTGTCAATAGTAATAACAGAGGTGTGATGACTCTATTTTTAAAACATTCAGACAGATATAGCATTGTCTTGCTTTCCTTCCCCACACAAGTCTCTCAGTGGCTTCACAATTGCAGAGTTTGGAGTATACAGGGAATGTCATGTCCATCGGGTAATAATTATGAAATAACATGTCACTTATGAGGGAGCTTGTCTTCACTTTCCCCCTCTTCTCTTTGTAAAATCCCAGTAGAGGTTGATATTTTAAAAACCTATTTAGCAGAGTTAGATATTCCTAGGATTTCTTTCTCCTAACTGACTCCTACTAATTAGTCTTACACAGCTCCCTCAAAGCAGGCTAGGACAGCAAAAGGAAGCTGCACAGCTGAATTAAACAGTTGTAGGACCCATACTGTTGAACATATTCATAAATGATCTGGAAAAAGGGTTAAACAGTGAGATGGGAAAATTTGCAGATGATACAAAATGACTCAGGATAGTTAAGTCCAAAGCAGACTGTGAAGAGTTACAAAGGGATATCACAAAACTGGGTGACTGGGCAATAAAATGGCAGATGAAATTCAATATTGATAAATACAGAATAATGCACATTGGAAAACATAATCCCAACTTTACCTATAAAATGATGGTGTCTAAATTAGCTGTTACCACTCAAGAATGAGATCTTGGAGTTACTGTGGATAGTTCTCTGAAAACATCGATTCAATGTGCAGCAACAGTCAAAAAAGCTAACAGAATGTTGGGAATCATTAGGAAAGGGATAGATAATGAGACAGAAAGTATAAAATTATCTATATAAATCCATTGTATGCCCACATCTTGAATACTGTGTATAGATCTGGTTACCCCATCTCAAAAAAAAGTATATTGGAATTGGAAAAGTACAGAAAAGGACAACAGAAATGACTGGGGTATGGGACAGTTTTTATGTGAGGAGAGATTAATAAGACTGGGACTTTTCAGCTTCGAAAAGAGGTGACTAAGGGAAATATGATAAAGGTCTAAAATCATGACTGGATTGAGAAAGTACATAAGGAAGTATTATTTACTCCTTCTCATAACACAAGGACTAGGGGATCACCAAATGAAATTAATAGGCATCAGGTTTAAAACAAAAGGAAGTATTTCTTCACACAGCACACAGTCAACCTGTGGAACTCTTTGCCAGAGGATGTTGTGAAGGCCAAGACTATAGCAGAGTTCAAAAAAGAACTAGATAAATTCAAGGAAGATATTAGCCAGGATAGACAGGGATGGTGTCCCTAGCCTCTGTTTGCCAGAAGCTGGGAATGGGTAACTGGGGATGGATGACTTTGAATGAAAAGGGAGAAAAAAAACAGTTAAAGATAAGAAATGTTGACATTAAAGAATCATCATGTTTTTATTATAGAATGATAATCAACCCCTTGAATTGCATCCGGAAATAATACCCCCTCCTCACCACATAATGATATTGTGAAAATAAATCAACATTTGTGAAGCACCCAGATACTAGAGTTATGAGAACCATATAAAAGCCCAGGAGGAAATTAATCATTCTGTCTTCTGAGCCCAATTTGAATAGTGTGCAGTAAATCAGGATAAAACAAAATATTGAATGGATTGTCATTAAGTGAGCACCAGCCATTCTGTACACTAAAAGAGGCAGGGTCCTGTGACAAAAATAGTGTATGATCATGTAATTAGAGCCTGTATAGAATCATAGAACTGGAAGGAACCTCGAGCGGTCATCTAGTCCACTCCCCTGCACTCAACTTCTCCTCCTCTTTGTAATATAGTAATACATGTAATAAATGACTTGTAATTATGCATTGTGAATGAGTACAGATGAGGTAACACTTAGACCAAGGCTTAGGTGGCATAAATGTGGTTTTGCCATTCTTCTTTAACATAGATTTTCCAAAATTCTTAAAGTGGTAGTGCTGACAGAATACAGGTAACGTGGTGTTGGCAGATGTAAGTAAAATATATACAAATATGTAACACCAGCCCCCTTTTTCTGGGATGACCCAGGGCAGGGTGACACAAAAACAACATGACCCAGAAACTGAAAACCCAGGAGGAAAAATACAGAAATTGGGTAACTGAAGCTTGCACATGCATAACGTATGGGTTGCCTGAAATCTAAAGGATTGATATGCTAAAAGCTGATTGGATAAAGATTAAGTAATCTGTAAGGTAGAAATGTATAACAGACCTAAGTGAATATGCGCCCAAATTGAAGAACCCCTGACCAGAAACTGAAGAATGGGACTGAAGGCTCAGAGAAGGTGATCCCTATAATAGAATGTGGAAGAACGTCCCAGTGCCCCAGAATGTGGTAAATTTGGGCCCATTTAGCAATACTGTCTTGTGTGTTATTATTTGTCTGGCATAAATAAATATTTGGAAAGTATAAGTGACAATACTTCTGACTCAATTTCCCAACTTTCTACTCTAACTGTAATTTCACTGAGTTTTAAGATAAGAAGAAACCACTAGATTGTCTATCAGATCTGCTGTATATCAAAAACCATGAAATTTCACCCAGTTACCTTTACCTGAAGCCCACTAACATGGGTTGAAGTAAAACATGTCAGTCCTCAGGAGACTAAATTGTTGTGTGCCACAGCCAGAGAACAGGAGAGACCAAAGTGCCACCAATGCCTGAAGCCCCTGCAATAGCAGGGAATTGATTAGGTGAGATATGCCCAGATGATCCTAGCAGGTAACCCACACTCCATGCTGCGGAGGAAAGTATCAAACTCTCAAGGTGCCTTGCAATCTGATCTGGGGAGAAATTCCTTCCTGACCCTAAATTTGGTGATCATCTTAATCCTATAGCATGTGAGCAAGATCCACTAGCCAAGCATATAGAAAGGATTTTCTGTACCACATCAGAGCATTGGGACACTCAGTCTGGTCTCCCCTCTCCAGCAGTGGCCAATTACTCATGTTTCAGAGGAAGGCAACCCTCCTCCCCAGCCCCTGCCCACCACCACCAGAATACCCCAGGCCAAATGTGCAATCAATTAAAAATATTTCTTTCCTTAGCTCTGTAACCAACTGGCTGAAACCCTGAAGTATGAGATCTGATTATTATTATCATTGTCTTAATGAAGAGCTACAACAGTTACAAGCATTCTGAGGGCAATGCACAGCTCACACTGTTCACTCCAGGGCCCAGGAACAGAGGTTATGAACAGGAGGATTCACAGATTCAGAGACTCCAAGCCCAGAAAGGAGCACTATGACCATTCAGCCCTACATCCAGCATATGCAGGCCATAGAATTTCTCCCAGAAACTGGATTAAAAGATCTCTAATTTCATTTTAAAGTCTCCAAGTGATAGTGAGTCCGTCACTTGCCCTGATAAATTGTCCTGATGTTTAATTACCCTCACAGCTTGGAACTCCCATCTTATCTTAAGGATGAATTTGTCTATTTTCATCTTCCAGGCACTGTATCTTGTTATGCCTTTGTCAACAAGGTTGAAAAGCAGCCCTGCTGTCAGATCTCTTTTCCATGTGTAAGTACCTACGCACAGTGATCGCAAGTCACCTCTGTCTTTTTTTCGATAAGTTGAATAGGTTGAGCGTCTACACTGCCCCACTCAGAGCCTCACCATAGGGAGTATACTGGGGGATGAGGCAGAGCCAGAATGCTGCTGCATTCTGGACATATTGACTCTTTGTGGGCCTTTACCAGTTCTTGCAAATTAAAGCCTGCCAGCTGGTTCCAGCCTATAAGGGTCGGGGGTTAAGATGTTATACATCCATCTTTGTGCCCACCTTCAGTTCTACATTTAGCATCCCAACAATTGGTTCATTTAGCCCAGATCCTCAAAGGTATTTAGGCACCTAATTCCAATGGAAGTTATGAACCCAAATATATTTGACTGTCTGGGCCTTTATGTTCATCTTGTTGCTTCCGGATGCCCCAAACTGAAAATTAATCTAGATATTGTCAAACTAAGATATTACATAGATGTTAAAGATGAGCTTTTAGGTCATCTGTTCTATTCCCAATGTAGGTATGTTCTCTCTTGTATATTTATATGGTTTCTTCAGCTTAGGTATTAGTGACCTAAACAATAGGCATTAAACTTTTTTCCACTATCCCTTTGACCCAGTGTTGCTGTCAAACAGATTATCAGGATATTCATCTTTTTATAAAAACTTAAATGATCCTTGCCTTAATTTCATCCCATTATTTCCTTGTGCATCTCGTTGTGCTATACTAAGATGTTTGAAAATGCTACAATTATAGCTTACATCTTGGTTTTGAAAGTATCGTGGCTTTGAGAGGTTCCTCCCTGTCCACTTCAGAGGGAGGCCACTACGCCTCACTACGCCACCTAGCTATCAGGAGTCAATTGGCAGGGGATTAACAAGGTATAGCATCAATTAAGGGTCTAGGGCCCTAGCCCCTTGGGGCAGGGGCAGGTAACCAGCCCTCTCTAACCCAAGCTCCCTCACTTGGGCCAACATCAACCTCCATCAGCCTCTAGCCCTCTGGCTGGGGCAGAGTAACTAGTAGTCTTTAGCCCAGCTTCCTGGCTCGGACAGAGCACAAGCAAACGTAACCTTTAGCTGGGCTAGAGTTCATTTCATTGACCTCTTCCAGTGCAAAAAACAAAAAATAAAAACCACTCCTATAGAAAAGTAGCTGGAGACCCAGAATTCAGTCTCTCTAAGGATTTTCAGCAAGGATTGCAAAGGGTCAACCTCTCCACATTCAAGTCCCAAAAGGAACAAAATAAATGAATTTAAGTAAGTAACTCTATAAAATCTTATGATAAAGAAACAAATAATAGTAATTTAATTTTTACAATCTAACTCGGCTATTTTATAATCCACATACATTATATTCACATAAACATAAATAAAGAGAACAAATTAAAATCTGAACAGTTCAGTCCCCACAGAAACACAGCTGGAAGAAACTGAGAGTTCCCAAAAGCTCAGGATGTGTTCACCTGAGTCTCAGTTACAGTCTTTGATGACCAAATCTTTGATCACCACTCAGTCTGCTGAGTCAAAAACAACATCTTCCCTCCATTTGTTTGTAGGACTCTTCAGCTGGAATCTTCAGCTGGACTCCTTGCAGATTCTTCTTCTTCCTCTGCTGAAATCACAGTTAGCCAGTCAGCTAACTGATTAACCAACTACTCAGTCAAGCATACAGAGTTTAAAAAAAAAAAAAAAAAAAACGGTTACAAGAAAATACAAAATAGCAAAATATAAATTACTCTTTCCCCATTATCACATTTAAAGAAAAGTTGGTGAATCATACTAATTGAGACAATTTAACTGAAACCGTTTGGCTAATGTCAAACAACATTCAAAGTATACAAGTAAAATAGAAGAAATTATTTTTTCCATCTCAGTTTCCCCCCATCTATAATTAACATTGCCCATGCTTCCCTGTTGGAGGTCTAACAATATCACTAACCTGCTGCAAGATGCTTCAGAGTTAGGGACAACAGCCTGCTTTGTGCTCCTGGACTGAGCTTCTCCCAATTCGCACGGGGCACATGGCCTTTTGTAAAGAAGCTGCCCTTACTGTTTGCCCTCATGGAGGCTGACTCCAGCAACAGGGAACCTATTGGAGCAGACCGAAGACTACCACATCCAATTCCAGAAGCTTCTGGATGTCAAGTGTTAAATCTACCTAACAAGCTGGCTCAAGAGAGAGCCTCTTCACCCCAAGGATACCTGAAAGAAACTGGAACAAAGGACAGTAACTGCAGGGGGTGTGAGTGATTGCTGGACCCAGACTAGAAGGAGACTAATCTGTAAAAGGAAGTTTACTGGAACTCCTCTGAGGCTGAGATTTTATCTGTATTCAGTTTTCTTACTGTCACTTTGGATGGGCTAGCACCAGCAGGAGAGTGAATTTGTGTGGGGGGGTGGAGGGTGAGAAAACCTGGATTTGTGCTGGAAATGGCCGACCTGTTGATCACTTTAGATAAGCTATTACCAGCAGGACAGTGGGGTGGGAGGAGGTATTGTTTCATATTCTCTGTGTGTATATAAAGTCTGCTGCAGTTTCCACGGTATACATCTGATGAAGTGAGCTGTGGCTCACGAAAGCTCATGCTCAAATAAATTGGTTAGTCTCTAAGGTGCCACAAGTACTCCTTTTCTTTTTACTGTATTAGGCATAGATTTGCTGGTTTTATTTTGTTTTACTTGGTAATTCACTTTGTTCTGTCTGCTATTACTTGGAACCACTTAAATCCTACTTTCTGTATTTAATAAAATCACTTTTTACTTATTAATTAAAAAAAATGACCCAGGCACAACTCACTCCTACCTCCCCCATTGGGTCTGTTAAAGAGATATCTCCCTATGAGGCATATGGGTTGCACAGAGACAGGCCTTTAGGCCTCAGGTGGGTAGGTTGCCCCCACGGGTGGGATTGGCAGAAGGGGGTAGGGAGATCTGGTTCAACCCTACTGCAGTGGGTCCCTTCGCAATGGCTAGTGATCCCGCCACTGGGTCAGCAGGGATTCCACTGCAACACACTCACTCAACTTTTGATCTGATACCATAACCAAACTAATGTCTGGTTTTCCTGGGCTACTTCCTACCACAGTCTCTTTGTAGGGCTCCATTGTTTCCAGTCCTCCATCTCCTCAAGGTACTTGGCAGACAGCAGTCTCAGCAGCTCCTCAGGGTATTCAGCAGATAGCAGACCCAGCAGCTCCTCTGAGTATTTGGCAGATGGCAGCAAGGCAGAGACATCTGTCTCCTTTGCTGGCTCTGGCCCACTTCAGCTGGAGGCCCTGCCTCTTATACTTCCTGTCCAGCCCCTCTACGTCCACTGCAGGGGCCAGTCCTGGCCTGTCTCTGCCCACCAGTGGGAGCAGAGTGGTTGCTCCCGGTCTGCCTGGGAGGGAGGCCACCCTGCTTCACTACAGAAAGGCAGGTTATAGGGTAGATATTTTTGTTTTTAAAAGATCTTTCATTCCAAGAAATAGACAAATTGGCCAGAGCCCATCTGCCAGTCAGAAGAGTGAGAGCACACTAACAGAAGTAGAAGATAGATAAAGCTACCATTCTTAATGGTAAATGGCAAGCTACACTATGTGAGTGGAAAACTAAGTCTAATCCTAGCAGACCAAATTCTGCCTTCATTCCTCCTGGTGAAACTCCATTAAAATCAGTGGGATTGCATAAATGGAATTGACAACAGAATTTGACTTCCAGACCTGTGTAATTAATATGAATAATAGCAACCTTTTTACATAAA
The DNA here is from genome assembly GCF_965140235.1 of Caretta caretta. Classification (NCBI taxonomy): domain Eukaryota; kingdom Metazoa; phylum Chordata; order Testudines; family Cheloniidae; genus Caretta; species Caretta caretta. The sequence continues at coordinate 319,868,145 of NC_134206.1, read as the reverse complement.
TTCATTTAGTGGTTATGAAAGCTACAGTATTAACAGTCTTGGAGACCTGAAACCTCTTTCATGCCATAGGTAAGATAGGTCACAAGCAACAATAGAGAAAGTTGCCCAACTTCTTCTCACCAACTGGGATTTCACCTCTGTAGTGGTGAAAGTGTGTACCATCATCACCATATCTATAAATGATTTTTTTTAGATTCTGTGTTGTTGTTGGTTGTTGTTATTATTGTTGTATTTACTGTTTTTATTAAAGTGTAGCTTAACAAAGATAAGTGAAGATGGACTTCTCATCATGATGTATTAGAGCTCTTTCCATTTTTAATTTGCTGACTTTTCCGCATCTGATCCAGGAGATTAGTGGTCATTCCTTTCTTTCAGAATCTGTTTTGCACATTAGTTTGAAGATATACATTGCCTTAAAATAGTCATAATGAAAATGTTTGGTTAGGTTGTTGTAAAAGAAATAATTATAGCTTACTGCAGTCAGCTATGGTTTTGCAGTTGACAGTCTTACAATGTATCTCAAATAAGCAATCAAAGCAAAGTAAGGTTTTATGCGTATGCTAAGCTTTTATACACGTTAAATATTAAAAATCATCATTAATTATTACTTGGTCAACAGTGAGCTACAGTATATGGCATGTATACAATATACCATTCTTTGTTTGGGATATCTGTGCATAAATGTAGGAATGGATTTTTGAAAGTATTCAGTTATTGACTTCCCCTTATCCATGATGAGGCCATCTCAACAAGGGCAAGATTTTTCAAAAACGACTAGTGATGTAGTGGGTGCCCAAGCTGATATACTTTAAAGGGGTCTGATTTTCAGAAGACACTGCCACACTCTGAAAATCTGGCTCATTTAAGGTGTCTCACATTGGGGCCCCCGAAACTGAGACACTGAAAATCACCAAAATCTTGGAAGTGTTGGCCTTGTTGAGATTGTTAGACTTAAGTAATGGTAGTAGACAGTATAAGGCCATCATCATGGATAATTAATATTTTTCCCCACAGCGATATATTTAGCTTCTACATTTCAGAATTATAGCCAGCACATGCCACTTGTGGCCAATATTACTTACTATTTTTGAAAATATTTTTCCTCCTCTCTCCTCCCCTGTGTGTCTGGTTGTAAAGAACCAAAATACATCACCTCATGCTTTTCAGGACAGAGTTAATGGCAATGTGTGAAATGCACTAATGTCTGGATAAAGTACAGTACTTTGCTGTCTTGAAACATCATGGGTGACCAAACATTTAAAAGGTTGTTGAAACTCAAATGATACACTGGAGAAATGCACATCACACCACAATTAAAGGAATGGGACACATACACATTAGATCAAATTGCCATCACAAAAAAAACTTGGAGATAACTTGCCTCATGTGGCCATAAAGGGGCATTGCAATATTTTGGCTTAGCTGGGACATCTGGTCAGTTTATGTAAGGTTCTTTATGATGCTGATTCAACACTGAACAGCTTTCTTTTAATTTCACCATTACTGATTTTCTAAAGTTCTGCTTCATTCCCCCTAATTAGTAATGATAATAGGTTAAGTTAAGATAAACCACACTAATTATTGTAACTCTGACTATTAGATGCCCCAGGAAGCACCCAAGAGTCTACTTTGTGCCATTATGGGCTGATTTCATAGCAGTCTTATTGGCACTGTACCAAACCTGCACATATGGACAAAAAGGAGTTTACAATCACTTTCAAAAATACAAATTAGTAGTGCACTAAATACTCTAAAATTAGTATTTAGAACCAGTTGTTTCAGTAAATAACAATTGCACTAGTGCCATAGCAAGCTTGAAAAGTGCATTTAAAAATTTATATACAGGTTTCTTGTGTGGTAATTGAAAAAGATTTTATATGTTTTTTTTCTTCAGAAGAAAATATAAACAGAAAGTATCATTAACTATATGAAAAGATGACCACTCTGGCCTTTTATCACAGGCAAAAAAACCTTGCAATTTAGTCTGAATGTCTGAACTAAGAATCCTCCAAAATGAACTTAATACCAGGTGAAACCAGTCTGAAATACTAAGACACACTATTAACTTAATAAGGTAAAACTTATAAATTTAACAGTACAGTATTTTTTAAAATATGATTTTGTTGACTCATTACACCATGGGTAAAATTCTGCACTCAAAAGCCATGTAACTCCATCAACCTAGGTAAAGTTACTCTGTATTACATCAATGTAGCTGAGAACAGAATTTGTCTCTTAAATTCCAGTTTCTCTACAATCCATGTCAGTCCCCTTTTTTCCTTTAAAATGTACATGGACTTAAGCCACAAAGTTCAGACCTGGTTTGCCAACACGCAAAAATTTGGGACTATTTAGATCTGAAATTTTATTATAGTGATAGGGAGGGTGTTGGCAAAATTTGGATTTGGATTCAGATGTGGACAAACACTTATAGGCTGAAATGGTCTGGGCCAGAGTTTTGTTTCAGGCCCCTTTATACTTTAAAAAATGTTTGTTAGAAATTTTTAGGGGTTGCCTCTGGGACTCTAGCCTCAACATGGTGGTTCAGGGAACTATGTTTTGCAGCACCTTCCTTTGCAGACAGACTTATATTTAATGCAAGAATCTGGCCAGGAATTAATAGAGTTCAGAGATGTATTAACTGTCTGTGGTTCTTTTCTTTGACTTCTACTCCACAGCCCTAGGAGGCTCCAGCCAATAGCAGCAGGACTTCACTGTAGGGAACAAAAAGATCCTTCTTCTAAATCCTTAATCACAGCTGTACATTACCATCTGGAAATGTCTGATCATTTTTAGAACAAGCTGCAAGACCCACCTTTTTGATAAAGCTTTTCCATCCTAACGGTAAGGTATTTTATATTTTAAAAATAATAACCACATACACCATAAGCAGAGGCTCCTAGAACTTAAGAAAGCTGGAAAGCAGAATACTTCATGAAAGATGGATACTGTAGAAAAAACAGATGGATACTTATAATACTTGGGTTGATTAGACAATCATATAGAGAAAAGAGAAATATTCAGGTGTCATCACTAAAGATGCTCGGGGGTAGGAATATATAGAGTTACAAAGAAGAAAAATGAACAGCAAATGAACAAATAGCATAGTTTTAGAAATTCTTTATATGTGGACATTACTACAAAATACATTAATGACACCAGGAATATAGAGATAGACGGACATTACCAACTAATGGAAAGGGGTGCTTCTAAGGCTGGGAAGAAATTAAAATGAAGACTGAGTCACTGGATATTGGGAATGGAAGTACCAGATTCATATAGCTAATGATACCAGCATTCAGTGATTGTGCTGTGCTAATAGACTAGGCAGTGTAGACAGTGGTGTGCTAACGTATTGTCCAGTTGTAATCTGCAGTGCAAATATCTGTGGCCTAAAAATCACCGTCTCCACTGGAAATTGACATTTCCAACTTCTTATCATGCTGCTCTTTTCTTGTTATTTTCATAAATCACAAGCTATTTAAAAAAAATCATATTGGCTAATTCTGCTCTCAGGAACACAGGGATAAATTTTAAGTCCATTTATTTCACTGGAAAACTTGGTGCATGGTATTTCCAAATATGAATCTATGTAAAAAATTCAAATAAATATTAATTGCAGCTTTCAAATCCAAATCTTAGCAGCAAAAGCCAGATATAGGATTTTTGGGAAGGGCAATGAGATTTATTGGCCCTCTCCTCAAAATGTTTGAGGTCCTCAAGCTAAAACTCATTTTAAATAAGAAGGGATTGGAAAGAGACGTATGGATTGACACCAGCTTCCTCTAAGGCTGCAGAAATACAAGCAAGATGCTTTGGGTGAAGGTGATCCACACGTAGAAACATTCCCCACTCCCACCAAGGGACAATTCTTCAAATAAGCCATTAGGCCCACATCCCCTGAAATGTTTTTTATACAAACTGTTGCATTTTAAATTATCTCTTTTTCCCCAATAATTTAGCTACAGACAGAGTAGCCAGAAATATGAATATAATATATATGCTCAAAACGGGCTTTCCATCCCACTCCTCTACACTGACAGTGATAACCATGGAAACACAACAAAATACAGCAGCATAAACAATTTATATAAAATTAACTATCATAAAGGATGGACGAGCAACTGGGCCAAACTTGAATGAGAGACATTATGACCAGTCACAGAGGGTCACAGCACCTCTCAGGTTTGGCATCCACAATCAATAGTGTGGGGACTGACTTGCCTGCCCCAACTAGGCCCTGATCCCACGGTCACCACCACTGAGGCATCATTATTCTGCACCTCAGGCAACCTGCCAGGCTGAAAGTCCAGATACAGGAGTGGGGGTTGCAAGTTGGGGAGACCGCTCCCACCAGGAGTGGGGCCAGAACTCAGGAATAGGTGAAACTGGGAATGGCCTCCTGCCCACACACAAGGCAGAAATACCCCCATCTCCTGGGGAGGGCAGTGACTCTACGGGCCTGGGTCCTCTTTGACTCCCCCCATCCACTTCCCTGTTCTTAAAGTAACAGCCGTGTTAGTCTGTATTCAGAGTAACAGCCGTGTTAGTCTGTATTCGCAAAAAGAAAAGGAGTACTTGTGGCACCTTAGAGACTAACCAATTTATTTGAGAATAAGCTTTCGTGAGCTACAGCTCACTTCATCGGATGCGTACTGTGGAAAGTATAGAAGATCTTTTTATACACACAAAGCATAAAAAAAAAAATGTGGTACGATCCACTGTCTACAGCCAAGCTCTACGATACAACCGCATTTGCTCCAACCCTCAGACAGAGACAAACACCTACAAGATCTCTATCAAGCATTCTTACAACTACAATACCCACCTGTGAAAGTGAAGAAACAGATTGATAGAGCCAGAAGAGTTCCCAGAAGTCACCTACTACAGGACAGGCCTAACAAAGAAAATAACAGAACGCCACTAGCTGTCACCTTCAGCCCCCAACTAAAACCCCTCCAACGCATTATTAAGGATCTACAACCTATCCTGAAGGATGACCCAACACTCTCACAAATCTTGAGAGACAGGCCAGTCCTTGCCTACAGACAGCCCCTCAACCTGAATACTCACCAGCAACCACATACCACACAACAGAACCACTAACCCAGGAACCTATCCTTGCAACAAAGACCGTTGCCAACTGTGCCCACATATCTATTCAGGGGACACCATCACAGGGCCTAATAACATCAGCCACACTATCAGAGGCTCGTTCACCTGCACATCTGCCAATGTGATATATGCCATCATGTGCCAGCAATGCCCCTCTGCCATGTACATTGGTCAAACTGGACAGTCTCTACGTAAAAGAATAAATGGACACAAATCAGATGTCAAGAACATTCATAAACCAGTCGGAGAACACTTCAATCTCTCTGGTCACGCGATTACAGACATGAAAGTTGCGATATTACAACAAAAAAACTTCAAAACCAGACTCCAGCGAGAGACTGTTGAATTGGAATTCATTTGCAAATTGGATACAATTAACTTAGGCTTGAATAGAGACTGGGAGTGGCTAAGTCATTATACAAGGTAAGCTATTTCCCCTTGTTTTTTCCTACACCCCCTCCCCCCAACGTTCTTGTTAAACACTGGATTTGTGCTGGAAATGGCCCACCTTGATTATCAGACACATTGTAAGGAGAGTGATCACTTTAGATAAGCTATTACCAGCAGGAGAGTGGGGTGGGGGAAGGTATTTTTTCATGTTTTGTGTGTATAAAAAGATCTTCTATACTTTCCACAGTATGTATCCGATGAAGTGAGCTGTAGCTCACAAAAGCTTATGCTCAAATAAATTGGTTAGTCTCTAAGGTGCCACAAGTACTCCTTTTCTTTTTCCTCTTCTTAAACTCTTCCATCGCCATGGTATTTATTTTGAAAGCATGGGTACTCCTCAGTTTCAGATTTTGCCCCACTCCACCAAAAACCTCACTGTGGCCCTCTGAGTTAACCTGAATGTTTTCCCCCACCTTCCCATATGGCTTAATGAATCAGTGATGGGGCCTCAGACAGAAATCTGGGTACCCTTGCCATTGGCTTTGTAGGATCCAATGGGCAGATGTGGCTGGCTATATGGAGGAACCTTAAAAAAATGATTTTATGGAAAACCCTGTGACACGCTTTCACCCCGTAGCTCCTGGCTGATAGCTTTCAAATCGTCTTTATAATAAAAGAGACTGGAAAATTATTTTTAAAGAATATGACAACTAAGGCTACCATAAACAATTAAAAGTACCACAAAATCTGGGGATTGGCAGACACAGGGGTTTTTTTGAGCCTCAAGACCTCTACTCATCCCCTATTTGAGTACTTTAGCAGCCTGATCCAATGTCCACTGGTGTCAAAGGGAATTTTTCCACCAATTTGAATGGGCTTTGAATTAAGCCTTAGAGGAAGTGAAGATATAGGACACAAGTGTGGGGGAACAGAGTTTCTTTCACATGGGTTCCTTTCTCCCCCTTTCAACTGGGTGCCTACGTTTACACATTCATTGTGTAGTAAACCTCTGAATTTTCAAAGAGTTGTGTGGAGTTTAGCCATAGAAATCCCTGTGATTTTAAAGGGAACCACTTATGCCAGATTCTGAAGACCTTACTTAAACCAGTGAGTCCTTTCTCAGGCAGGTAGCCCTACTGAAATCAGTACAACTAAATGAGAAAGTTAGTCCCTGCTACAGTGAGTAGGATTTCCACAATCAGTCTTTCAATGTCTCTCTTAAAATGTAGGAGCAAATTTCTGTTCCGTGTCTAAACAGCTGCTTTCTTCACCTTAACATGAACTTCAGAGCTAACTTGATGGGTGTGTTTGATCAGATGGAGAAGTGCCCTAAAATATAATCTACTTCCAATTTCTCTTTTTTCCCCCTCTCTAACCTTGTTATTCTTCTATCTATAGTGGAACCAAAGCACTAATAATCATTTCCCATAAGAATTAATGGCTGTGTGTCATGCTTTGATCTGATATAATGCATTTTATTTGACTGGGAAGGAAGGTAAAGTGATATCTCTTTAATAAAAAAATTAGCTATCAGCACCACATGGACATGGTGGTGTCAGCTGTGGTGTATAGCTCCTCCAAAACAAATTTGAAAAAAAAATTACTATAAATATAATAAAAATCAGTAAACCCAAATTTCTATCACATTATGTTATGTTCTGGCCCCGATCAGGTGTGACCCCATGTGGATGAGCGTCTGGAGAGAGAACACAACAAGCCTTTACCTCTTGCACTTCTGCACAGGGGCTAGCATTAGCTTTCCTGAAAGGGCAGGGTGAGGCCTAGACCATGATCCTGCTCCTGCTGCTCAGCTGACTCTGGTGGCTGAAACTGGCAAACAGCTGCAGGGGGGAGTTGCACTGGGAGGGGAGCGGGAAAGATGGGCCCAGCCAGAAACTTTGAACTGAGACCTGAACAGGTAAACTCCCGTCTGAAGACATTAGGACCCATGAAGCCTTTGGAAAAGAAACTACAGGGAGGAGGAGCCAGTCAGCAGAGAGCAGCTTCAGAAGCAGTTTAACCAGGGACTGCTGTTCTCAGACTGCCTTCGCAGTTTTCACTCTTGAATTTTCCCTCCCCTGTGCTGATTGGTTCTTTTCTCCTACCCCTTCCTCCCTCAGAGTCTCCAAATAACCCCCTCTCTCTCTGTCCCCCTTTGTCTTAAACTAATCCCCTCCCAGCTAATCCCCAGCCAAAGGATTTCAGTAACAAAACAAAACAGTCAAACAAAAAAACAGATGACACTAATAGGAAGTTTTCAAACCATCACATTGTTCCCTCCACATGTATATTCTAGCCCTTTCCCTTAACTTTCATCTGTCTCATCTATTTAGAATATAAACTCGCTGGGACAGAGGCAGTCTCTCATTCTATGTTTGTACACTGCCTGCCATAATGAATCCCTGTTCTCAGCTTGCCCCTCAGCACTCCCATAATAAACATAATAAATAATAACAACAAATACTCCACACTATACTGGAAAATGAACATGGCCCAGTGCTAACAGAGGCACATTCTTTATAGAGTGTTGAAGTGACTAGCTGTGCTCGTCCACATCCCCATGAGGATTATTGGCTGAGTCATCCAGAAGTGTTTTCATCTTCTCTGGATTGATCTTGAAGAGCTGTGCTCTCTGGGCTAAGGCCAGTTTTCAGTATTTAAAGATATTCAAAACAATTTTTTTAATAAAAATATGCTGATGCCTTGTGGAAAACTCATCAGATCTGCTGACCTATGTGTTTTCTGAACATCCCCTCCCTTTGCATAACAAGAGGATCTTTGAAAGACAAGGTGGGTGGGGTAATATCTTTTATTGGACCGATTTCTGTTTATGAGAGAAACAAGCTTTAGATCATACGTAGAGCAGGTCTGTGTAAACTTGAAAGCTTGTCTCTCTCTCACCATCAGAAGTTGGTCCAAAAAAAGTATTACCTCACTCACTTTGTCTCTCTAATATGCTAGGACCGACACAGTTACAACAACAGTGCAAACAAGAGGAGCTTTGTTCTTTCAGAGATCACCTGCTCCTGCTTCTAATTCTCCATCTGAAGATCATACTCCTGTGTTTGTGACATCACAGTTTGTTGGGGAGATGATTATGAAAGGTATTCTGACCAGATGGGGAATAAGGAGTCGATACATTCGTAAGGAGCATAGCAATGCTCTTTTCTGAAAATGTTCTGACTAATAAAACCCAGGGAAGGAAGGAGGGAAGAAATCACTGTGTGGTAAACACAGAACTGTTTCTAATTAGGATTTTTTTAAAAAAGTTTTCTGTGAGGCATTCTGCAGCTCTGCCCCTGGAGCAACTCAGGATCCTGAGGGTTCAAAAGTGATTTAAAGTTGATTTATCCCCTCCTCCCCAGGCTGTGAGTTCTAGGCTGCACCTCTTAGAGGCACAGCACAGAATCTCACCAATAAATGTTGGGATCTTTTTTACTTGTCTTCTGGTTTTGGAGTCTAGGGGTCACATTTTCAAGCTTTCCTCCATAACCATGAGGTCTAGAAGCTTACATTTTTTAAAAAAGTGAAAGTTGATTTTCTGATGTAAAAGTCTGGCTGGGCTTTTAAGGAAACCATCAAATACCACAAGACTCATGATAAAATTAGAAGAGGCAGCCACACTCAGTCTGCAGCTACACACATCTACTGGCCAGCCCCCAGTAGAGGGGAGAGAAACAGTCACAGATGCTCCTACTACACTGAAGCTCAGTTATCTGGGAAAAACATTGTACTCCCCCAGACCTAATGGCAAATCCATATAACTGGGTCCATTCACTCATAATTTGTGCAGGAGTTTAAGCCCTATGAAGATATGGAATAAGGGGATGTTATACATCAGACTAACTGATGACAGGAAGAGCACATCACTTGATTTTTGTAAATCAAAATAATATATTTTGAGTGTTAACTGCCTGTTTCGGTTGAGTCCCTTAGTTTAGACTTGGGCTGGCAAGAGAGATCTTTTTTTGTTAACATTGTTAACGTGTTTTAAAATGGAGTTTGATAAGTTTATGAAAAGGATTAAAATGTGGGGTTGCCTGCAATAGCACAGAAGTAGATTCAATGACCCAGGAGTCCCTTTCCAGTCCTATATTCCCATTTTCCATTTTAAATAGGAAAAAAAGATAATGAGGGATAATGATTGACAAATCATAAGATCTTTGGGACTGGAATGGACTGTTAGTGGTGTCACCTAATCCAAACAATTGAATTATGGCAAAATGGATTTAATTATTCCCAAACTATCTCCAATCTAATTGTATCTGTTAGCTATCCACACGGGAGTTGTACCTGTGTAATTGAGAAGAGAATTTTTCCTTCTGTGTATATACGGCACTCTCTTCATGGAATTAGAGCACATAATAACTATTAGAAAGGATCTATCAAAGATCAGTGTCCTCAACTAAGAGGTTAAGCACTGCATATTTGTATCATGGGATATGCTATCTGGAATCATGGTTTTGGATACTTCTGTTGCTATCTTCCCCTTGGCTATTTTATGTTTGTTTTCTGCTTGCTGACCTAAATTGTGTTTCTCCCTCCATAGGAAGTGTCTCATTACCCCCAGCATGTGAGCCATTATTTCCTTCAATCTTTGAAAGTGAGTGCTAACAAAATACAGAAAATGGAGACTTGGGATATCTCCTACCCTTCTGCCATCTCATCATTCACATCTATAATTAATGTCTAGACCCATAGACCCTACACATTCAGTGGGTCCACTATGTTCATGTTATTTTTCTGCCCTTATTTTCTCACTTCAAAACTCTTTGTCTTTCCTTAAACCCATCTGAGCTTTTGAATAATATGAACTGGGAGCTCTTAAGAAAATAATAAGTTCTCTGAGCAAATGGATTTTTATGTGTTCTCTATGCTACATCAGGTGACATACATCACATAAATAAAGATACACTTTCCTTAGAGCTTCTTAAAGATCCTTGCTGTACAGATAATGGGAATCAATTTTATGGTCACACATGCTTTTTATTATTGCTCCTGACGATATGATGTCTCTCCTTTTATCTCTGTTTCAAGATGAAGAAATTATAAAGTGGTCAATCACATAAAAAAGCTTTCCTTAAAATTGAAGTCAGGAGCTAGTGCTGACTAATGGCTGAGTGCTGAAACAGAGCCAGATCCCTTCTTTGTTAATCACAGTGAATAGTACCTTACTCCATATGTGGGCCCACTGAAATGAACAGGCCTAACCAAAGAATAAGGTGCTACTCACTATAGGGAATCTGGGGTTTAATGAATACATTCAATCTGGGTAGTCTATGCAAGAGAAGGAACATTGTGTAGTGGTTGGAACAAAGGGATGCAATGTATAACTACAGGATTTCAATCCTGACTCTGCCCCAGGCTTGCTTTGCTAGATTGAAAAAGCTAATCACCCTCTCTCTGTGCCTAAGTGTACTCATCTGTAAAATAGGTTTAATAATACTTATCAGCCTCAAAGGGGTATTTTGAGTCTTATTTAACAAATTGTTTTATTGCATGTTTAGATGCTTAGAAGAAAAGCACTTGATATTTGCAAGTTAATTGGAGGTGGATTTGTTTTTCCGAATTTCAAACCCACTTTAACAAAGGAGGTACAAAATCTGGAATTTAATTAATTTGTTGTCAAGTTCATATCATGGACAGAAAAAAAATACTGTTTTAAATTATGAGTGAGAAAAATACAGCAAACTTGAGCAAGTATTATCAGCCCCAAAATAATCTGAGTGATTGCCGAAACCCAGAACTCCACCTGCTTTCTCCATCCCTAGAGCAAAGTGTTTTCTCATTCAGTAGTATGCAGCTACACACTTGCAGGTGGTGCTACCATGAGCATATTCTGTATGTTGGGATGTAAAGGACTAAATCTGAAAATTAGGGGAGATATTCATTTAAATCCTGGTTGGCATGTGTGAGCCTAGCTGCTTGCACATGATTTTGAAAGATTAATCGGTTTAAGCAAATCACTCATATTCAGTTATGGGGTGGGGTGGGCTATGTTTATAGGCCTCTTTATTTGAAAAAGTTATGAAAGTGGGTATGTTTGTGCAATCCAATAAATACGTTTATTGTAATATATAACAGAAATGAGAAATCACTTGGATGAGTCAGGCCCTAACAGGATAAAGTAATGAAACATCTTGCAATTATGTAGCAGTGAAAAATATTATATACTATTACTTCTCAAAGTAGGAGTGCACTTTGTTAGCTAAGTAAATTGCCTGTGGAGCCTTCTGCTTCAGAAGCAGACCAACTCTCTGCATGTACGTGTAAGGGTTGGGTTCAGGGGAGTGGAAGAGTAAATGGGGACAGACTGGGCTTAGTAACTGGGTCAAAATGTCAGCTCCTGTTTTGGGAGAGAGTAGGGTGGCAACAGAAGCAACAACACTGAGCAAGAGAATGTAGAATCACTGGGGATGCTATCAGCATCAGTATGTCAGCTATGTCCACAGATCTTTGCCTGTTTTTTCACAGGGTAGTTTTGGTTTCCTGATTTCTGGAAACATCATGTTCACATGAGGCATGCTCAGAGACATGGTGATTTATTCAGGTTATTGTATCATCACTGTGACATCTTAGTTCCCAGCTGCATTGCAGACGACTAGCCTGTCTCTCTGTATGTTTACAACCCTCAGTACCATAGCACCTCATAAACATTAACAGATTTGTCCTCTTTGTGCGAAGGAGGAAAGTAGTATTCATCTCCCTCTAATGTTTAGAGCACAAACAGGGATCTGAAGCACAGAGAGATTAAGCAATTTGCCTAAAGTTACACAGGAATTATAGGGCGTCAGGAATTGAACCCAGGCCTCCAAAGACTATCTCCAATGCTTTAATCAAAAGACTATCCTTCTTCTCATACCTTACAATACTTAATCCCACCCTTATAACAAACATGAGAACTGGATTTGTAAAACACACAATTTTCCTCCTTTGGTTAGTGTTCCAAATTCAGTATATAATAATTGTGGCACATGTATCCCAAAATTCCAATCTATGTGCCTTTTGTGAATCCGGGCCAACATTTCTTGCATAAACATTGGGACATTGACTTATACTTTCCCTCCCTACCACTCCCTATGATGATACAGGTTCAAAGTTATGAATTCTCTGACCAGCAATCATAGTATATAGGGGGAAATATTGCTTTATTTTATGTAATATTCCAGTATTACCCAGTTCTACATTTTAAGCACATATCTTATACATGAACTACAGCATCATTAATCTAATTGATAGTTGTAGAAGTGGGCTGTGTAAGAAGACTCATTATTATTCCAAAATTGTAATAGGAGTAATTCCCTTGTTGCATGCCAGGATTTGCATATAAGTGGTGCATTATGAGTCTGTAGAGCTAAGAAAGTTATCCTGTTTTTTTCCTCTTCAGAATTACTACACCTGTGCACAAATCATTATGAATATTTTAATAAATACCCCCAGGATATTGCTTTTAGCAAAGCAGACAGTGAGCTGATTAAATTAATGTGTTTAAAAAGGAAGGGAGATTTTTAAAGTTATAACAGATCATATCAACATTGGGAAACGTGTGGGTAGGACGCAGGAATTATCCTGCTTCATACAGGCAGGAGGAAGATTCATGTGCTGAAAGACTATACTGACATTTGTTTATCCAACAGGTAAATTAACAAGCACCAAGGTTAAATATACATAATTGGGAAATATATACAATTAACCAGGAAAAAAACTATAAAATTAGACCTGGAAACAGTTTTCCTGACCTGTGAAAATTTTAGAGATTTCAAAAATGGTTCCTGTTCTTCCTCAGAACAAAATTGAGACCATTTGAAATTTTTCATGAAAACAAGAGAGAGAGACTTGACCATCGCCAATAGCTCAGTAGTTAGGGCACTTACCTATGCAAGACCTACGTTCAAGACTGCGCTGTATGGACTTGACTCTCTGAGTTGGTGAGTAAGTACCCTAGTCACCAGGCTATTGACTATAACAGATGCGATGTCTCTGGTTTTGACCAGAAATTCCATTCTGGATCTGACGAAAGGTTTATTGAAATTTATATGTTCCTGCAAAGAGTTTCATTTTTGACAAACTGAGATTTTCTAATTGAAAAATATAAACAAATAATAATAATAATCCCAACCAAGCTCTACTTGGGACTGGCTGAAACATGGGATTTCTGGTTCATGAGAAACTTTGCTTTATCAAAATTCAGTTTTGTTCTGAATTAGAAAAAAATATTCAATAAAGCAAAAACTTTCCCCCAAACCAGAAATTCTTTTTAAAAAATGTTTTGGGAACGCCAACACATTATGTTTCCAAAATGAAATCTGCTCCCTGGGACCCTGGCAGCTGGGTAATAATTGCCTCTTCTGGCCCCTGCTGCACCTGCTACTGAACACACCTCCTCCTGCAGCCAAAGAAGCAGCAGAAGGAGGTGGCATTAGCTCACAAAAGAGTCCAAAGAGCAAGCACATAAAGCCCCAGAGCAGCTAGAACATGCAGGGACAATGAAGCTGGGCTGCTAATCAGTGGAGGGCTCTTCGAATGCCCCTACCAGGGATTAAGAAAGGGCTGTTATGTGGCTGTTTATCCTGTGTCTTTTAAATATGTAGCATGAAACTAGGCTAGGCAGGGCAAGATCTTGGCAGAAACTTTACAGTGAAACAGAGGGAGACTGAATAGTTTTAGGGATAATGCTGTTGGAATTCCCTCCAAGACCTCTTTCCACTTGGTTTCCCAAGAACTCCATTTGACTCCATACCTCGTCACTCACGCATCTTTATTTAGCATATAGCAATGCTACGCTCAGTTGATCAGACTCAACCATAGCACTTGGGGGTGGATTCAGGGTACATCACAGCTCCACAGTTACCCAGAAACTGTCTCCCTTTATATACATCTGAAGAAGTGGTGTTTTACCCATGGAAGCTTATGCTCAAATAAATCTGTTAGTCTATAAGGTGCCACCAGACTCCTTGTTGTTTTTATATACATTGAACATTTCAGTACATTTTGGATACATTGCATCACATCTTTTGGATTGGTTTGGGTACTTTGCAGCAACCAATCTGTGTGCAGCATGCTGTGTCTATGTATTGTCCATGTTTGACCTACTCTTTACCTCATCTCAACATTCCTAACTTATCCTGTTCATTGTTATCTTGTTTGTAGGGAATGGTTCCCTGGGTATTCTCCCTCGTATCTTAGCTGGGTCTTTTTAGCCTTATGATCTGTGTTCCTCCCTAACTTTGTCTTTCAAGAAACAAGAGGTCTCTCTCCATGTGTTAATCACTCAAGTCAGTCCCGGCCTCAGCAACATTTCCCTGCTTCAGTCCTTCTATTTTATATTAGTATTTGTTTCATCTGCATCATCTGCCTGTCTTTCTGTCTTTTTAAGTTTTTTACCCAGCAACACATGCCAAAGACCACAGTAGTCGTAATTATTTGAACCACCATCAACATTAGGCTTAAAGTACAAACCAAGGGGTTCAAGCTCACTTTCTCTGGTACAGGCCACAATGGTGTTTCCACTGCCTGAACAGTATTGCCCCAATTGCTTGTTCCACTGCTATTAGCTGGGCAATGGGAACCAATTGTTCTATTTTCTTTTGTACCAAATCATTGGTGTTAATGGTGACAAGAGATTGGTAAGCAGTGACTCCCATTTGGTGTTGTCTGTCATGGCTTCTGCCACATTGTCCTTTATCTGCACATTTGACCATAGGGCATGAGTCCCAATTTGAGTGTGAGAGGTGAGGTTCAGACAAAATCCATCCAGGCTCCCCTGGCAAGTGTTGTCCCCACTGAAAAACTGTGGTATCCCAGAGGACACACTGTGTCCCCAAGCTATACTACCTCTGTCTCTCTCTCTTTGATGACTAATTGGGCCCAACCTCCCTCGTTTGTGGTCAGGTTAATTTGTGCTGAGCGCTCACAGAATCATCTCTGCTTGATTTGTTTGCAGCAGGCTTTGTATATTTCATTTCCTCCTATTGTTTCCACTTTACACTGGGATAATGCTGCTTTGCTTATAGGTCCCATTCTCTATTGTACCCATACTGTTAACATATACCAATTCTTTAGAATTCCCTATCCATCTAGGAACAGGAATCATAATTGGCATCATCAAATTGGCATCATCAAATTGAATAACATAGCTGAAGTCAACGTACTTAGATCTACCGACCCTGGGGTCCACACTACGCGATGTCAACTGGAGATGCTCTCCCATCAATTCCCCTTGCACTTCTCATTCAGGTGGAGTACAGGAGTTGACAGGAGCGTGATCTGCAGTCGATTTAGCAGGTCTTCACTAGACCTGCTAAATCGACCGCTGATGCATTGATTGGCGCACATTGAACCCCCGGTAAGTGTAGACGAGGCCTCTGTTCCCGGTACCACAACTGGATTAATGTCTGGTTCCCCTGGGCTACTTCCTACCCTGTCTTCCTACTCCATAGTCTGCAGGTCCTCTAGTTCTCTGGGATACTCTGCAGGAGTGGTGCCCAGCAACTCCTTTCCCTTGTCAGCTTCTGTGGACAGCTGGGTATTCACCCGGCCTAGCCTCTGCGGTCTGGAGCTCTGGCAGCTTCCTGGTAGGATACTGCAACACACATCTCTGCACGGGGCTTCTCCCTCTTATACTGTGGTTCCAGTTGGAGCATGCCCAGCAGGGGACAGGGGGCATGGCTTCCTCAGTCCATAGTATGGGATTAACCTCTTCTGCCCCACTGCGTGGCAGGTATATCCCATTACACCCCCTAACATTCTTAATTCCCTTTCCTACTAGTGTGGTTCAGATAAATGTTCTGTTTAACAACCTGGGCCATTCCCCCAGCTTTATTTCTTCTATTCCTTGCATTAGATGTATAACAAGTTTGATATAACTTCTCCTTTTCTAATCGTTTGACCAAATCAAATCAAAATCCATCTATTAGTGTGTTAACCTTAAAGTTGAATCCCTCAATATCTGCAGAATTCCATAAGGAGCCCCCTACTCAGTGCCACCCAGTACAGTTGCCATTATGTCCCTTTTGGCTCTGTGGTTTTTGTATCCTTTCTGGAATATGCTTCCCACCGGAGCCAGCCATAATCAAATGTCTGTCCCGATATTATTAGTAAAATATTTCTTATATGGGGCTAGGGAGGTTCCAGGCGACCTATATTTTGTAATGTTTAAAATGAGTGGGAGTTGTATCCATACTACATCTTCTACCATTGCTTTATGTGTGGTTATTTGACAAAATAGAGGAGAGACTGTTGACCCCTGTGGTGAGAGGACAGTGGGGACATGTGGACTCACAGTGCCGAACCACCCTCCACCAAACCAGCAAATAAGAATTGATGATAATACAATTATCCATGTGAGTCCAGTGTCAGTACCATCATTGTATACAAGGCATACCCATAGCACTGAAATAGCAGTGCATGCCATAGTTCCTTAAGTTCACATCAACCTGGGCCTCAGTAGCCACCTTGACATTCCAGACTCACAGCAACTGGACTCCTGGAAGCTGCAGCTCGTTGCCTGTCACAGAACAGTTCAGATCACATTCGTAGGTCTTGCAGGTAGCCAAATAGGATGCTTCCGCTTTGCAGAATCACCTCGTGCTTCTATGACCTGAAGCGTGGTGTCATGAGGTTTTTTCACAAGACCGTGTGAACAGTAATCATTGGCAGTGTGCCAGCATCTCTAGCCTTCTCAATGGATAGGAGTGACCCAAATAGCTGTAAAAATTTGCCAGTAGTCTAGTACTGCTCCAAACCACAAGAGTGCCCGCAATGTTAGAAACCACCAGCACTGTGTGGATGCAGATCTGCAAGACAAAAAGGGAAAAAAAAAATTCTCACTTCTCTCTTTTGCTTACCTTTGTGAGCTTTGAGCTGGCATGTGCAAACCCAACTTTATTTATTTCCTTTGTTTCCCAGGTCTACCAAGTAGACAGAGGGGCCAAGTCAATTCAATATCATGCATGGACCATACCACTTTACTTTTGGGACAGAGTGATAGGGAACCTGATCCTGGATCATGACTCTAGATCCCACTTGGTGCTCAATTAGATGTCCTTTGGCATCAAACTACACTTTGGTCTTCTGTTCTTCTGCCTTGTCAGTTGCCACCACTCTCTTTTGGACCTGTACATGTACAAGTTCTATACCATGGCTTCTGACAGCACTACTGCACCCAGATAGGCTGGAACTGGGTACCTCTCAATCTGCACTCCCTAGCCCTGACACACATTAGTACCAGAAGTAACACTTCATCCCAATCACTGCTATAGCATTAACGCCTTTTCTGAGTTCGGATTTATGGTTCTGTTCATTCACTCAACTGGTCCTGCTGCTGCTGGATGATAAGGAACATAGAACTTCTGATCGATGTCCAGCAGAATACATATTTCTTTGAAAATGGACCCCATGAATCCACTCCCATTGTCTGAGTCAATCGCCTTTGGCTCCCCCTATCTTCAGAACAAATTGTACACCAATTGTTTTACTGTGGTTAGGACAGTCATATTTTTCGGGAGGGGAAGGCCTCCACCCAGTGTGAAAAAGCATCCACAACCACAAGCACATATTTATTACCCCTTAGGATTAAGGGTATAGTATAGTCTATTTGAGTTCTTTCCCATGACAGTCTGGGTGCCAGTCTCATAAGCATTCCCTTACATTTTCTGGTAGTTGGCTCGTATATGGCACAGATTAGGCAAGCATCAAGATACTCCTTCTGGTCTCTTTCCTATCTGGGCCACAACTCCATTTTTGCTAAGTTGTCTTTGGCCTCTGCTTGTTTCATGTGGCCACCCACAATGGACCCATGCACCCATAGTAGCAGATCTTTTCACATATGCTGTGGTAACACCCACACCAACCCTTTTTTCTGCTTTTGCACATAAGAGTCCCTGCTCTGTTACTAAATCCTGACCTGCTACTTTCACTCCCTTGCTCCCAAACCTGTCCTAACTCCAGTGCTTCAGCTTGTTGTGATTGTTGCTGACCTCGATTGAAAACTGCAACCGGGCTAGCTTCCAAAGCAGTCTCCCATGACCATGGCAGTCCAGTGACTGCTTGTCTGCTAGGTCAGCTGCCTGGTTCCCTTTCACCAGTGGCCCTTTTTTCCTGTGTACCCAAATTTTAGCCATGTCCACTTTGTCAAACTGCTTAGCAATATCATCCAGCATTTGCCACATGTTACTGAATTTGATCTCTCCTCCATCAGTAGCCCAGTACTCATTCTGAGCCCACCAGGCCAACATTAACACAGCTCCCCTGAACACCCAATCTGAGCATAGAACTATGGTAAACTTAGAATGAGATCCCTTTTTGTCCATCAGCACCTTGATAACTGCTGCCAATTCTGCATACTGAGCCAATTTACTGGCACAGTTATATGTAAAGTATTTATAATCATCCATCCCTTAGTTTTACTGCTGTCAGACCTCCTTTCCTCTGTCTTTGTTCATAGTGGCTACCACTACCTTCTTTAACCTTGCCATCATGCAGTTCTTTAAAGATTAGATGTTGGGGTGTTAGAGAGGCTGACATCACATTCATGTGGCATCCTTTCTACACAAATTTCTGCAGTCCACACCTTTGGTTCCTTAAGCTGGACAGTCTCCATATTTTCTCCTTGCAAAGACAAAGTCTATTTCTGAACCCTTTCATTGTTCACTTGCCAGCTGATACTTTCCCCTTTAGCAATACCTTAAGAGGGGTGTGTTGAATAACAATAAACACTTTTTGGCCTCCCACTGAGTATTTGTGCTTGATAATAGCCCAATATGCTGCCAACATAATTTTCTCATACCAGTTATACTTTAGTTCCAAACTCTGCAGCAGTCAGATGGCCAATGCCACCAGCCAATCCTGATCTCTGTATTTCTTCATGAACACCACCCTTATATCGTTTGGAGTTATCACAAGTTACATAAAAATGGTTTACTCTGACCCAGACTAGCCAGTACTAGAGCACTTCCTAAAAGCCCTTTCAGCTCTGCCACTGCTTCATGCCAGTCATACAATGGGCTTGCTGTTTCAGTATTTGGGGGAGAAAACTCCCTGAAAAACCTGTTATTCCCAGAAAAGATTGTAGTGCCCATTTGTCTATGGGATGGGCAGTTTTGAAATTAATTATGCCCTTTGGTGGTCTATACTTCACTCTTCTTGAACTATTGACACGCTCAGCAAGGTCACCTCTCTTCCAGCCAACACTGTGCTTTTCTACTATTTACTTTTAATCCTGACTGCTGCAAACAATGCAGAGTCTCAGAAAACAAAAATCCTGTTTATGTTCCTCTTCCATAGGGCATGTATCAGTATGTCATCAAAGTATTGGATGAGTCTGCCCAGGTAAGGAAAGTCCAGGAGACACTGCTTCATGTGGGCATGGAAAATGGTAGGGAAATCTTTGTAGCCTGGGGCAGTATGGTGCATGCATATTGTACTTTCCCACA
The DNA here is from genome assembly GCF_965140235.1 of Caretta caretta. Lineage (NCBI taxonomy): Eukaryota > Metazoa > Chordata > Testudines > Cheloniidae > Caretta > Caretta caretta. The sequence goes on along the minus strand of NC_134206.1, from coordinate 319,848,208 downwards.
CATCTGAAAGCCATGCCGTACTGACACTCTGGGGCTACGAGGAGGGACCAGAACCAATTACTTATATCTAGCACTGAAAGCCACTTTATTTTAGGAGAGATTTTTGCAATCATCTCAGGCTAAGCGATCACTATAGGAGCCATAGATTTTGCTCTATTGTTCATGCTCCTATAGTCTGTGGTCAACCTTCATCTCCCTCCTAGCTTCTGCATTGGCCAGGCTGATGAATTACATGCCAAGGGAGTGGGGGGGGGGGTGAGAAAACCTGGATTTGTGCTGGAAATGGCCCACCTTGATTATCATGCACATTGTAGGGAGAGTGGTCACTTTGGATGAGCTATTATCAGCAGGAGAGTGAGTTTTTGTGTGTGGTTTTTGGAGAGGGGTGAGGGGGTGAGAGAACCTGGATTTGTGAAGGAAATGGCCCACCTTGATTATCATGCACATTGTGAAGAGAGTTGTCACTTTGGATGGGCTATTACCAGCAGGAGAGTGAGTTTGTGTGTGGGGGGGTGGAGGGTCAGAAAACCTGGATTTGTGCTGGAAATGGCCCAACTTGATGATCACTTTAGATAAGCTATTACCAGCAGGACAGTGGGGTGGGAAGAGGTATTGTTTCATGATCTCTGTGTGTATATAATGTCTGCTGCAGTTTCCACGGTATGCATCCGATGAAGTGAGCTGTAGCTCACGGAAGCTCATGCTCAAATAAATTGGTTAGTCTCTAAGGTGCCACAAGTACTCCTTTTCTTTTTGCGAATACAGACTAACACGGCTGTTACTCTGAAACATGCCAAGGACAGTGGCTTTATCACATATTGCTTTAACAATGTCCCCAATACCTCCTGAATTGCACTTACAGTTTTCTTAGGTATCGGATACTGCCTCTAGAGTTGTGGGTCCTCTACTTCAAGTGAAATCTGGATATCCATCTGACCACATTACAGTTTGGACTTGGCCCCTACCTCCAATAAAGTGGGGGTACCCATGTTCTCTTCTTATCGTAGAGCAACTTCTTGTGCATTTTTAATTAATCCCACCGCTGTGGCCATTGGCAAAACACCTCCTTCCTCATTCCCCCAAAGCATCATATTAGCCAAATCCACCACTAATTTTATTTTGTAGCCCATGAAATGAGTATATAGCTATGTAGTAATAATAGTTATATGGTAAGTAGAGGATTAAGGAGTAAGGAACTGATTGCAGAAATGCAAGGGACCTATAGGATTAGATGTATACAGATATCTTAAGCATTTAGCATAAGCATAATGCCTTATAGTCTGAGTAGGAGTAGTTGTTCAATAAGTTAGCATAAGTAAGTAAACTAACAGTGACCTTATGTCACAAGATGGCACAAGGCTTTGTTGTTTTGTAATAATCAGAAAAGTTAAAAACTTCTGATAATAATCATAAGATGCTTGTTTATACCAGTTTAACATATATTTAGTTAGGGAACTCAGCTGATGTCTGATCATAAGAATGCCATGGTGACTAATTTGCATATATGCTAATAACCTTACGGTAAAAGGAGAATATAGGAGAAGGGCACCTCAATATAAGTAAGATGAGGAATTAAAAAAAAAGGGATAGGTGCTGAAATCCCTACTGAATATGCATTAAGTATAATGGTATCAGCATAACACATCATAAAAGTTGAATCCCAGCCTATGTGCTTTGGGAGGGAAAGATATAGTCCTTGTGAGATGCCAGGATGATAACCACTGGTGATGGTGATGATGGTGACGGGGAAGATGAGGAAGATAACTAACACTTCGGGTTGTTTGCAAGGCATGGTGTACGTATATTGATGCTTAGCTCATTCTGTATTACTTCTAATACCTATATATATAACATTCAAAGTGGGATTTCCTCCAATAATATAAACAGTCTACTCCTTTAACACGATCTCAACAACTTCCTGCTGATTAATAAAATACTTCACACTTCATTATTTTGATTTTCTTCCACTTTGTGATATTAAATAAATTGTGGTGACTTCAGAATTCAAGTGCATGATACTGTGACATATTAAACCTGTTTTTGACATTTCTAAAAAGAGTAATGAAAACTTGTCAGTAGGCAATATTGCATCTTCCATGCTTATTTAGGGTGCCACAGCATGAGTCACTAGTTGTTTTACTACATTCACCTTTCATTTAATGTGCTACAAATATTACAGGAGAGAGATATTTTCACAAATTAATTAGCAATTAAAAACTTTATTTATAAAGTCAGTTCATAAAGACATGTCTTATTAAAATGCAAACTATTATTCCAGATGACTTTTAAATAAGAAATGAGCAGAAATGCTAAAGATTGACTACTAACCATTCAAGAACATCTTCAAAAACAATTTGTTGAATATTAATGAACTGAAAATGTCATTTCTGGCCCAATTACTACAAGTAATTAGTTTTTGTCTTTTTTTAATTGTGGAGGAAGTGGAATTTTAATAAGGTCAATGTTACAATTACAGTTTTGAAAAAAATCCTAATTGTATTGTCATCGTATCTTATATAATACATGGAATTAACTTGCTAACAGCTTTGATTTTAATGTAAATAAAGCAAAAATAATTTTGTTAATTTGATAGGAAGTAGAATTTTAATGAGTTCATGTTTAAAGCTGGGAAAATATTTTAGTTACTCAGCCAGGAGCTCTGACAACAAAAGCGGAGGCATCGTTATATACAAAGAATAAAACATTTTTATATACAAAAGAACTGTAGGCAGTAACATACAGTCATTCTTTCTATTAACATATCTGGCTGTGCATCTATTAAGAATACTGATATAATAACTACTTCCTAAACTGACCACAGATAGTATTCTTTACTAATGCCTAGTCTAAGTCCACAACAAGAACAAGTCTTCTCTATCAACAAAATTCAATCAAAATCCCAACATCTGCTGCAGTAATATTTGGAGGTGCTAAGATTTAAGTGTCATTGTCTGCGGTTTACATTGCTATTCAGCATGTATGTGTCAAAAAAGAATGTTCTTGCTAAGAGTTCCTTGATGTATGATTAAACTTGGTTAAAATTCAAGTCAGTTTTAACCTCCATTTTTATTCAGTCTTTAGCAACAGTGCATGCATTTTATGAAAAAGACTACTACTTTAATGTTTCAGATACCCTATCCAAGATGCATGTATACATCTAGCACAGAGTCTCAGTTAGGAGACATTTTTTTATACGAGAGTGCAATCCTTTTGCTAACAAATTAGTTATGTGCACATGTCAATCAGTTTATTGCACTTACATTTTCACTTTTATGTACAATTATTCATTGTTTGCATGCAAATTATAATATTGGGGAAGGAGTGTAGTCCTGAGCAATTTGTGTATGAAAATATTGACTTCACCTTTGAAAATTTAACAGAAGATATTTTGTATTATAGTATCACATGGTGAATTCCATATGGTTTCATTTGTAAGGTTATTGAAATGATCAACCTTAAGAAAGTGTGAAGCTTACATAGGCTAAAAATAGATTTTTGGTAGAGTGGTGAGGATGGTTTGAAAGTTCTTTCTGCCTTCATATGTTCAGATTGGATTTTTTTCACTCTTATCTTATTACAGAAATGGAGAACCTGAGAAAAATCTAAATTGTCCCAAACTGGAAATCACAGATTTCTGTGCTTTCTTTTATATGTTCTTGGCAATTCTTTCGAGAAAATAGTACTTTGAAAAATCAAGATGAACCCCATAATTGATAACAACATAGGATACATCTCTTTTGGAGGGGGCTGGGGAAACTAAAAGTGCAAGGCAGCAGCAAATAGTTAAGAGAGAAAAGCTGAAGGGCTTCGAAACCATGTTCCACTTTAGAAGAATAAAACACATTGTGATATTTTGATCATGCTAATATTTTATTTTAAAAAAAGTAACAGGAAGAAAATATTTCCAACTGTTAAATGTGTGTATCATATAATTTATAATCCATTTAATTCTTCATGTCAGGGAATAGTATGAAAAGACATTGGTGGCTGGACTTTTATTATTTTACCTGTTGCAGAATAGTGGAACTATTCTGTTGAAACACACCATTGCTGCATCAGAAAGGGCTAGATCAGTGGGTTTAAAAAAAATAGATGAAGCTGATGGATTAAAAAACAGCTCTAAGAGAATCAGTAGCACATAATCCTAGGACTAGGCTGAACATTTGCCGTACTGAGTTGGCATGCCCAGCTGACAAGGGAGTTCAGATAAGGACTCTAGGTCCTATCTATAGATAGGGGTTGATCCACAGCCCACTGAAGTAATGCCCTGAGGACTAGATCCTACCCCCATTGAGGTCAATGGCAAAGCTTCCATTAACTCAATAGTGCAGGATCAGGCCCATAATGACATGTTCAAGGCTATACAAGGCTAGAAAGTGAACCCAGATCTGAATTCAAGTCATGTGCCTGACTCACAAGACCATACTTCCATGATGCAGCTCCAGTGACTGTCAAAGGGGTTGTATGTGTGTAGAGCAGAATCTGGCAAAACATGCACAGCAGGAGACTCAGCTGGATGCACCCCTGAACTTCGAATGCTCATAATTAGGGCCTGCCCCTCACTGGCTAAAAAAGGGTTGAAAGCAGCTCTAGGGAGGCTGCATCAGAGGCATCCAATCAGAGAAGGGCTGAAGGGAGCAGCCAACCAGGGCCAAGCAGGCTCATATAAAAAGGGAGCTGCTGGGAGCCCAGGGAGGAAGGACTGTGTCTCTGGAGGGCTGAGAGAACTGCCAGCACCCTGGACAGAGCAGTGCTGCTTGCAGGAACCAGGGAAGCGGGAGACAGCACCTGGCTGGCTGCTGGGATTTGCAGGCTGAGGCCCTGAGGCAAGGGCAAAGAAGATGCTGGGGCCACGAGGAAGTGGCCAGACAAATCACTGCAGTAGCCATTAAGGAAAGTGGCTAAACAGCAGACTGGTCAGGTTTGGTATTAAGAAGGGACAAAAATGGATTTTTAGGAAACTTTCATAAAAATGAAAGATAGGCAAAGGTAGAGTGCCTGGACTAAAATTCAGAAAGAGCCATTTCAGCCCAAATGGTGAGATGAAAACAGAAGGGGAAAACAAATCAGATAAGTGATTATCAAGACTGGGCTGCCTCAGACTACATTATATAATTATTAATAGTAACTCTATCATATGTGTGCTGTCATTATCTTGTTGATAAAAGTGACAGGAATCTTACAAAGAGGATGAAAGCAATGTGATGTGAGATTTATACTTAATGTTGTGATCATAAGGAGCTAACATTTCCAGAAGTATCAGTAGTTTTGTTTGAGAAGCTATTTGGTTTTCCTCTGTGTTTTTCCAGTCTAGTTCCTTTTCATTTGTAGTCATGCTTTCAATAAATAAATAATATAAAGAATAACTAACAGGGCATAATTTTATCACAAAAAACCCCTGAAGGGAATGGGATTATGATGGTTTCAACCTAAACAAGAGCTCTATGTAGCTCGAAAGCTTCTCTTTCACCAGCAGAAGTTGGTCCAATAAAACATATTACTTCACTCATGTTGTACCTGACAATCACAGTCCTAGAGCTGGCTGTCTTTAAATGCTGTTTTCTCAGTGTTAGTCACTGTTCTCCTCTTTCAATATGAAAGGCCTGGTTGCCACATGAAGCAGAAATATTATTAGATAGTCACAATTCATGGTGATGCAGGAACCTGACTGTGATCAGTATGCTGCACGTCATGGCCACTTAGAATTTCTTCGTGATAGAACAGCGATCATCCTCCTCCAAAAGCACAAGTCTCTCCCACTCAAGCCTAAAGAATAGATAAATGTAAGCAGCAAAGGAGTCTATCCAGCAGAAGGCAGTGGTATTCATATACACTAACCGATTCACTGCAGTTTGCATCATCTAGCTAAGGTCCTTATATGAGCTAATGTAATATAGCCTCACAATACACTTATGAGAGAGGGAAGTGCTGTTATCTCCATTTATTTACAGATAGGACATTGAGGCACAGAGAAAGTAAGGCCCAGATCCTCAAAAGTATTTAGGCACCTAAACGCTGGATCACAGTTCTTCTGGTCCTTCCTTAGCATGAACCTGAAAATGTCATATAAATAGATAGTCCTGTTTCCCCAATTTATTCTAAAAAGTCTTCATTTTAATTATTTGGCATTAACAGATTTTAACAGTCTTTATATTCTTCAAGCTTTCTTTTCCATTGTGCTTGAAAATAAAAGTACAGCCTCATTGTGAGTAGTGACTTTTTCTAAGTAGTCTTTAATTAATTACATGTTGAATGTTTTACATCAGATGTGCTTTATACTCCCATTTCCCACAGTGAACCAAATCCAAGAGTTAAATGTGATATTTTCAACTACAAAAAATATAATGATAATGAATAACATTAATCAAAATTGGCTAGCAAAATTCATCATCTGAGCGGTTTTTCCTGAAAAAAAATTCAAATGCATGTTTAGTTATTCAAAAAAACATGTTATTAGTTTTATCAAAAATTATTTAAAGGGCAACATTTGTAAAATATTGTATTTTTACATTACAAGAACATAATCTGAAAGTGCAAACATAGGGTTTCACATTGTGGGTTCTGTACCCAGTTGGTGTGAGTATTATTTTCCTCACAATATCAGTGAACCACCCCAATTTTGCTTATCATATATATTTTTTGTGATGCAAGAACAATTGGAGATAAAAATCTTAAGGTTGTTCATTTAAGAAAATAGCTTTGTTATTGTTATGAAAAGTTTCACTTGCGAGGAATTGCTTTATAATACAAGCGCTATTAGATAGCTTAATATTTTAAAATAAAAAAGAGAGATTTTTTAATCTAGGTGCATATATTAAATAAATAATATATTAAAGAAAAAATGTTAAAAAATGTTAAATTATATAAATAATATATTAAAGAAAAAATATATTAACCAAATGCAGAAACACTATTTTAAAATGGGGACTATATTAAAAAATTAAATAAGTTGTCAGAACATTCTGGCATTGTATATTAAAGTATTGTTTTAGCTGTGTTTATCCCAGGATATGAGAGAAATAAGGTGGGGAAGGTAATATCTTTTATTGGACCATCTTCTGGTGGTGGAAAGAGACAAGCGTTTCAACTTTACAGAGCTTTGAGCTTCACAGAGGGACCTGAACAAGAGCCCTGTGAATCTTGAAAGCTTGTCTCTTCCATCAACAGAAGTTTGTCCAATTAATGATATTATCTTTCCCATCTTGTCTGTCTCATTGTATATTAAACATTTTAAAATAAACTTCTCACAATCATTTGCACAATTATCTCCCGACAGCCAGGCATTTCATGCCAATTGTCTATATGTTGCCAAATCATAGTAGTTAATAATCCACCATCATATTTTCCAAGCGTTCAGTTTCCAAAACATAACAAATTGCAGTTATATATACAAATTAGTGGTATCAATTCTGCAGAAGTGATAACTCTAGATAGCTATAGTTATTCGTTACAGTGGTTTGCAATTCCTTGGTCCCTCACAAGGTAATACATTGGCTGTAACACGAATCTGTGTCATCATTGCATGGATCTAATATATATAATATTTCCTAGAATATATATATTCTAAGAAATTTTACCTTAGCCAGAATGCCTATAAAGAAATTTAAACTAGATCTCTTCTCATCACTGTACAGAAAAATCAAGGTTTTGAACTTCAGTGATGGCTTGACCACATTGATTTAGTAATTTAGTAAGTGCAACTTGAAATTACAAGGAAAATTTAAAGCACACATTTTAAAAAGTCAATGTTCTTTAGGATGTATAGGGTTGACTTCAGATTTTGGTCTCCCAGTCCCTAAATTGATATATGGTCAAAATTTTCAAAATGGATTTGAAGTTCTTAGCCAGATTACATGATCATTTTATGACTCTGGAGATGATAGAAAGGGCTAAACGGCCAATCCCTAAAGAAGATAATATCATAGGTTGGGAGAATGTGGGCTGTTAGAGGCTTTGATGTGGGACTTGTTATGCAGACTGAGGTTCAAATAATCATCACACATTTTAAGATGCTTTTCTGAACCTGAACTCTCAGATTTCTGAGGTTCTGGGTTTTTATCACCATCACTGCTTTTTTTTAATTTGTTTATTTTTTTTGCATGTTATGGGTATTTTCCCATTGTTAAGGTTGCTTAAGGGTGGCTTGTTTTTTAAGACTGTAGCCTCAAGATTTATTCAAAATCTCAGACCATATAAAACATTTATAGTAAAAGATATATGGAGTGGTGAAATGTAATATTTAATGGGTTATATTGTATTCAGTATGATTTATACAATTGAAATGTATTTCAAAGTTACATAAAATATTTCCATCTGTTTAAGGATTGCAGAGAATAAATCCAAATAGGAAAGATGCATCAGCTATTTTAATAGAAAACTGAAAAATGTATAACTTGACAAAATAAATTATTGATAATCTTATAAATGTGTTAAACAGTCCCCTACATAAATATGTATGTAAACAGGATGAATTTTGTTATGGAGTAATCGAGAGGCCGGTATTTGGCAAATGTAATATGGAGCACATATATATATTCAGGATGATGAAAGCAGAATATTGTTTTTTGTCAAATATTATCAAATTCATTATATTACTAAAGTATTGTAATATATGTACATTTAATATGTAAAATGATTAGCCTATTTGGCAAACTGACTAAAGCATATTATATAATATAGTAATAACAATGGTTTTCAGAAACACATTAGTCCAGATTACCTGTTGCAGTGTGGCTGCTTTATACTGCATTATTAGCATCTGATCATGAAACTGGTTATGGCCTCATCTGAAGACCACTGAGGTCAATCAGGAACTTTTAACAGCCCACGGAATATCTCCCCAGTGTAATGGTGGTCTTCAATAACCAAGAGATAATGTAACTCTATGCCACAAACCATCTTCACTTCACTTTTATGGACTGTGGCCAGTGGAGAGGGGGGGTATGGTCAGAATGCCCATGCGCTATGTCATTTCCTGGTTGTGGATTTGTTTCACTGTGATTGTTGCAGCTTGACATAAGTTAGAGCAGTGGTTTTCAAACTTTTTTTCTGGCGACCCAGTTGAAGAAAATTGTTGATGTCCATGATACAACGGAGCTGGGGATGAGGGCTTTGGTGTGTGAGAGGGGCTCAGGGCTGGGGCAGAGGGTTGGGGTGCGGGGGTGAGGACTGCAGGGTGGGGCTGGGAATGAGGGGTTCAGGGTGTGGGAGGGGGCTCTGGGCTGGGGCAGGGGTTTGGGGTGCAGGAGGGGGTCAGGGTTGGGATAGGGGTCTGGGGTGCTGGAGGGGTGTACCGGCTCTGGGGTGGGGCTGGGGATGAGGGGTATGGGGTGCAGGAAGGGGCTCTGGGTTTGGGGGGAGCTCAGGGCTGGGACGGGGATTGGGGCACAGGGTTGGGGCACAGGCTTACCTGGGGTGGCTCCTGGTCAATGGTGCAGAGGGGGTGCTACGGCAGGCTTCCTCCTTGTCCTCGCACTGCACCCCAGAAGCAGCCAGCAACAGGTCCGGCGCCTAGGCGGAGGCGCACAAGCAGCTCTGCGTGGCTCTTATCCATAGGCACTGCCCCCCCCAGCTCCCATTGGCCAGGAACTGGCCAATGGGAGGGCAGAGCTGGTGCAGGGGCAGTATGCTGAGACCCGTTTCCCCCCCCAGGAGTCGGACCTGCTGCTGGCCACTGCCGGGGCACAGAGCGATGTCAGAACAGGTAGGAACTAGCCTGTCTTATCCGGGCAGCACTGCCGACCGGTGGTGCTGACCAGAGCCGCCGCGACCCAGTGCATTACATTCCACAACCCAGTACTGGGACGCAACCCACAGTTTGAAAACCACTGAGTTAGAGCAGCCCTCTGGGGTAATACTTTTTTAATGGGACTATCCATTGTAGTAAATAGAGCTTTGTTTTGTGAAGGATTATGAAATTTGGCTTTTTTCCCTAAATCACAGCAAAATCCCCAAATTTAGAAGTTCTCCCTGAAGGAAAAAAGTCAATTTGTGTCATGAACATATTTTGCTTCTACAAAATCAAAAAAGATTTTATTTTGTATTTTTATAATATATAACATATTATATAAAATATAAAATATAAAAAATCAAAATGAAAAGTAATTTGAAAATCAAAAATGGAAACTTTTTTCAGAAAGTGTGGAAATGTCACTTTCACACTTTTAGAATTTTTTTCCTGCTTTCATGTTTTTTCTAGAGTTGATCAGAACATACTGGAGAATGAAACACAGACTGAGGGATATATTTTAAAGCAGAAGGTCATGCCCTAACTTAATTAACTGTAATTCCTTGGTATGGGGTAATGGCAAAATACCAGGCATTTATTTGGGGCCAGTGTGGTGCAAAATGGCCCCTATAACAAATAACCAGTATTCAAGGTTGTCCTCCTTTAGTCTAACCCCCCCCCCCCAATTCATCCCATCTCACTTCCCCCTGCAAGATGGAGTATTGGTGGGTGAAATGAGGGTATATAGAAAGGGTACCAAAGTGTGCAAAGTCTTAAGGTTTCCCCTTCTTCCTCCAGGCTAATAGGATCCATCAGTTATCTCCCAGTCTCTGGTCCATATTTACCTCTGGGAGCTGGCCCCTTTGAGACACTCACCTATACCAGACACCCACTTCAAGGGGTGACAGTTATGAATTCTATTTATAAATTTACAACTTTTAAATGCTGCCCTTACTCCTTCTGAACCTAAAACCTGACCTCCAGGATGCTACCAGGCTGGCACAAAGCAAGCTCATCAGACACCACCTCAGTCTTGACCTGAGTGAAAAAATTCTTTCTGATTCCAAAATCTGTGATGGGTTAGACCCACAGCATCTTGGAGACACAGTTTAGACAATGCCTCCATTGTGGGACATGGAGGTAAGGGCAGGGTGTGACTGTATGTGAAGAAATGCAGTAGCCACAGTGCACAATGCATGGAGGGATTCATATGAAGGAAGTGGGGGTGGGTGCATGAGAGAAAAGGAACCGTCTCCTCCACCACTCCCCAGCCTGGACAATGGGAGCAGGGAGAGGCAGAAAAATCTCACCTCATCCCCAGCTCTCCTCCCAGCCCACAGTATCCTCATGTATTCTGGGCAGCAGGAAGGCCCCAGACAAGCTTGATCCTCCCCTAACTCCTCCAGGGGTTATCTTTCCAGTTGGATGGGCAGGGAGGAGGGGCATGTGCAGGATCATGACTGATGATTAGCAATGGCAGGAAAGTAAATGCAAAAAAGCAATTATATATGAATGCTTAGTTCATTTGGAGTGAAACATATATTTTGTCTACAGCTTGTCCAAGTGTGCCTAAGAGGCATTTTGAGTCTTATATTCTTGTCTAGCCCCACAAATGTACCTTGCTGAATTTAGCCTTTTAGCTAGTGTTTGAGCACAACACATTTTGTCAAATTCCTTAGATGTGATGCATCATGCCAGAAATGATGTGGCTTTTGTATGACTCAAGATGGCAGCAGGCAGATAGGCTCCAAACTTTTACTTTTGGTGCTTTGCTGAAGAATACTGTGCCTATACAGTGAATTCACTGTATTTTATTGTGGGGTCAGAATCTGCAATATTTCAAGTAAATGAAAGTGCTAACAAGTGTAGAAACAACTATCTCATGTTCTTAGTATACACAGGCAGAGAGACCTTGCATTGTTTGTAAATGTCAAACTGTCTTTGTTATAATCAACCAAATAATTTATAAATGCCAAAAGCATTGAAGTTTATATCTGAACCTTCCTAGAGGACTGTTCTGATGTGGGATTTCCTTGTCTTTGGGGATTTGTTGTTTTTCCTTAAGCTATACAGTGTAAACTAATTAATAGTAATTAGTACTGTTAAATTCTAGTGATAACTTTCCATTATTACTTAGGGTCAAGATATGCAAAGCAAACAGTAATTGTGTTAATTACATTGTTTCAGGCTACACTTGTAATTAAACTTAAAGCAGTCTAAGAATGTTTACAATGTATAAATAATATTTGACCTAGAATTTCAGTTTATGTAGACTTTCAAATAAAATCCTGTTTCCTTGAGTATGTTATGCATATTCATATCTGTCTCAATATATCATGCAAAATAATCCACTGAGATGTACAGTAGTATCTCCTTTATCAGGGCACCTTTTCACAGCACAAACACCAGCTTGCAGGGAGTACAAATTCAGAAGAGATATAATGTTACACAGTTACAAGCTTATCTCTCTCTCACACACACAAACAATGCATAGAAAACATAATGCTAAAATTAATTTTAAAATGTTACATTACGCTTTACATTTTTAAGTGTGAATCTTAAAAAAAAAATCTAGTGTTTGACCTTGAGAAGGTATTTTTGGTTCACTGGTCTATTCTTTGTTCCCAACTGAAATCCCTGTTTTATGAATGGAATGGGCAGACTCTACCAAGTCATTACCTAGAGATGGCTGAAACAGAACTGGCTACATTAACTTTGTACATTTTTTTGTCAGTTAAAACTGCAGGGTCATACTGATAAGCTCTTTGATTATTTTGTAACAATAGAATGGTCCTTACTTCTGATTTTCAGCTCTTCTTTAGACCTCTTCATCATTCCCAGTCTCTGGTATGGTGGACCACGGTTGCAAAAAAGCGAACATCATTCTGGAATGTATGAGCAGGAAAAGACGAAAGAAGTAATTCTGCTTTACTCCATGTTGATTAGGCCTTAACTGGGCACCACACTTCAGGAAAGATTTGGACAAATTAGGAAAGTCCAGAGAAGAGCAACAAAAATGATTAAAGGTCTAGAAAATATGACCTCTGAGGGAAGATTGAAAAAATTGGGGTTCTTTAGTCTGGAGAAGAGAAGACTGAAGAGGGACATGATAAGTTTTCAAGTACATAGAAGATTGTTACAGGTAGGAGGGAGAAAAATTGTTCTCTTTAACCTCTGAGGATAGGACAAGAAGTAATGGGCTTAAATTGCAGCAAGGGTAGTTTAAATTGGACATTAGGAAAAACTTTCTAACTGTCAGGGTGGTTAAGCACTGGAATAAATTGCCTAGGGAGGTTGTGGAATCTTCTTCATTGGAGATTTTTAAGAGCAGGTTAGACAAACACCTGTCAGGGATGGTCTAAATCAACAGTTCTCAAACAGTGGGACAAGACCCCAAAGTGGGTTGTGATCCCATTTTAATGGGGTTGACAGGGCTAGTTTAGACTGCTGGGGCCCAGGGCAAGAGCCCAAGCCTGAGGGCTTCAGCCCAGAGCAGCAGGGCTCAGGTTACAGGCCCCCTGCCTGTGGCTGAAGCCCTTGGGTTTTGGCTTTGGCCCCCCGGCCTGGGGAGGTGGGGTTTTGGCTTTGCCCCACTCTAACCCTCTGGGGTGGCAGGCCTTGGGGGTGCTCGGGCTTCAGTCCTCCATCCTGAAATCCTGTAGTAATTTTTGTTGTCAGAAGGGATTGCGGTGCAATGAAGTTTGAGAACCCCCTGGTCTAGATAATACTTAGTCCTGCCTTGAGTGCAGGGGACTGGACTAGAAGACCACTTGAGGTCCCTTCCAGACCTACAATTCTATGATTCTATGGAAACAGTGTGTAAATGATACCGAGCTAATCTTTCATAGAATGCTAGAATATTTTCCCTTGTTTAAGCTGCTTTCTATTTGCATATATCTTCCCCTGATGTAAATCCCCCTCTATACTTCTTACTTTAACCCCTAGATTAGCATGTTCATGGAGAAGGACATAAAGTAACTAGGATCAATGAAGGCTGAAATTCTCATTATTCATCTTACTTGCCTTCACCAAAAGCATCTACACTGGAGGTTAAGCACAACAGAGAAAGCAAACAGCAGTAGAAAACATGACAAAACTCAAAAGCGAACACATAGGCTGGGTGACTGTAGAGCCAGAATTAGACTTGAGAAATATCAGAGGACTGATCAATATTTTTGAAAGCACATTTTTTCCGTCTGTGTGCCTTCCAGGATATAGTTGCTCATCTTCCCCTGCTTTTGACTTCAACAGTTTGAACCCTTTAATATTTAGCCTCAATTAGTATTTCTGGTCCCATTATATAGCCTTTGTTGTAGCTAGACTATATGGATTTCCAAACAGTCTTGTTTCTAGCAATTTTCCTGTATTTACTGTAGAATGCACTTGGTTGGATGTAGACCTAGGTTGAATATGCCAGCAATGAATACAGTTTCCATCTATGGGTGTTCCTGCCTTCCGACTGGTAGAGTTTGTTTTATTTTTATCCACTTACTTTCCAATAGGTTACTGCCATGTTTTTTGTTGTTGTTATCACACCTGAAAACAATTGTACAGCCTTATGGAGGTAATATTTCAAAAGAATTAACCTCCATGTTTTAGCACAAATAAGACAAAGACATTCAGGTACATGTGAAAATCATGGTTTTTAAGCATACATCCTGTTTCAATGTATAATATTTGTTATTCATTATTTGTATTGTAGTAGCCCTAGGACCTGGATCCCATTGTGATGTCAAAAAGAGATCAAGGCAAAGGTAGATTATTTAGGTATGGTATCTCCACATCTCTGCAGAAAGATCCATTATTCATAAAGTATAGCTGATAAGGAGTTTCTCAGGCTATGAATTTTAAAAAGCAGCCAATATCTTTTTTCTCTGTTTTCCCAACATTGAGCTACTTCATATTATACAAAGTTGCAATGATGAGAATTAAAGGAATAATTAAACACAATTGTCTCTGTTAAAGAAAAAAATCTATTTTGTCTAACAATATTTGCTGTATGATAAATCTCATCAATGTAAACTGGGGGGGGAGGGGAGGCATGGATCAACATTCATGTTGCGTTCTCCATCAGTACCCAGGCTGGGGAAGCTAATGATTCAACCAGCAGATTAAATTAAATGATGAATCCTGGTCATGTGCTACCTGAGACATCTACCAGTAGATCTGTAAGCTGTACTACATCTATGGCCATATTAAGGTTTTGCTAAGTGCATACAGTAAATGATGAGCAGATTTTTAAAATATTTCATTTAAAACCAATTCACTTATCAGCTGAGCCATCCAGAGCTTTGACTAACAAAAGGATTTTGTTCAATTAGCAAGTCAATGCAAGTAGATTGCCAATGAGTGGATCATATTCTCCCAAGAAGTTTTAGACTGTCAATACCCCTGGCAACCTAGCTACCATCCAGATGACTCCAGTGGCCTGAATCACATCAACAGAAATAGCCTGGCATTGCTCAATAGGTGTACTTTTCTCCAAAAGGTCCTTCCAGCTCATTATTGATCACTCAGACAAGAAAAAACTTGTTCAACCATCTGCTGCTCACTAAGGTGCATTATAAATTGCTCTGCTACCTTGGAAGGCTCAGCAAATTTACAGGTTCTGATGCTCCTCTCTCTTGTACCAGGATAAATAAGAAATAATTCCAATGAAGTCAAAGCAATGACTGATCAGTGTAAGGGACTGCAGAATTAAACCCACAGAATTCTCCCCTTTTTTAGAACTGAAGATATTGGACCAGATTCTCTGCTGCTCTCTACCTTGTGCAGTCATCTACACCAATGTAATGTGATTATAGTAATATTAGTAATTGTAGTAACATTAGTCAGTAATAAGCTTCCAGATGGATGAACTATTGTATTTGTAAAATATCAACACATTTTCTATTTTTCCAAAAGTCTCTTTCACCCCACTTTGTTAATAGAGCAGTTAGACAGGTCTACTGACAGTCGTGTCAAATGTCATCAATGAAGTCGACTGTTAATGTGATTCATGTCACACAGCTCAGAGTACACGTGACTTCTGATCCTCAGCACCACCCACATCTTCAAAGAGACATGGTGACAACAATTAACACCCAGGTGAGAGAGACGGAGGATTCTGAAACAAGATGGCTTAAAAAAAATCAAAACAAAAAAAAAACCCAAGAAAACAAGTTTAATAATATAATGGGGTCAATTCTGCTATCTATTCATGTAGGATAGCAATTATTAATTGAATAGTCCCCTGGGTTCTGACTAAATACATTAGTTCTGTGTCAGGGAATGGTGATTAAGATTATCTTTAGAATATCAGGGTTGGAAAGGACCTCAGGAGATCATCTAGTCCAGCCCCCTGCTCAAAGCAGGACCAATCCCCAATTTTTGCCCCAGAGCCCTAAATGGCCCCCTCAAGGATTGAACTCACAACCCTGGGTTTAGCAGGCCAATGCTCAAACCACTGAGCTATCCCTCCCCCTTTAAATTAAATCCTTTTGCCATTTACATTAGATATACATACTAAGACTACTGCTAAACAAGAAAAGCCTAAAATCCTGGCAATCAATTTTATCTTCCATTGTTTCATATTCTAAGGGGATCTATTACTGGCTCTGAAACTGATCTGTTGTGTGACCTTGAGTAGGTCATTTGACCTCCCTATGCCTTTGTTTCCCTTCCCACCCTTGTCTTTTCTATTGGAACGTGAGCTCTTCAGGACTGGGACTGTACCCTACTGTGTTGGCCCTATGCAAACACCACAGATCTTTGTCTTGGTTGGGGCCTTTAGTTGCTAGTGTAATACAAATAATAAATAGTAATAATTTTCTCCAAAGTCACTTTTTAAAAAGTAGTACTGTGAGACGCTTACTTGAAAGTGTTCAGCTTTTAGTGACATTCATATCTCTGCTCAGGAGCACTTCTAGCCATGGGAGATTAAAGTGAAACTTTGAATACACTAGGTTGACCTTGTCCCCAGCAGGGACAGGGGCTTGTACTTTCTCAATGAAGGGTTCACAAAGGTAGAACCAATTGTCATCAGATTTGAGGCTGAGCCAGAGTCTTATCACCTTCCTTGTATGTTACAAAACATTCCTCTGTATGCAGGCATTCTTCTAACAACTGAGCAGGGCATCTAAAACCTCTTGGATTCTGATCCTTCAGCAAAGAGGCTACAAAGGAGAAGGGGTTGGAGAGCTGTGGTCCCACTGAGGAGCACCCTTTGTGCAAGGATCATTCTTGTACAAGGCACCAGAAACTTTAAGACTGACTCTGAATAAATTTGCAATGTTTTAAGAGAGAGTTTTATGTCTAATAGAAAGAATACTAGCCATAAGAGTTTTAGCACAGAACTATGCCATTTCTCTTTCAGTATTCAGAGCGCAATGACTGTTCTCATTTCTGAAAGAAAATGGAATCTAAGACATTTCAAGGGTGAGTTCATTTTGGATTTAAATCACTAAAGTCAAGGAGATGGGGGAGGCTTATACTTCAGTGCTGAGATAATGCTGCCTTTCTTGTAGCTATTCATTTTCATAACAATATATTTTGGCTGCAAAGCCCCAAACATTCTGATAAAATAAAACAAAAAATGGTCATTTTTAAAAGGAAATTTAATAAAATAATTACCACATCACAGGAAAATATACATTTTCTATGAACAAATCAGTGTTTCCCATTACTCACATAGGATGAGGTTGATTAATTTCCCACAAGCACAAAATATTTTTTATAATCATGGCATTGCTATGAACAGTACCATATTGTGTACTAATATTAATAAATATATTACGCATGCTAGCTAAACATGGAGGAAAACTGTATTTATTGAATAAGAGGGTAAGCAAACCCAAAGCAAGCTGGACTGTAAGTTTAAAGTTAGTTGTTAAATATTCTATTTTTATGGAATTCAAAAGTGTCTATCATTTACCGATATTTATTTATGGTTAGGGCAAACACTTCCTGTTCTCATAATCAAAGTGCACAGTTTTGTTCTGCCATTTAGAAATTCAGTATACACAATTCAATAATGTAAATCTACTAATATTTGATTACCAATCTTAGATTCCACCTTCTAGTCATACATAGGAGAGATGTATAAATGGATAATGTGTGCATTTGTTACTAATAAAACCATTAATACACTGCATAACTATCAATATCCAGGCAATTATATTTTAAAAAGCCATTAAAATGACTAATTTTTATATAATGGATTGATATAAATAAAAATAATGAACTGAAATTTCCTCATGTCTTGCACATGTACAGCATGAGAGGAATATTCTTCCTCATAATCTGTAATGGGTTGTCACAGAAAGGCTGAGTTAACAAGGAATATTGATGATACTTTACAAAACATTAATAATTTGTACTTCAGCACTTGGATACCAAGGTGAAAGATGCCTTCAAGACAGAGGCACTTCAACTGGTGTAACTCTTGAGGAAAAAATATTAAAAATTGCTTGTCTAGTTATTTAGATTCAGTTAAAATGTACCTTGGAATTGAAAAAAGGGTATGTCCCAGTTTGACAATATAATAATTACTCTTGAAAGGTTATTTTTAGTGTTTTGAAATAATTTTATTTTTGAACACATTAGAAATTTTCATGCAGGGTCTCACTTTCTTTTCCTGGAAGACTGCATAAGCTATAAAGACCAACAAATAAAGAATGAACAGAATGACCTCAGAGACACTATGCAAATAAAACTTGACTGGGGCCTCAATCCATCTCCTATTGAAGTCACCAATCTCTGTATTTAATGGAAGTTGGATCAGACCCTAAATGAAAAGGGAAGGGTTGTTTGTTTAACTGTTGACAATGGACCTATGTCAATTTACACCAATTGAAGATTTGGCCCTTTAAAAAGATTGGATGCTAAAGTAATAAAATCAGTAGTAAAAACTGCAGTAAAAATGACAGAATTTGTCATTTGCTGGCTTTTAGGCTAGCTCACAGGACTGCTGGTATCTTAGTGACACTCTGTCTTACAGAGAAACATTAGTATTTATTTTTTTTAACGGAGTCAATACAAGTTTCACAAAAGAAGATTCAGTATTATGTTGATGTGACCTGCATTCATTTTGCAGAATGGTGTCTCACAAGAAATTCTGCAGAGCCCTTATCTATTCTAGGATTAGGTGGCCCTTGACTGTCCCACAGTCCTTTTTTATCTGCAATGCCGAATGTTTTATCTTCAGTGCCCGCTGTTTAAAGATAGGCTCTATGTATCTAAAAAGTGTCAAAACAATTTCATTGGAAAACTAATAATTCACTGATCATTAATATTACTTTGTGATGTATGTACAGCATATATACAAAAAGTTATGGATAGATGTTAGAATTATGTTCTTAAACTGTATTTAGCAAGCAATGCATAAGCACAGTCTTCCCTAGAAAAAGGAATGTATATTTGTTTGTCTTTCAAGGTGGTTTGTCAGGCAGAGGCAATGAAGGTCTATTTACATATAAAGTAAACAAAGCTATCAAGCTAACAAGTGCAGCAGAAGACAGCATGGCAGCTACATCCCAGCAGAAGAGAGAAACTTTATCTGAGGTATAAAGACACAGAATCTGAACCTCAAATGATGAGCAATTGGATAAACTGATTGTACACCATATTATTATAGTTTAAAGGTATATCAAATAAGGTCTTATGAAAGCTAATGGCACAGTAGATGTTAATGTCATTGTAAAATGTATGTAGTACCATGATGAGTAATTATGAATATTCACAATTATTACACTTTAAAGTCTGTGACTATAAGGTGTTTAAATCAGGCAGGTCTGTTGGAGATTATAAACGGACAGGAAGGGAAGAACAGCATGAAGTACTTTTGAGTCTGGAGACAAAACTGTTTTTTGGGAATATAATGTAAGAAGAGAAAAGAAGCCACCTTGGCATCCATCACTAGACAGACACATGGGGCCAGAGCTCTTGCAAGCTGAGAAAGATGGGTTTTGCAATCAAAGGGAACTGAATAGAGATACAACAAAGGAAACCAGCACTTCATACTTCTGTTGAAGGTCCTGACTGAGAGATAGTCAGCCATGATGGGCAAAGACTAACTGGTGAGAGAACCGACTGAAAAAAAGACTGTACCTTCCTAAAATAAGATTTAGACTTTTACTTATATGTTTTCACTTTTGTTTGTAACCATCTCTACCTATATTTTTCCTTGACATCGCTTAACCTATGTTCTTTTGTTAATAAACTTGTTTTACTTTTAATCTAAACCAACCCATGAATGGAAGTAATTGTTAACTCCAGTTAATGTAGCTAGCTCTTTACATGAACTTCATTATTCCTGATAGGTCCAGGAAAGGGCTGGACACTTCAGAGCATGGTTTTGGGGAAATTCAGGCCTGGGAGTGTGTTGGAATCACTTGGCTAGTAGTAACCTAGGCAGGTGGAGACCTGCATGTGACTGTGGAATAACAAGCTGGCTGCTAAAGTCAGAGTTGCTGAATCAGCAATGCTTAACATAGACACTTAATGCATGCTTGTATGCTGGTTGTGAGCATCCAGACAAGAAGCAACAGCAGAAGAGCATTTTAAAGCATTCAGGATACCAGGACAAACAGTGACATAATGTCATACTGGTCTGAATTGCACACCAAAATGTGGTAACCTCCAAGTTGCATATAAAGTGATTCACAACAAGACTCTGAGTTCTCCAAACACTGGAGCTGGATAATCATTTCTAGCTCTCTTTCAATAACACATATTTAGTGGTGTTCAATATCTTATTATTGTGGCCGTATGATGCAATTTAATTATAATAAATCATGGTTCAGAGCATGTTTCATACCTTTTTTCTGTGACTAATTGAGTTCCAGTGTGACTCTTTTAAAAAAAAAACAGAAGTATTTTGATGCTACCTGATATGCTCACTAAAGTCTAGAAATAAGCAAGTTTATTATTAATTAAAAATACACATAGCGGAAGAGGGTGCTGAGCAGAGAGTACTACTACTACTACAATTTTGAGGAACTGACAATAGTTTTGAGATGCAGGACATAGTTAACCTGATTGCAGATGACCTGTTCCTGGAATCCTGGGAAGTCCTAAGCACCTCACTATAGCACAGGTTACTGTTCTGATTCAACAAGGTACTAAAGCCTGATTGTAGCTTCAGACATTTGAGTAGTTCCACTGACTAAAAACCTTGTTGAATATGGGTCTAGTAAAGCAGCAGAATTAATAGCTAAGGTGATTATTTAGCAAAACAATTAAGCACATGCTCACCTTTAATCATGTGCTTAAGTCCCATAGGCATATACTTACTGAATCAGGACCTAAAAGCAGTACATTAGACAGTAAAATGAATATGGACTCTACATCCCAATATCAGCACTCCTATAGTTAATTCATCCCTTTTGTCAATAACAGTGTTATAGTGATGATACTGAAGATTCAAGACACAAGTGGGACCAACATGGTTACAACAACATTGCAAACAACAATGGAAGATATTGAAGAATATCCGGGGACTAACACAGGTATAATAAAACCACAAAGAAAATACTGAAGATGTAAACTGTCCTTGCAATCATAAGTCCTTTCCCTACTTTGGGCTGTGTCTTTAATTGTACTGAGAGCAACTTCGCTGCCTGTCATGGACACCTTTGACCCGGTCATCAAAAAGTCATCCTTAGAAAAGACTTCTTGATGATTCTCTAAGTTAGCCACCTGTGCAGGAATCAGCCCTTTGGCCAGCGCTTGAACTGGAACTGGCAGCCTCCCACCACATCTTTCTTGAGGAAAGGAAACTTGTCCTCCCTTCCTCCTCCTTGTCATCCACAGCTCATTCCATTCTCTTCAAATGTTACCTTCATCTGAGGAACTACTTCCTCAGGCTGGTGTGCCTCTGCAGTTCTGTTTCAAGGATGCAACTCCAAAGCCTTCACACTTGAGTTTAGAAAACTTACTGGTACTCTTCCTTTGAGGGCATTAATCAGTACATTGGCTGGCTATAGCCCATTAGGTAGGATTGCCGCAGATGTAGGCTCTCCAAGCACTCCATATCCATTGGTATTTCCTGGTACCCGGCAGCATTCGTAAAGGATCTTCCCTCTCCAAGGAGGAATAACTGTTTTCTATCTTCTGCCCACTTTAACATTTCCAATCTGCCCCATGGGCCCCGAGAATGACTGCCTCTCTGCTCGAGCCAGTATTCTACTCAGCACAGCATTCTTCTTAGAATGCCCATGACTGTTCATCCTCCTGAGTCTTTCTCCTGGCAACAATATCTTCTTAAGCTAACTAATGATGACAGGTTTCAGAGGAACAGCCGTGTTAGTCTGTATTCGCAAAAAGAAAAGGAGTACTTGTGGCACCTTAGAGACTGCCACAAGTACTCCTTTTCTTTTTAACTAATGATGTTAATTCCTAGAATCCCTGGGACTCCTTCTGCCATATGGCTTCTTTCAGAGGCTTTGTCTTTCAGGAGGAAGATGAATTTTCTAGGCAGTGTCTGGCCCATGTACTCTGTCTGTTTCGAGGCATCTCACCACTAGCATTGCCAGTCCATTAACTGCTGTTAGACATACAAACTGTGTGCTGTGCATGGTCAGTTCCTTGTCCTTCAATTATTTTTCAAAATGCAACTCCATAATGGTGGTGACTTCTGAGCCAGTATCTAACAAACATCTAGTCACTTACAGAAGTCACTAGATATGCTGGCACAGCTCACATTCCTTTCATCACTCTATGCAGAGTGATTTTCCACCAAGGACAGGCCTAAGAATCCTTCTGCTACTGCTTAGCCTTCAACTATAGATGGTCAGCTCACTCCTGGTATCCCTTTGGTTTTGAGTGCCTGGGACTCTGTTCTCCTTCTCAGTGGACATTCTCAACTAGTATGCCCTAGCCTTTCATAAGTGTAACAAATATACCTTCCCAGATCATCCTTCAGTGGGGATCTTTGGGATCCCGGTGCCCTTGGACACTTTGGCATACTAATGGGGATTTTTTCTTTCATCAACTCAGTCATCATTTTCAGCATCTCCTCCAGTTGGAGCACCACTTTTTAGACAGCTGCACTTAAACTTTCCAATTTTAACAGTTTGGGACAGGGCCTTTTCCCCTGCAGTTGCATTCACTAGGACCCCACTTTGTGTACAGATGTTAGACTTGACTATCTCTTCCACAGGAACTTCCTCTTCTTTTGACCACATAATGGCAGCTTGCATGAGTTCATGGAACTTTTTACCAGGCTTTTCCTTAAACTTCCTTTTCATTTCATGGCAGAGGGAATCATCCCAGAGCCCCAGCACTAACTACTCTTTCAGAACCGTATCTGGGTCTGGAACTCGTCAAGGGTCTCACCGCTCCACTTTATTCATTCTCTCCTGGAGTTCATATGCATATGCTGGGACAGCTTCACCGGCCTCCTGCTTTCTCTCAAAGAACCCGTTTAGTCAGGTTCCAATAGGTACCTTGTCTCCATACACTTCTAGGAGTTAAAATACCTTTTCCATATCTTTCTTGTCTGCCATTGCCAGGAACTTTACTGTGGCCTTAACCTGGCCATTGGTGTTCCTCTGTGAAGTCCACACAATCTTCTTCAGATACTCTTAGCACATGCATAGCCACCTTCACAGACTTGATCCACTCCTCTACTGTAATGTCTCCTGGCCCATCAATGCTCTTGGGTGTCCATTACTGATCTTCAATATGCTTCACAATAACCTTGTGAACACAGAGAATGGCCTTCAGTCTGTGCTGGATTTTCTTGAACAAGCTTACAGAATTCTAGGACTCTCACTCAATACTGAGAAGACTAAAGTGCTCTATCAACCTGCTTCAGGCCTTGCTCATGACCCACCACAAAAACCATCGAGGGTCAGACTTTGGAGACAGTTGAACACTTTTTCTATCTCAGTAGCCAACTTTCTCAAAATGCAAAAATCGACAGTGAGATCCAGCACAGGATACAGTGTGCAAGTGCTTCCTTTGGTAAATTGCTCCGATGCATTTTAATGGTCCTGTAACCTATGGATCCAGGTCTATAAGACAATTGTTGCTCCTACACTTCTCTATGGATGCGAAACCTGGGTGACCTATCGACAGCACCTCAAGAGTTTGGAGAGGTATTATCAATGATGCCTCCAGAAGGTCCTTTGCATCAAGTGGCAAGATCGCAGCACTAACACCAGCATCCTCGCTGAAGCAAATGTCAGCATTGAAGCAATGATCCTCATGCACCAACTTTGCTGGGCTGGACATTGTGTGCGGATGCCAGACTCTTGCCTCCCAAAACAAGTCTTCTTTCAGCTCATCCATGGTCAGAGATCCCATGGTGGTCAGAGGAAACTACAAAGATGAACTGAAAGCATATCTTAAGAAAACTGACATGGACATCACAAGCTGGGAGGAGCAAGCCACCAACCAATCCCAATGGTGTTATATCCTCTATCAGGCAGTGGCCTGCTTCGAGGAGAAGCATCTTGCCCACAAAGCTGAAAAGAGAGAGAAGGTAGGAAAAAGAAAGAACATTCTCCCAGCAGGCAGCTGGCCTGTCACAAAATGTCTGTACCTACTGAGGGTTGATAAGCGGTTACACGATTGTACTCCTGAGTCATCTCAGGACCCATATGTAATTTTCTGGTAGAGATCATCCTTGTATCGAGGGATCATCAATCAATCAATGTCTCCTGGTCTAGTTGGAAAGCCACCAAACTCTGTGACCTTCTGCTCCCTTGGGACATACATAGTAAGGGATTTCTTAGCTTCTGCTGCCTGTTGGTCTATTACTGCATTAGCCAGCAATAAGGATTCTCTCTGTTCAATTCTAGCTTGTTATAATGCCTCAGCCTGCTCTGAGCATTTGTGCTGAAGTTCAGCAAATGGGTCCATAGTTCTTCAATTCCAGCCATGGTAGCTTTCTTAACCAGACTTGGACAGTACCACCAGAACTCAATCAGTAAACCAATGGGGTGAATCCTATGGATAAGATCCTGTTCATAACACCAATTATGTAAGCAGGGGATTGGTCCCACTATTGTGGGGAACTTTCCTGGCTTATACACTACCCCAGTGGAATTGGCTAGAGAAAGGATCTGAGTCCTCACTCCCACTCCCTTTACGCAGAGGCCTGACTGACCTCGAGGGCTCCCCTTCCACTCTCTTGTGTGGCAGTCCTTGTAACCCCGACAAGCCTAGGCCTAGGATTCCTGGGGGGGACTTAACCTCCAATCTTGTCATGGTGACTTAGGACAGGGACTAGGGTACCCCATTCCAAGGTACTCTTTCTGGTCTGGATGTTTCCCTGACTCACTAATCAGTACATATAGTTAAAGCAAATACAATTTATTAAACAGCAATCAATTTAAAAAATAAGGAAAAAATGGGAAAGGTTGAAGGAAAACACATAACCCCTCTGGAATATAAGGGGAGTTCACAGTCTGTTCCTCAGATATGCCAGGCCTCCCTCCCAGGCCCTGGCTGTGCTGCAGGGATGCTGTGGGTTGGACACTTGCTCTGGTAGCAGCCACATG
This sequence comes from Caretta caretta, assembly GCF_965140235.1. Classification (NCBI taxonomy): domain Eukaryota; kingdom Metazoa; phylum Chordata; order Testudines; family Cheloniidae; genus Caretta; species Caretta caretta. The sequence goes on along the minus strand of NC_134206.1, from coordinate 319,822,996 downwards.
CCCTCAGGCTCGAGGTGGCAGGACCCTTCTTCCCAGCACCTGCCCCCCACACACACACATCAGGGTTATGATCCCCTACAAGTCTGGCCTGCCAGGCCCCTTGGCTGGGAGTGTCTCCCTGCACCGGGCCATCTGTCCAGGGTTCCCCTTCACCTTCCCCAGCTGCTCAATGCACCCAGCTCCAGAGCGCTCCAGCAGCAGCTCCAGCCCCAGCTGCTGCTCTGCCTCCAGCTCCCTAGGCTGCTTCTCTGGTATCTCTGGCTCTGGTTGCTGCAGCTCTCCTCCCAGCACAATTTGGCTCTCTGGGCTGCTTCTGAGGCTCTTGTTGCTGTGGCTCTGCTCCCAGCATGAATCTGCTCCCTGGACTCCTTCTCTGGTGCTCTCCAACTGGTGTGGCTCTGCTCCCCACTCAGCTTGGGCTTCTGCGCTCTCCTTAGCTCGGCCTCACTCTGTTCCAGGCAGTTCCAGCTCACACAGAGGACAGGACCCCTCCCCGCCTTGCCTCCTGACTCCTTCATTAGCCTAATAAATTATTATTTATGCTCTAACAAATTTGTTAGTCTCTAAGGTGCCACCAGTACTCCTGTTTTTCTTTCTTCATTAGCCTGCGCGCCCTATCAACCAGGTTGACTTGGAGCATTGATCTCTCCCTATGGCCCCTGAGGACTGTCAATCTCAGGGTCTTGATTTCCCATCAACCCTTCCCCTTTCTTTCAGTACTGAGAGCTTGCCAACCAAAAAACCCCTCTAAGTTTTAGTAAGGGGCCAATGGTCTTCTTACATTTGGGCTAACTTTGTATAGAAGCTTTTCTCCTTTTAACACACAGTTCACTAGATGCTATCACACCGATTACTAGCTGGTAAAACTACATCCTCAAAGGAAATGATGTAATCCCCATCATATAAGTAACAAACTTATCTTAAAATACATTGAATCTGAGTCTATGTTGCCTAGTACCTTATGTAATCATTTACAGCAGTGTTAAGTGGGTGGGAAATGCTTTGCTTCTGACTCAGTAGCAATTTATATACACTGGGTGAAGGGAAGTATAAATGACTTCTCAAGGGGCAGAGCAACAGATTATCTAACCCTTATACTTGTGGGGAACAAAATGGATGCGACGTGCCTTTTTCACCTCTAATATCAGTTATTTGGATAGTAGAAGTGGAAAAGACATCACATCATATCTAATAACAAGAGGGTCCAGTGGCTAGAGCACTATCCTAGGGTTCAAGTCCCTGCTCCACCACAGTGTTTCTTCTCTAACTTTGTGCAAGTCACAGCTCCTCTGAGCCTCATTTTCCTATGTGTAAAATGGTGCTCGTACTTCCCTACCTCACAGGGGTGTTGTGTGGAAAAATACATAACAGATTGATTGGAAAGCACTCACATACTATGATAGTGGTCATATGGCCAAATAAGTACATACCTTGTAGTATGTCATGGCAGGGACAAAATATATTTCAATCAGATTTATAATTTATCTTATGATGGGTGTATAATTCATCCTTAGTGATTAAATATATGTTGCCCCAGTTTTTCTATGCAGACAACATTTGTACCAATTAATTTTACCAGAATAGAATTCTATGGGAGTACTCACACATGACAGGAATACTGCTCTGTTTTTCTGTGGCTTAAATGTAGCATAAACACTTCTAAAATCAGATCAGATCAGCCTTCTATGAGATACCGTTGAACCTTCCATTCCATCAATATCTGCTTTAACAGCTTTAATTCCTTTTTATAGTCTACTGAAGTTGTAAACTCATGAAAGAGAAGGGAACCACTGATAAATATTAAAATTTGAATAGGTCTTTGATAGAATTTCTTCTTCAGAAACAGACAATTTGTGGTGTATTTTGTCTCAATTACGTGAACAGTGAACAAGGTTGAACTGAATTCATTATCCAGACAAAATCACAAAACTAACAATCATTGCAATCTTGTTTTATCACATTTTTCCACCTGACTGTCTCATATAAGCTTCCTTTAGTTTCATCAGCTAAGCAATGTATTTACTCACTCCTGCTTTATTCAATCAGCATTCAGTACACCCCCTGTTTTAAATGTGGCAGGGATAGTGTTGGAACCCCAAAGTCAGAGAAGTCTTTTCAGCTGTTGGACTTTTGCTCCTCTTCTGAATCTGCTGTTTATAGGACAGCATTTATTTACAGAAGAACCAGAATGTAATTATAAGATGCTTTCCTAGCATCTGCATCTTCCTTCTATTTTGGGGAGGGGAGTGAGGGGGAAGACAATAGGAGGAAGGTAAAGAGTAGCGAGAATGTTTAAAATATATCTTTCCTCATTTACTCTCCAGCCTTCCACTAAGTTCACAGTGAACTAACTAAATTAGGAAAAGATGTTTCAGAGATACCCTTAGTCAATTCAGAAAAACAGAAACTGGGATGTAAAGTGATATGCCTTTTTTATTGTTCACAGTAGCCATTGTCAAACTGTGTTTTATAAGTCAGAATATCCATGTGATTCACATTGTCAAAGAGTTTAAAGTACATGCTGTATAATGTGTATGTTCTAATTTAATAAAAGTTCTCCTGATCGTATAAGATTCCCCCCCTTACTTTATTACATTTTTTTCAATACTTCCTTACATTTTGAATAGAGTCTGTGCACATTTTCTTTCTGACCATTCCATCAATTTATTGACGGCAGCTTAAGTCTGAATGAATTGGATTTTTCATATTAAATGTACTTGTTTTTCATGTTAATGTTATTCCACAGGCAGAATCCCATTATACTGTTAAAACAACAACAACTATTCTCTGCTAAATTAGATGTAAAATTAGTCTCTTTGGTTCAGTAATACTGTAAAATGCAAATTAACACTCATTTTGCAATTATGTGAACTTATCCTTTCTATTTATTTTAAATTGTAAGTCTGTACCATCCACACGCATTTCCAGAGATTACCTGAATACAATAGTTGGTTAGAACAGACATTTGTTACAAAAATGTTTTTTACTTCATCTGATGCTCATGAAAGTACAGTACAATGACATCCCTGAATCAGACTGGAGTATTATTTTCTGGTCTCCTGGATTTCATTTCTTTCCTCCTCTTCCATCATTCCTTCATCAGATAGGGTTTGTTTATCTAAGACTTTGGTTATAACACACTTCATTTAACAAACAAAGGAAAAGACATAAAAAGGCTTAGATTGGCTTGGGGAATTCATCTTTATTCAAGAGTAGAACAATAATACATTTGCATTGTATAAGAAACTAACATCTGTGGGAAAGCTTACATCTATTCCCAGATGGTCTTCAGTTTAGTTGCCAAGAAGACAGAAATGCCAGAAGGAAGATCCACAGAAAATTAAGTCTGACTCAGCATTATTTGTAGCTTTATGTGGTATGCTCCTGACCCCAAATCAACTAGACTCAGTGGAATGACTTCCATTGACTTCATTGGTCATTGTATTAGGCCCTGTGAAAATAATCAGAAACTATAGTATGCAATGAAGATGAGAGCCAGGTTTTCAGAGATTCCAGAGTAACAGCTGTGTTAGTCTGTATTCGCAAAAAGAAAAGGAGTACTTGTGGCACCTTAGAGAAAGCTCATGCTCAAATAAATTGGTTAGTCTTTAAGGTGCCACAAGTACTCCTTTTCTTTTTGTTTTCAGAGATGTATGAGTCATTTGCATACACACATCCCTTGGTATTTGCATTTTCTCAGGGCCACCAGAGGTGTCTAATAAGTCATGCCATGCACAAATACACAATGTGTTCAATACTACCACAGATCAGATCATCTACTGAAATTAATGTCCTCTGTTTTTACACTTACAGCTAATGGTGTCTGATGAAGTGTTCCACTGAGGTGCATGAAATTTTGCAGTGAAATTCAAAATTTTTGAAATTTGAGTATTTTCACATTCCTACTTTGTCCCAGTTTCAAACAAAATTTTCCTACTAAAATTGACATCTTTTTAAGTGAAATCAGCTTCTTTTCAAACAAAAATGTCATGGGGGGGGGGGAATGATAGGAGACAAATACATAGGAGATAAAAACAGAAAATAAATGTGTTTCCTATACAGCAGCAAAATCAAATCTAAAATTCTTAAGAAAAGAATAGTTATTTCTTTTTTTTTTGGTGGGGGGGGGGCAATTCATGCCATTAATATCACATAAGTAATTAGTTCTGCGCAATAGCGGTTCCCTGTTAGGCAGTCACAGCATAAATACTGGTGAACTTGCAGTCATGGGAGCAGATTGAATGTTATTACAGAGGTGGACAATAAACACATTGCAAAGAAAACAAGTATTGTTTTGGCTTTAATTTAGACTACCAATTGCAAAGTAGACAGAGAGCTTTTTAAAGAATGAAATATAAGAAAAAACATATTAATAAAATAATTGGACAGAGGCAAGCAGAAGCTTATATAAAAAGACACAGGGTTAAAGAAAAATATATCTGTGGATTGGATTTTTTTGTATTATTAATACAGTGAGATATCAGTTAATATAACATCTAATGAGCATAATAAACTACCTGACATAACATATAAACTATAGTAGTAAGGAGAAATGAAAATGAGACAACAAAATACCTGTAGTAGATATAGAACAATTTAATGTGTTACTAAAAATCTCAGACCAAACCCACTAGCAAAACCAGTATTGAAATAACGTTCCTTAACAGTGCAATGTAAATCTAGAGTATCTGGTAATAGTAGGGATTGATGTATCTTTTATCTTAAATGATAAAAATAATAATAAAAAAGAATAAACATGGAAGGGTAAAAACTGACTTAAAAAAAGTTTAAAGTATCCACTCAGGAGTTTACACAGCCTCCAGGAACTCTACTCTGTTGGTCCTTTAAAGGGGAGTTCCAAGGCAGCTTTTGGCAGAGGAAGACCTGTTAGCACAAAACCACACCCTGGGAATCCGGAGAGAGCTACAGAGGACAGCACTGAGGCACAGGGCTTCTATGTCAACAATGTGGCCTCCCACAGACTCAGATCTGTAGGATTTGGAGGCTAATTCTCTGGCTTTTTTCACATAGAGCAAACCTCTTCCCCAAACAGAACAATCTGTGGAGATCTCTACAAGATGACAGGTTTCAGAGAAGCAGCCGTGTTAGTCTGTATTCGCAAAAAGAAAAGAAGTACTTGTGGCACCTTAGAGACTAACAAATTTGTTTGAGCATAAGCTTTCGTGAGCTGCAGATGAATCCGATGAAGTGAGCTGTAGCTCACGAAAGCTTATGCTCAAATAAATTTGTTAGTCTCTGAGGTTTTACAAGATGAGTCACACTGAGTTTCGCTCCCCTCTAGGACCTCTCCTTTTATATCTCTGCTTAGGAAGAGACAATCTGGTCCTGGAGAATTTTACAAAGTCTCCTAAAGAGCAACTGAGGCTTTGCTGGGTCCCACTGCTTACCATCACTCACAGTGCGGTAGGAGCTGTCCGATACAGTAGAGGAAAGAATACACCAAGACAAATAGATTCATAATTAAAGATGTAGCAAAGATAGATTATTTTCATTCACTCTAGTGGAAGTGTCAGACAGGGTTGGAGTTTGCATTTGATGCCAGACTAGGACTTCAGATTCTGGAGCAAGTTCAGATGCGATGGGGTCAAATTCTCATGAACTGGTCTCAGGCATTGTGGGGTAGTGTCAGTGATGACATATGTTATGATGTCTTTCATAACCAAAAGGATTTCCTCATGGTTGGAGGTGTGCTTAGACCCCAGACTTGAAGAAAAAGCTGAAAAGGAATTATTTTTAATCAGTGAAAGAAGAGAGGGATGGGCTTCAGAGAGAATTTTTCAGCAGGACATCCAGAATCTAATAGATCTGAAAAGTGCTTCCTCTTCTCCTGATGTTAAGATAAACTGATCAAATGGAGCAGTGTACACCTACACTAGGATCAAAGAAATCAAAGTGAATAGTGAACCGATGCTAAGCTTTGTGATGCTGAATTACAAGCTTTGCTCATGATGAACAATTAAGCCTTCAACTAAAGGGTGGAATTCCTGCAAAATTAAGATAAAGAACACAATATTCTTCTGTGTGGTTGTCAGAGAGAGCAGAGGGCAAAGACATGCCATGATATCTTTGTGGAAATGTTAAGGGGAAAAATGTGAAGATCATCTTGTTTGTAGAAAGATCACATTGTAAAGCAATGAGGAATTCTAATCCAAATGTGTGACCAGGGGAAGTAATTTTATATTAGTTTGAATATAAAATAATAAAAAGTATTCAAAACGTCTTATTGCTAGAAGGAAAGATCTTAACATTAATATCCAGCAGATTTAGCTATTTCCAGCTATGGTCCTCTACACAGGATTCAAATCCCCTTCTCTCTCACACGAACTTCCTAAGTGTCTTTGAGCAAGTCATTTAACCTTCTGGACTAAATGCCTTTGTGGATTTAGGTACCTAACTGCCACTTTAGGCACCTAAACACAAAATGTAGATTTTCAAAACCACCTGCTAATGCTGTAGGTGCCTAAATTTCCTTTATTTATTATGATCCTAAATTTCTGCTGATAAAGTCCTGATGGCACCTACATTTCTGCTTCTGGACAAAGGAACTGATGTGTCTGATGCCCAGGAACCCAGCTGTCTCTAGCTCAGGGATGGATCCTCAAGCTAAGTGTTGCTCATTTTACCTGTGAAGCCCAATCCAGTAGGCATTTTTAGACACATCCTGCTGGATTAGGCCTTGCACAGAATGTCATTGGTGGTGTTACTTCCACCACATAACCTTTAGCCTACTGGCTAGAGCATTCACTTGGAATGTGGGAGACTTCTGATTCAAATATCCTCTATGCCTATTGTTAAGCAGGGATTTGAATTTGGCTCTCCCACATATTAGGGGAGTGCTCTAACCACTGGATTACAGAGTCAGTCTCACACTGGTTGGCCCAATTAATATTTATTTATTTCTACCAAGTTAATCGGTAGCCTGTAAAATTTAACATGAAATACCAAGATATGAGTGATCAGTTTTGAGAATCAATCTACTGAGAAAATATAGCACAAACTAAATAAATGGTATGCCTGATCTTGAAGCGTGACAGAATATGATTAAGGGCTTTACACTACAGTTTTCAATTTGAGTAGTAAAGCCAAAATTGAATTTCATATGCAAAGCTTATCTGGATATGTTTGTTATCAGTATTGTGTTCCCCAGAAACATGTATTGTGAAAAGATATACCCCCTGAAAACTGATCTGCATGGAATAAGAGAATTCTAGGCAATAATACTCATCTTGCACTATAAAAATTGTAAGGGCCAAATTCTCTGCTGACAAATCTCCGCTTGCAGGTGACAAAGTTATGTCTTCAGAGAATTTGGCACTAAATTCTGTATATATTTTTTAGGATTTTGTGATTACTTTGAATTTAACATATTGCATCCTGTATCTTAGATATGTTTTGGTTCTTTATCCTGTTCTTTCCATACAAGAGGATATATTAAGACCAATGTTTATTGACCACTTTGTATAGTTTTAGTATAGCTAAACTGTGTTTAGCACCTTTAACTTCTCTTAGTAACTTCACAGTGCCTTATTGCTATTGTTTTATTTTTGTTGCTATCCTTGTATGTATGATGCACACATTATACAATAAAATAAAAGCAGTTTACACATCTATATGGGAAGATAATTCTTCGTCATTAGGCTAAACGATGTTGTTAAGAAGCATATCTGCATCCTTTAAAAGCTTCTAAAACAGCTAGCACCTCTCCTTGCTTACCAAGTGCCACTGTTTGTTCATTTAGTATTGATTGCTTCTCCATAACAAGGTAATATATTTGTTTCAAGCTATCACCACCCTTGATGGTGACATTAATGGGTTTTGGATTCAAAATCCAATACTTGGATTAAGATCTGAGCACTCTTCAGTGTGAAGACAGCTAACTCTTTTAGTCCTTTATTATTTCTTGCTTGTTTATAAGTAGTTTCTTTCCCACAAAGAATTCCATGGAGGATTGATGAGGGTTCATTGTCGATAGAATCATATAGCACTTAAAATCACAGGTGACGAATTTTCAGTGACTATTTTCGGTGCCTCTGTTTCCGAGTGCCCAATTTGAGCCAACTGTAATGGGCCTAATTTTCAGAAAGTGCTGAGCAATCTATGGGAGTTAAGTGCCCAAATACCTTTGAGGTTCTGGGCCCCAATCTTTCATAATCAGGTCTCTCTAAGGTATCTTAATTTGGATACTAGTCACTTTTGAAGTTCTTGTCAAATATTTTCCGAACACAAGGGCTTCAAATCAAGTACCTAGATCATTGTTAGATCTTTAAATAAGCAGTCTGGGGTTTTCAGAAGTGCCAAGCCCTTGCAAATGTCACTGAAATAAACTGGAGTCAGTTTTCAGCAACTGCAGAAATCAGGCTACTCATTTACATGCCTAAATACAAGTTTAGACTCTTAGGCAGCAACATTTGAAAGTTTTGGACTACTACAATATATGCTCACTGATAAAAACATCAGACTAATCAAAGGCATAGTATATAAAACAAAACATAAAAATATGTAATAGAAAATGTTTATCATGCAGATCTTGCAAAGAGTCATCACAGCTGTGAAGGAAATAGTCCATCAACAGGAAAAGGGATCAGCAAATTTGGGGACACCATCATAGGGCCTAATCACATCAGCCACTCTATCAGAGACTCATTCACCTGCACATCTACCAATGTGATATATGCCATCATGTGCGAGCAATGCCCCTCTGCCATGTACATTGGCCAAACTGGACAGTCTCTACGTAAAAGAATAAATGGACACAAATCAGACGTCAAGAATTATAACATTCACAAACCAGTCAGAGAACACTTTAATCTCTCTGGTCACTCGATTACAGACCTAAAAGTGGCAATATTACAACAAAAAAACTTCAAAAACAGACTCCAATGACAGGTTTCAGAGGAACAGCCGTGTTAGTCTGTATTCGCAAAAAGAAAAGGAGTACTTGTGGCACCTTAGTCTCTAAGGTGCCACAAGTACTCCTTTTCTTTTTAGACTCCAATGAGAGACTTCTGAATTGGAATTAATTTGTAAACTGGACACCATTAAATTAGGCTTGAATAAAGACTGGGAGTGGATGTGTCATTACACAAAGTAAAACTATTTCCCCATGCTTATTTCCTCACCCCCTCGCCCCCCGCGCCGTTGTTCCTCACACATTCTTGTCAACTGCTGGAAATGGCCCACCTTGATTGGTTTCAGAGGAACAGCCGTGTTAGTCTGTATTCGCAAAAAGAAAAGGAGTACTTGTGGCACCTTAGAGACTAACCAGCTGTAGCTCACGAAAGCTCATGCTCAAATAAATTGGTTAGTCTCTAAAGTCCACCTTGATTATCACTACAAAACGTTTTTTTTCTCTCCTGCTGGTAATAGCTCACCTTATCTGATCATTTCCTTTACATTGTGTATGGTAACACCCATTGTTTCATGTTCTCTGTGTATATAAAACCCCCCTGCTGTATTTTCCATTGCTTGCATCCGATGAAGTGAGCTGTAGCTCACAGAAGCTCATGCTCAAATAAATTTGTTAGTCTCTAAGGTGCCACAAGTCCTCCTTTTCCTTTTGCGGATACAGACTAACACAGCTGCTACTCTGAAGTTTGGGTCTGAATCTCATCCGTTTCATTTAAAGAATATTTAAGTGATATTTCATAGCAATTTCACCTATCACTATTCTCACAGACATCTTTTCACAATAGGCACAATAGGCACTCAGTTAATGTTAGAAATTGGCTTGCATTATTGCATCATTATGAATAATAATATTTATTATTTTCTAATTACTTTTTGTTCCATTACATATATGAAAAAATATATAATGGAACTTGTAAAACATTAGTTTGGTTTGATAGGATCATTTTCTAACAGCAATAGTTCCTTTTGGCATTAGATTCTAGCACATGGTAATTTACCCTGATGTCTATTAGGCAATCCTGCATTAAATTTGGGACAATTCACTCTGGACTTCAATTATTAGAGCCCATAACAAGAGGAATTATTTTGTTAAAATATTAATATTTTAATAAATCTACGCTTATCACCAAATTTAGACTCTGTTCAATACAAGAAAAAAGCAGATGATGGAAAAAGTGTGAGGTGGACACATAAAGTGGGTACACAGCCTCAAACAGGGCCTCCAAATGAAGCTACTGAAATACAAGATGAACACTCCAGGTGAAACACTGCAGTGAAACATTATGCTACAAATTCTGTACTACTAGCATCTTGTGCCACATATCTTTGTTTATACCAGTAATATAAAGTAATATTAAGTGACTGCTATGTGAAATATGCTTACTTAAATATAAGCTACAGTATAGAAAATGTGCAATAAAAAGTACTCCTTTTTGCTGAAATACCCATATTAATTTTAGCAACAGATAGTCTATTTTAATAAACTTGAACAAATGAAATGGCTTCTCCAAAAAAGTGTCTTACATTCGTAACAGACAAATGAATCTTAGTTATCACCTGACTTTTTCCTTGACTGTTTTGTTATTTTCTTTTTTATGAAGCCCTATCTTGATGAAAGTATTCAGCACAGTGTGACAGGTTATTCATTTTTATCAAATTACAGTATCTTTAAGACAAGGAATACTATATTAAATGTATTCTCATAAACCTGCTACAAAGTCTTCAGTGAATTTACTGGGAGCATTTTTTTAAGTAAGGAAGATAACATTTATATAAGTCATTCCATCATAATGACTTTGACAGAGCAGTAGGTATTATATGTGATGACAAGTTCATATACAATGTGACACTGATAACTGTTAATGTGCCCACAATGAAAGGAAAAAATATACCATATACCTTTAGACAGGTTTTCTGAAAAATGTCCTTCTGCATTCTGGAAAGGATATAGGATCCTGCTAAATGTATTGCTTAAATTGTATTAAACTAGCAAGCACAGAATGTATTTAGTAAAATACTTTCGGGAGTGGGGAGGAAGGAGGGAGAAGGCTGAAGTGTGATTTAGAACACTTTCCTACAACATAAATGTTTAAACAATTTCAAGAGGGAAAATTCTGAAATCCTTTTTCAAAGAAAACTTCTCTTGATCTCTGTCGGAATCTTCCCTGAAAATGGATTGTGTAAAATCTGAATAAGGACTTTGGGAGCTGGCCCACAGCAGATACAGAACTACACTCTGTTCAGCATTTTGGGGCCCAGTTCAACCCGATACTTAAGCACATGTCTAACCAAGTGAGTCGTCCCTAAGGTCAGACATGAACCACGGTCTTGAGGAACTGGGCTTTATTTTCTAAATGTGGTCTCTATGTATGGAGGCCCAGCTTGGAAGGTAGTCACTGGTATGCACTGTTTAAGCAATATCAGTTTTAACATAAATGACCTGTACAAAAGAAATAATTAATTTCTTTACCTGTAATTTTTATTTCGCATAACGGAAGGTCTTCACTGTTGTGGACATTGCTCACACCCATGTATTCCCCCACAATAGTAGCTGTTTCTGTTTGGATTTAAATTACTGATTTATTTTAGGATGATGGCAAACTGGAAGGACTAAAAGCTGCATCAGCCACGGGAGGAAAGTTAGTCTTTATAGTGCCCGATGAGGGAATTGCAGCTCTCATTGTTCAAAGCTCTAGACTTGTCAACCAAAGTCTTTAGAAGCCCCATGAAGAATGCACATTGAATCCTCCAAGAGGAGGTCTTGTTGGTGCTTTGCTTGCTTGAGATATCTTTGATCTGATCCATTGAGAATCAGAATATTGAAGGCCTTCAAGCATTGTCTCCCCAAGGAGAAAAATAAGGTATTTGTCTTTTTCCACTCCTTGGTTCAGTGTTAATTGGCTATGAAATGGGCTTTAAAGTAAAAGTATGATGTGGTTCTCCAATGATATTAGAAGCTAAAATAAGAGAGATTATTATAAGTGGAAACCTGATCCAGATCAAATAGCACCAGTCATATTGGGGGGACAGTAGGATTAGTGGCAAGGAGGGAGAAGTGAAAGACACATCTGTGCTTCTCCGTCATAAAAAACACTTAGGGATCCAGCCTGAGCAATAAAGCAGTCGCGCAGCCTGAACCTTGTGAGCCTGAAACAGCTGGCATGGGCCAGCCGCAGGTTTTTCTTTGCTGTGTAGACATGCTCTTAGATTGTTCTTTCTGTGTCTGGTGTCTAGAGAGGCTTGAGTGGATTCTGCTTAACTTGTCTGACCTGTCAAACATGCTGGCCAAGGCAATGCAGATTCAGTCATTGTTTATTATTTTATAATGATCATTTTTGCAATAAGCCCACGTCACTATTCTGGCTGTAGCTTCTCAGAAATATTTTGATGCTGTTGCATTTCATTTCCCCTTCCAGTCACCTAAACTGAGAGCTATTTCTATCTGAGTTAGGCTCATCATTCTGCCTTTCTGCCCACCCATTATGTTTCTGGTTACTGCTGATGCACAACTTTCATTTTTAAATATTTCTTCTCTTTTTGATGTATTTGCAAGTCCCCTGAACTGCTCTGAAAATCAAAAACCTTCTTATTTATGATTGACAAACATAACAAATACTCATAGAATACACAAAGGAACAGTGGGGGAGGGGGGAGACGATGGACATGGACACACAATGTTATGCTATACAAAGCACACGGGATCTTTGATAAGAGAGAAGGCAAATACGTCATATTTATTGAAAATACAAAAGTTAGCATATGCTTTTCAGTCAGACAACATACACACACACACAAGTCCTGCAGAGAGTCTGTATAGTTACCAGTCTGTTGTAGCTCAAGTCAATCTAATGGCCAGTTACACTGAGCACGAGTGAGGAACAGGGTTCTGTCAGTCGCGATCAGATACTTTGAGGCTTTGCAGGACTGAACCCAGAGTTCTATGGCAAAACACCCCATCTTTATAGTTGTAAATTCCCATTTGAGTCCATGCATTTTGCACTGTCATCCTATAATCATTAGTCCTTAAGTGGTGGTAATCTTGGGGTTTTCCGCTGTTATCATTTGATGGTTATTGTCGGGCTTCCCATCATTATCTCCTATTTGTTGTCTCGCCTTCGGGGGTGCCTGCCTCACCTCTGAGGTCATCAATGCTGCTAACACGTTTAGCATGGATACAATGGATATTTTCTGATTGTCTCCTGGTGTTTCCAAGTCTCTCACTTTTTTTTGACCATCTGGATATTTGTGATGGCTTTTACAGCTTACCTTTTCCTGATGCAGGCATTCCTCATTCACACAAACAGTCTCTCACAGAAACCTTCAAAGGTATACAGAATACATTGTAAATTAAGCCTTGCTAAATCTTATAACTAAAACAATTCACATTGGGTCTTCAGGCCCTCAACATTTCTCTAATATATTTATCATAGACACAATACAAAATCCTGTCTTTTACTAACTAAACTGTATAACAGATCCTAATTGTAATGCATATGGCAAACAGGATCCCAGTCTCAGACGGTCATTCCTTTCTGTTATTCAAAAAGGGTGTCTGGCAGAATGAAATTGAAGTTTACATCAATTCTTATAGAACAGTTATAAAATTTAGCCCTTACAACAACAGAACAGTATATTTATACAACATAATCTGAACACTTTAAATCAGATTCTAGCCCCCTCCTCATGCAATCCCATGGACTTAAATTGGGTTGATTTCAGTGGAGTTTCAAAGGGGGAGGGTAAAATTTGAATCTGGACATTCAGTCGTGCTGTTAAACGTGAAATGTGCATTTTTTGTAAGTGCTGGACAAGTGTGTTTCAAAACAAAAAAAATTCCTTCAGGTTTATGAATTAAGGAAATGTGTAATTAAAACCAACAAGGTCATGTGAAATAAATATTAGAGAGTTTGCATTTTGTACAGAGCTAACAAAGTCTCTCTCTAACTGATTTCATGGAGGATCAGAGTCCTTCCACTTATGTCTAGATTTTCAGTTTTCCCATTGTCTTTTCATCCTTATCCTGAAAGGAAGAAAGGAATTGAGTTTGTGATCACAGCCAAGGGATCTTACAGGGTTTTGAAGCTCTCATGAGCTCTGTCAAGGTTCCTCCCCCACTCTGAACTCTAGGGTTCAGATGTGGGGACCTGCATGAAAAAACCTCCTAAGCTTATCTTTACCAGCTTAGGTCAAAACTTCCCCAAGGTACAAAATATTACACCCGTTATCCTTGGAATGGCCGCTACCACCACCAAACAATTACTGGTTACTGGGGAAGAGCTGTTTGGACGCGTCTGTCCCCCCAAAATACTTCCCAAAACCTTGCACCCCACTTCCTGGACAAGGTTTGGTAAAAAGCCTCACCAATTTGCCTAGGTGACTACAGACCCAGACCCTTGGATCTTAAGAACAATGAACAATCCTCCCAACACTTGCACCCCCCCTTTCCTGGGAAATGTTGGATAAAAAGCCTCACCAATTTGCATAGGTGACCACAGACCCAAACCCTTGGATCTGAGAACAATGAAAAAGCATTCAGTGTTTTACAAGAAGACTTTTAATAAAAATAGCAGTAAATAGAAATAAAGAAATCCCCCCTGTAAAATCAGGATGGTAGATATCTTACAGGGTAATTAGATTCAAAAACATAGAGAACCCCTCTAGGCAAAACCTTAAGTTACAAAAAAGATACACAGACAGAAATAGTTATTCTATTCAGCACAATGCTTTTCTCAGCCATTTAAAGAAATCATAATCTAACACATACCTAGCTAGATTACTTACTAAAAGTTCTAAGACTCCATTCCTGGTCTGTCTCTGGCAAGAGCAGCATACAGACAGACACAAACCCTTTGTTTGTCTCCCTCCTCCCAGCTTTTGAAAGTATCTTGTCTCCTCATTGGTCATTTTGGTCAGGTGCCAGCGAGGTTACCTTTAGCTTCTTAACCCTTTACAGGTGAGAGGAGCTTTCCCCTGGCCAGGAGGGATTTCAAAGGGCTTTACCCTTCCCTTTATATTTATGACACGCCCCCCAAATCTCAGCTAGGGTGAAACACTGGCTGGGATTTCTTCCTGGAGCTCTAGGAAAAACAGAGTTAATAAGACACATGCATCTCTAAATATACTACCAAGTACATAAAGACTAACAATATTTTCCACATCTCAAGGACGATTTTAACCAGTTGACTCTGGGAAACTTTCACGGGAGAGTGCATCAGCCACTTTGTTAGAAGCTCCTGAGATGTGTTGGATGTCGAAATCAAAATCTTGGAGAGCTAAACTCCACCGAAGAAGTTTTTTGTTAGTTTCTTTGACGGTGTGAAGCCACTTCAGTGCAGCATGGTCGGTTTGCAGGTGGAAACGCCGTCCCCAAACATATGGGCGTAGCTTTTCCAGAGCGTAGACAATGGCGTAACATTCTTTTTCAGTGACTGACCAGTTGCTTTCCCTCTCAGACAGTTTTTTGCTGAGAAACACTACAGGGTGGAATTCTTGATCAGGTCCTTTCTGCATTAAAACTGCTCCCACACCATGCTCGGACGCATCTGTGGTTACTAGGAACGGTTTGTCAAAGTCTGGGGCCCTTAGTACAGGGTCAGACATGAGTGTCGCTTTAAGCTTGTTAAAGGCCTTCTGACACTTTCCGGTCCACTGAACAGCATTTGGCTGTTTCTTTTTGGTTAGGTCTGTCAGTGGGGCAGCGATTTGGCTGTAGTGCGGTACAAATCGTCTGTAATAACCAGCCAAGCCTAAGAAGGATTGAACCTGTTTCTTTGACTTTGGGACAGGCCACTTTTGGATAGCATCCACTTTGGCCTGTAGGGGGCTGATAGTTCCTTGACCCACCTGGTGTCCAAGGTAAGTCACTCTGTTTAGGCCTATTTGACACTTCTTGGCCTTAACAGTTAGTCCTGCCTCCCTTATGCGCTCAAGGACTTTTTGTAGATGTTCCAGGTGGTCTGCCCAGGAATCCGAAAATATGGCCACATCGTCAAGGTAGGCGACTGCATATTCTCCTAATCCCGCTAGGAGACCATCTACAAGTCTTTGGAAAGTGGCGGGTGCATTTCGCAGCCCGAAAGGGAGTACATTAAATTCATACAGCCCGAGATGTGTGATGAAGGCTGACCTTTCCTTGGCAGATTCATCTAGCGGTACCTGCCAGTACCCCTTGGTTAAGTCCAAGGTAGAGATGAACTGGGCCCGTCCCAGTTTCTCTAATAGTTCATCTGTGCGTGGCATTGGATAGTTGTCTGGGCGAGTTACAGCATTTAGCTTATGGTAGTCCACGCAAAAACGTATTTCCCCATCTGGTTTGGGAACTAGAACCACTGGAGATGCCCATGCACTTTCAGAGGGGCGGATTACCCCCATCTGTAACATATCCTGGATCTCCCGTTCTATAGCAGTTTTAGCTTGAGGAGACACCCGGTAAGGTTGGACCCTAATTGGGTGAGCATTACCTGTGTCAATGGAGTGGTCTGCCCGTTCAGTCAGTCCTGGGGTGGCTGAGAACGTTGGCGCGTAGCTAGTGCACAGCTCCTGGATCTGCTGTCGCTGCATACGCCCAAGGGTCATGGAGAGGTTCACCTCTTCCACACCACCAGCACATTTCCCTTCGTAGTAAACACCTTCAGGCCACTCAGCGTCGTCTCCTCCCTGGGCTGTAAACTGACAAACCTTTAATTCTCTGGAATAAAAGGGCTTTAGAGAATTAATATGGTACACCTTAGGCTTTCGGTTGGAGGTGGGGAATGCTATGAGATAATTAACAGCTCCCAGGCGCTCCTGGACCATGAATGGCCCTTCCCACGATGCTTCCATTTTATGGGCCTGGAGCGCCTTTAAGACCATGACCTGGTCTCCTACTTTGAAGGAACGCTCTCTGGCATGCTTATCATACCAGGCTTTTTGCTCTTTTTGAGCATCCTGTAAGTTTTCTCTAGCAAGGGCTAAAGAGGTTCGGAGGGTGTTTTGTAGGTTGGTTACAAAGTCCAGAATGTTAGTTCCTGGAGACGGTGTAAATCCCTCCCATTGCTGCTTCACCAACTGCAATGGCCCCTTAACCTCACGGCCATATACAAGTTCAAATGGGGAAAACCCTAAACTGGGATGTGGTACAGCTCTGTAGGCAAAGAGCAACTGCTGCAACACTAGGTCCCAATCATTGGAGTGCTCATTTACAAATTTACGTATCATGGCCCCCAAAGTTCCATTAAACTTCTCCACCATGCCATTTGTTTGATGGTGGTAAGGAGTGGCAACCAAGTGATTTACCCCATGAGCTTCCCAAAGGTTTTTCATAGTTCCTGCCAGGAAATTAGTCCCTGCATCTGTGAGGATGTCGGAGGGCCAACCTACCCTGGCAAAAATGTCTGCTAGTGCCTGACACACACTTTTAGCCCTGGTGTTGCTTAGAGCTACTGCTTCCGGCCATCGGGTGGCAAAATCCATGAAAGTCAGTATGTACTGCTTTCCTCTGGGTGTCTTTTTCGGAAAAGGACCCAGAATATCCACAGCTACTCGCTGAAATGGAACTTCAATGATGGGGAGGGGTTGTAGAGGGGCTTTGACCTGGTCTTGGGGTTTTCCCACTCTTTGGCACACCTCACAAGACTGGACATAGGTAGAAACATCCTTGCCCATTCCCTCCCAGTGGAATGACCCCCCCAAACGGTCTTTGGTCCTGTTCACCCCAGCATGGCCACTAGGGTGATCATGGGCTAAGCTCAAGAGCTTGGCCCGGTATTTAGTTGGAACTACCAACTGTCTCTGAGGATGCCAGTCTTCCTGGTGTCCACCAGAAAGAGTTTCCTTGTATAAAAGTCCTCTTTCTACAACAAACCTGGATCGATTAGAAGAGCTGAGAGGCGGTGGGTTGCTCCGTGCCGCCGTCCAAGCTCTCTGGAGGCTTTCATCTGCTTCCTGTTCGGTCTGGAACTGTTCCCTTGATGCTGGAGACATCAGTTCCTCATGGGATTGTGGACCTAGGCTTGGTCCCTCTGGAAGCGATATAGGGGATGGAGCTGTTTCTGTTGACTGTGAACCGCTCTCCGCTGGTGCACTATGTTGGGATTCAGGCTCCGGCTGAGCCTCTTGGGTCGGGTTATCGGCTGCTGCCAGTTCAGGTTCGGTGGGGCCCTCTGTTGTTGAGGTTGCAAGTACTGGATTCAGTGCTGACACGGGGTCTGGTGTTGGTTGTTCGGCTGGTTCCGGTTCTGGGACTGGTTCCGTCTGGGTCTCTGGGACTGGATCCACTACTGCTGTTGCAGACATTGGCCTGGGGTCCAGGTCCATCACCTCTGACCGGGTCCTGATAGAAGTTTCCGGAACAGAGCTAGGCCTCACGGCTTGTTTAGCCTGGCTGCGGGTGACCGTTCCCACCCTCTTGGCCTGTTTCACATGATTGGCCAAGTCTTCCCCCAACAGCATGGGGATGGGATAATCATCATAGACTGCAAAAGTCCACATTCCTGACCAGCCCTTGTACTGGACAGGCAACTTGGCTGTAGGCAAATTGAAAGAGTTGGACTTGAAGGGTTGAATCGTCACTTGGATCTCTGGGTTGATTAAATTGGGGTCCACTAAGGAAGCATGGATAGCTGACACTTGTGCTCCGGTGTCCCTCCACGCGGTGACCTTCTTCCCGCCCACACTCACAGTTTCCCTCCGCTCCAAGGGTATCTGGGAGGTATCTGGGCCTGTGGACCTCTGGTGTGATTCCGGTGCAATGAACTGTAATCTGTTGGGGTTCTTGGGGCAGTTGGCCTTTACATGCCCCAGCTCGTTACATTTAAAACATCGTCCAGCTGATGGGTCACTGGGGCGAGGAGGGTTGCTGGAGAACGGGGTTGTGGGACGATAAGGGGTCTGGAGGGTTCTTTGGGAGGTAGGTGGGGCTTTGGGCGGCCCCCGGTAATAGGGTGTGGTCTGGGGTGGTCCCTTCTGGTCTCCACTCCAACTGCGACCAGTTTTCTTCTTCTCTGCCACCTCCACCCATCTGGCTCCAATCTCTCCTGCCTCGATTACAGTTTTGGGCTTCCCGTCTAGGATGTATCTTTCTATTTCCTCAGGAACACCCTCTAAGAATTGTTCCATTTGCATTAGGAAGGGCAAATTTACTGGAGATTCAACACTTGCTCCTGATATCCAGGCATCCCAATGTTTCACAATGTGGTAGGCATGTCGGGTAAATGACATGTCTGGTTTCCACCTTAGGGCTCTGAACCTCCGACGAGACTGCTCGGGTGTTATCCCCATTCTGACTCTCGCCTTGGATTTAAACAGTTCATACTTGTTCATGTGTTCTTTAGGCATTTCAGCTGCCACCTCAGCTAAGGGTCCACTGAGCTGCGGCCTCAGCTCTACCATGTATTGGTCAGTAGAGATGTTGTACCCAAGGCAGGCCCTTTCGAAGTTTTCTAGGAAGGCCTCAGTATCATCACCTGCCTTGTAGGTGGGGAACTTTCTGGGATGGGAAGTGGTACCTGGAGAAGGATTGCTAGGGTTTGTTGGTATATTCTGCTGGGCCTTTATCCTCTCCACCTCCTCCACATGCTTCCTCTCTTTTTCCTTCTCCTCCTCCACATGCTTCCTCTCTTTTTCCTTCTCCTCCTCCACATGCTTCCTTGCCTCCATTTCCCTCTTGTGGGCAGCCTCCTGTACCTCCTTCTCCAGCCGCATGAGTTCTATCCGTCTTTCATGTTCCCTTTGTCTTTTCTCAGCCTGAAATTTGGCTAATTCCAGCTGTAGTCGAGCTGAGGATTTGGTCATTCTAACCTCTCTGTTTTTAACTAACTTTACACCTGAGGTTTAGAAATAAACAAACAAAACTTGGCTGTAAAATTTTGCTGTGCTGCAATAGAATACCTATTCTCTGATAGTGATTGTCAGCCTACAGAAAAAGACAATTCCTTTGTCTCTGCTCTGGGCCCAAATTAAAGCAAAAAACCTCCAACTGCTTGGAAACCTGCTTACCCAGCCCAAAGAAAAAGCAAATGGGTAGAACACACACCCCCTATTTACTTTTAGGAAGAAAAGAAAAAAAAACCTCTGGATTGGAAGATTTCCCTGCAGGAGTTAAGTACCCTGCCTCCAGGCAAAAAAAACCTGCAATTCACAAGATAATCCCCTTTTGTCTCTGCTTGGCCACAAAGCAGAGAGAAACCAAGCTGCTTTCAGTTTCAAAGCTGCTTTCTGGACTTTCTTTCCAAAGAAAAAAAAATTTTCCTTTTTAAAATCTGTATTTCTAGTTCAAAAAATCTCAACTGGATCTCAAATGATTTCAGGTTAATCCCACCACTGTGCCACCATGTCAAGGTTCCTCCCCCACTCTGAACTCTAGGGTACAGATGTGGGGACCTGCATGAAAAAACCTCCTAAGCTTATCTTTACCAGCTTAGGTCAAAACTTCCCCAAGGTACAAAATATTACACCCGTTATCCTTGGAATGGCCGCTACCACCACCAAACAATTACTGGTTACTGGGGAAGAGCTGTTTGGACGCGTCTGTCCCCCCAAAATACTTCCCAAAACCTTGCACCCCACTTCCTGGACAAGGTTTGGTAAAAAGCCTCACCAATTTGCCTAGGTGACTACAGACCCAGACCCTTGGATCTTAAGAACAATGAACAATCCTCCCAACACTTGCACCCCCCCTTTCCTGGGAAATGTTGGATAAAAAGCCTCACCAATTTGCATAGGTGACCACAGACCCAAACCCTTGGATCTGAGAACAATGAAAAAGCATTCAGTGTTTTACAAGAAGACTTTTAATAAAAATAGCAGTAAATAGAAATAAAGAAATCCCCCCTGTAAAATCAGGATGGTAGATATCTTACAGGGTAATTAGATTCAAAAACATAGAGAACCCCTCTAGGCAAAACCTTAAGTTACAAAAAAGATACACAGACAGAAATAGTTATTCTATTCAGCACAATGCTTTTCTCAGCCATTTAAAGAAATCATAATCTAACACATACCTAGTTAGATTACTTACTGAAAGTTCTAAGACTCCATTCCTGGTCTGTCTCTGGCAAGAGCAGCATACAGACAGACACAAACCCTTTGTTTGTCTCCCTCCTCCCAGCTTTTGAAAGTATCTTGTCTCCTCATTGGTCATTTTGGTCAGGTGCCAGCGAGGTTACCTTTAGCTTCTTAACCCTTTACAGGTGAGAGGAGCTTTCCCCTGGCCAGGAGGGATTTCAAAGGGCTTTACCCTTCCCTTTATATTTATGACACGCCCCCCAAATCTCAGCTAGGGTGAAACACTGGCTGGGATTTCTTCCTGGAGCTCTAGGAAAAACAGAGTTAATAAGACACATGCATCTCTAAATATACTACCAAGTACATAAAGACTAACAATATTTTCCACATCTCAAGGACGATTTTAACCAGTTGACTCTGGGAAACTTTCACGGGAGAGTGCATCAGCCACTTTGTTAGAAGCTCCTGAGATGTGTTGGATGTCGAAATCAAAATCTTGGAGAGCTAAACTCCACCGAAGAAGTTTTTTGTTAGTTTCTTTGACGGTGTGAAGCCACTTCAGTGCAGCATGGTCGGTTTGCAGGTGGAAACGCCGTCCCCAAACATATGGGCGTAGCTTTTCCAGAGCGTAGACAATGGCGTAACATTCTTTTTCAGTGACTGACCAGTTGCTTTCCCTCTCAGACAGTTTTTTGCTGAGAAACACTACAGGGTGGAATTCTTGATCAGGTCCTTTCTGCATTAAAACTGCTCCCACACCATGCTCGGACGCATCTGTGGTTACTAGGAACGGTTTGTCAAAGTCTGGGGCCCTTAGTACAGGGTCAGACATGAGTGTCGCTTTAAGCTTGTTAAAGGCCTTCTGACACTTTCCGGTCCACTGAACAGCATTTGGCTGTTTCTTTTTGGTTAGGTCTGTCAGTGGGGCAGCGATTTGGCTGTAGTGCGGTACAAATTGTCTGTAATAACCAGCCAAGCCTAAGAAGGATTGAACCTGTTTCTTTGACTTTGGGACAGGCCACTTTTGGATAGCATCCACTTTGGCCTGTAGGGGGCTGATAGTTCCTTGACCCACCTGGTGTCCAAGGTAAGTCACTCTGTTTAGGCCTATTTGACACTTCTTGGCCTTAACAGTTAGTCCTGCCTCCCTTATGCGCTCAAGGACTTTTTGTAGATGTTCCAGGTGGTCTGCCCAGGAATCCGAAAATATGGCCACATCGTCAAGGTAGGCGACTGCATATTCTCCTAATCCCGCTAGGAGACCATCTACAAGTCTTTGGAAAGTGGCGGGTGCATTTCGCAGCCCGAAAGGGAGTACATTAAATTCATACAGCCCGAGATGTGTGATGAAGGCTGACCTTTCCTTGGCAGATTCATCTAGCGGTACCTGCCAGTACCCCTTGGTTAAGTCCAAGGTAGAGATGAACTGGGCCCGTCCCAGTTTCTCTAATAGTTCATCTGTGCGTGGCATTGGATAGTTGTCTGGGCGAGTTACAGCATTTAGCTTATGGTAGTCCACGCAAAAACGTATTTCCCCATCTGGTTTGGGAACTAGAACCACTGGAGATGCCCATGCACTTTCAGAGGGGCGGATTACCCCCATCTGTAACATATCCTGGATCTCCCGTTCTATAGCAGTTTTAGCTTGAGGAGACACCCGGTAAGGTTGGACCCTAATTGGGTGAGCATTACCTGTGTCAATGGAGTGGTCTGCCCGTTCAGTCAGTCCTGGGGTGGCTGAGAACGTTGGCGCGTAGCTAGTGCACAGCTCCTGGATCTGCTGTCGCTGCATACGCCCAAGGGTCATGGAGAGGTTCACCTCTTCCACACCACCAGCACATTTCCCTTCGTAGTAAACACCTTCAGGCCACTCAGCGTCGTCTCCTCCCTGGGCTGTAAACTGACAAACCTTTAATTCTCTGGAATAAAAGGGCTTTAGAGAATTAATATGGTACACCTTAGGCTTTCGGTTGGAGGTGGGGAATGCTATGAGATAATTAACAGCTCCCAGGCGCTCCTGGACCATGAATGGCCCTTCCCACGATGCTTCCATTTTATGGGCCTGGAGCGCCTTTAAGACCATGACCTGGTCTCCTACTTTGAAGGAACGCTCTCTGGCATGCTTATCATACCAGGCTTTTTGCTCTTTTTGAGCATCCTGTAAGTTTTCTCTAGCAAGGGCTAAAGAGGTTCGGAGGGTGTTTTGTAGGTTGGTTACAAAGTCCAGAATGTTAGTTCCTGGAGACGGTGTAAATCCCTCCCATTGCTGCTTCACCAACTGCAATGGCCCCTTAACCTCACGGCCATATACAAGTTCAAATGGGGAAAACCCTAAACTGGGATGTGGTACAGCTCTGTAGGCAAAGAGCAACTGCTGCAACACTAGGTCCCAATCATTGGAGTGCTCATTTACAAATTTACGTATCATGGCCCCCAAAGTTCCATTAAACTTCTCCACCATGCCATTTGTTTGATGGTGGTAAGGAGTGGCAACCAAGTGATTTACCCCATGAGCTTCCCAAAGGTTTTTCATAGTTCCTGCCAGGAAATTAGTCCCTGCATCTGTGAGGATGTCGGAGGGCCAACCTACCCTGGCAAAAATGTCTGCTAGTGCCTGACACACACTTTTAGCCCTGGTGTTGCTTAGAGCTACTGCTTCCGGCCATCGGGTGGCAAAATCCATGAAAGTCAGTATGTACTGCTTTCCTCTGGGTGTCTTTTTCGGAAAAGGACCCAGAATATCCACAGCTACTCGCTGAAATGGAACTTCAATGATGGGGAGGGGTTGTAGAGGGGCTTTGACCTGGTCTTGGGGTTTTCCCACTCTTTGGCACACCTCACAAGACTGGACATAGGTAGAAACATCCTTGCCCATTCCCTCCCAGTGGAATGACCCCCCCAAACGGTCTTTGGTCCTGTTCACCCCAGCATGGCCACTAGGGTGATCATGGGCTAAGCTCAAGAGCTTGGCCCGGTATTTAGTTGGAACTACCAACTGTCTCTGAGGATGCCAGTCTTCCTGGTGTCCACCAGAAAGAGTTTCCTTGTATAAAAGTCCTCTTTCTACAACAAACCTGGATCGATTAGAAGAGCTGAGAGGCGGTGGGTTGCTCCGTGCCGCCGTCCAAGCTCTCTGGAGGCTTTCATCTGCTTCCTGTTCGGTCTGGAACTGTTCCCTTGATGCTGGAGACATCAGTTCCTCATGGGATTGTGGACCTAGGCTTGGTCCCTCTGGAAGCGATATAGGGGATGGAGCTGTTTCTGTTGACTGTGAACCGCTCTCCGCTGGTGCACTATGTTGGGATTCAGGCTCCGGCTGAGCCTCTTGGGTCGGGTTATCGGCTGCTGCCAGTTCAGGTTCGGTGGGGCCCTCTGTTGTTGAGGTTGCAAGTACTGGATTCAGTGCTGACACGGGGTCTGGTGTTGGTTGTTCGGCTGGTTCCGGTTCTGGGACTGGTTCCGTCTGGGTCTCTGGGACTGGATCCACTACTGCTGTTGCAGACATTGGCCTGGGGTCCAGGTCCATCACCTCTGACCGGGTCCTGATAGAAGTTTCCGGAACAGAGCTAGGCCTCACGGCTTGTTTAGCCTGGCTGCGGGTGACCGTTCCCACCCTCTTGGCCTGTTTCACATGATTGGCCAAGTCTTCCCCCAACAGCATGGGGATGGGATAATCATCATAGACTGCAAAAGTCCACATTCCTGACCAGCCCTTGTACTGGACAGGCAACTTGGCTGTAGGCAAATTGAAAGAGTTGGACTTGAAGGGTTGAATCGTCACTTGGATCTCTGGGTTGATTAAATTGGGGTCCACTAAGGAAGCATGGATAGCTGACACTTGTGCTCCGGTGTCCCTCCACGCGGTGACCTTCTTCCCGCCCACACTCACCGTTTCCCTCCGCTCCAAGGGTATCTGGGAGGTATCTGGGCCTGTGGACCTCTGGTGTGATTCCGGTGCAATGAACTGTAATCTGTTGGGGTTCTTGGGGCAGTTGGCCTTTACATGCCCCAGCTCGTTACATTTAAAACATCGTCCAGCTGATGGGTCACTGGGGCGAGGAGGGTTGCTGGAGAACGGGGTTGTGGGACGATAAGGGGTCTGGAGGGTTCTTTGGGAGGTAGGTGGGGCTTTGGGCGGCCCCCGGTAATAGGGTGTGGTCTGGGGTGGTCCCTTCTGGTCTCCACTCCAACTGCGACCAGTTTTCTTCTTCTCTGCCACCTCCACCCATCTGGCTCCAATCTCTCCTGCCTCGATTACAGTTTTGGGCTTCCCGTCTAGGATGTATCTTTCTATTTCCTCAGGAACACCCTCTAAGAATTGTTCCATTTGCATTAGGAAGGGCAAATTTACTGGAGATTCAACACTTGCTCCTGATATCCAGGCATCCCAATGTTTCACAATGTGGTAGGCATGTCGGGTAAATGACATGTCTGGTTTCCACCTTAGGGCTCTGAACCTCCGACGAGACTGCTCGGGTGTTATCCCCATTCTGACTCTCGCCTTGGATTTAAACAGTTCATACTTGTTCATGTGTTCTTTAGGCATTTCAGCTGCCACCTCAGCTAAGGGTCCACTGAGCTGCGGCCTCAGCTCTACCATGTATTGGTCAGTAGAGATGTTGTACCCAAGGCAGGCCCTTTCGAAGTTTTCTAGGAAGGCCTCAGTATCATCACCTGCCTTGTAGGTGGGGAACTTTCTGGGATGGGAAGTGGTACCTGGAGAAGGATTGCTAGGGTTTGTTGGTATATTCTGCTGGGCCTTTATCCTCTCCACCTCCTCCACATGCTTCCTCTCTTTTTCCTTCTCCTCCTCCACATGCTTCCTCTCTTTTTCCTTCTCCTCCTCCACATGCTTCCTTGCCTCCATTTCCCTCTTGTGGGCAGCCTCCTGTACCTCCTTCTCCAGCCGCATGAGTTCTATCCGTCTTTCATGTTCCCTTTGTCTTTTCTCAGCCTGAAATTTGGCTAATTCCAGCTGTAGTCGAGCTGAGGATTTGGTCATTCTAACCTCTCTGTTTTTAACTAACTTTACACCTGAGGTTTAGAAATAAACAAACAAAACTTGGCTGTAAAATTTTGCTGTGCTGCAATAGAATACCTATTCTCTGATAGTGATTGTCAGCCTACAGAAAAAGACAATTCCTTTGTCTCTGCTCTGGGCCCAAATTAAAGCAAAAAACCTCCAACTGCTTGGAAACCTGCTTACCCAGCCCAAAGAAAAAGCAAATGGGTAGAACACACACCCCCTATTTACTTTTAGGAAGAAAAGAAAAAAAAACCTCTGGATTGGAAGATTTCCCTGCAGGAGTTAAGTACCCTGCCTCCAGGCAAAAAAAACCTGCAATTCACAAGATAATCCCCTTTTGTCTCTGCTTGGCCACAAAGCAGAGAGAAACCAAGCTGCTTTCAGTTTCAAAGCTGCTTTCTGGACTTTCTTTCCAAAGAAAAAAAAATTTTCCTTTTTAAAATCTGTATTTCTAGTTCAAAAAATCTCAACTGGATCTCAAATGATTTCAGGTTAATCCCACCACTGTGCCACCATGTCAAGGTTCCTCCCCCACTCTGAACTCTAGGGTACAGATGTGGGGACCTGCATGAAAAAACCTCCTAAGCTTATCTTTACCAGCTTAGGTCAAAACTTCCCCAAGGTACAAAATATTACACCCGTTATCCTTGGAATGGCCGCTACCACCACCAAACAATTACTGGTTACTGGGGAAGAGCTGTTTGGACGCGTCTGTCCCCCCAAAATACTTCCCAAAACCTTGCACCCCACTTCCTGGACAAGGTTTGGTAAAAAGCCTCACCAATTTGCCTAGGTGACTACAGACCCAGACCCTTGGATCTTAAGAACAATGAACAATCCTCCCAACACTTGCACCCCCCCTTTCCTGGGAAATGTTGGATAAAAAGCCTCACCAATTTGCATAGGTGACCACAGACCCAAACCCTTGGATCTGAGAACAATGAAAAAGCATTCAGTTTTCTTACAAGAAGACTTTTAATAAAAATAGAAGTAAATAGAAATAAAGAAATCCCCCCTGTAAAATCAGGATGGTAGATATCTTACAGGGTAATTAGATTCAAAAACATAGAGAACCCCTCTAGGCAAAACCTTAAGTTACAAAAAAGATACACAGACAGAAATAGTTATTCTATTCAGCACAATGCTTTTCTCAGCCATTTAAAGAAATCATAATCTAACACATACCTAGCTAGATTACTTACTAAAAGTTCTAAGACTCCATTCCTGGTCTGTCTCTGGCAAGAGCAGCATACAGACAGACACAAACCCTTTGTTTGTCTCCCTCCTCCCAGCTTTTGAAAGTATCTTGTCTCCTCATTGGTCATTTTGGTCAGGTGCCAGCGAGGTTACCTTTAGCTTCTTAACCCTTTACAGGTGAGAGGAGCTTTCCCCTGGCCAGGAGGGATTTCAAAGGGGTTTACCCTTCCCTTTATATTTATGACAAGCTCACACTACCATGTGGGTGTAGATTCACAGAACTAAATGTTAAAATGAACTGTGTTTAGTTATGGATTTATTGAAATTAAAATTAAAAATTAATTTCATGATGATTACTTTCACCATCTAAAGGAGGCTAGACAAACAGAACTGGATATCAAATCTTCACACCATCAGCAGCCTCATTCAAATAAAAATCAAAAGGCCTCTGTTCAGACAAGAATCCTGAAGGATATCACAATTTTGACTATTATGATATGATCCTGATCTCATGTATTGCAATGTAAAGAGTTACTTCAGTGAACCATCTATGGAGCTACACTACTGTAAAATGAGTCTAAAGGATATCAGAATCAGGGTCTCAGTCCTGATACTTGTCTTTGTCAGAGCTGAGTAAGAATGTGACAGAAGGTGCATATGTAGGTTAGGTACTTTTATGTGTGGGGCTCACTGGCAGCGTCACCTAGTGGTTAGGGAACTAAGTATCTGCCTCCAGTATCTCTCACTGACCACCATCACACCCCATGGTGGTCTGCCTTTTTGTGGGTGTGGACTCAACCCTCTGGTCAGTTCACCAATTAGCTCTAGCTCTCTCCCAACAGTAACAGAGTCCCAAGGAAGATATTGGGTCCCAAGCCTTCATTTACTGAAACTTCACCCCCTCAGTGCTCAGCAGGCAGGCTCTTTCTCCCAGGGAAAGTCTTCTGAGGCACCCTTCTTTAGAAGCTCTTAGGGTAGGTTTCTCTCCCTGTCCTCTCAGGCCCCTTCTGAGCTGTCTGGCTCTCTTTTAAGCTCCACCTTCAGCTAGAACATGCTGTACAGGTGGGGATGGGCAAGGTCACCTGGGCCCAGAGTTGCTCCTTCACCCTTCAATTCCAGTGTGGGGCTTATACACCTCATCACAGGTACCATATATCAGGAAGAGAAAAACCAATACATGTCATTTTCTTGCATGTACAAACTGAGTCTGATTAAACTAACCAATAGATTTCAATTACTTTCCGGGTAGGAGAGTTGGGGGTGGGGTTGATTTGGGGTATTTTACAACCTCTTTATTGAGATGTATGTGTATAATTAGAGGTGGCAGATGCAAATCAGTCAAACAAGTAAGATTTGGGGTTCAAATTCTCTCATCTGATATAACATATGCAACCTTGATAAGCGAATGGGTTAATGGGCATAATGGAGGGCAGAATTTGTTTCGAGTTTTATTTTAAACTTCAAATCTAGCAGATATACATGTCTCTTGGATTAAACCATGCATTTCCACTGGGCCAAATCCTTCTTGGCAATCAGTAATCCACAGCCATGAAAAGGATTTGGAATCCACAGTGTTCATTTGCAGACAGCCTTCCTTCTACTTGCCTACCTTCCATAAGGGTCTGGGACAATTGCAGTTTTTGTACTTGAGCAGCAAGGGGCTAGTTCTTCTATGTATCTAAAAAGACACAAGTCACCTCAAGAGAGGGGGGCAGGAGGCAAGGCCATGCCCTCGGCAACTTCTGCACTGGCTTCACTTCACAGAAATCATCCTCCAGGGATTATCAAGAACTGATGTCATATCCCAGAGAGCTTCATTTTTATCTCTGATGTAGCTGAGAAGAGAGATAAAACCTGTTGGTTAGACAGCTCCTTATTGGCTATTTCTCTGAAGAGGTTCAAGATTGTAAATTATTTTTTCTGAAGTTAGTTTGAATGTCTACTGAAAACATTACTACCTCATCTACTTTTTTCAGCTAGTAGACTAGGGGGAAAAAATAAAACTGATGTATTGTGCTAAACCATTTTGGTCGATTTCCATCACTTTTGGGGGATCAGCCATCAAAGTTGGAGAAGGCATAAGGGTAAAGATGCACACTTTCTGCAGTATAACTGAGTAATTGATAGATCAACAGTAGCTAAGTGTGGAGACTACTATCAGGTACTCAGTGCTTAACTTGTTCAGTGTCTGAAATATAGAGTGCAGAAAAGGCAGAATTTTCCCCAAAGGATGGAGCTTTAGGATTCTCTCTTTAGGTTATGGCAATGCGATTCATAGTTTAAATTAAGAACTTCTACAATCCTGCAGGGTGAAGTTACTTTCTTGGCCTCTGTGACTATCATAACTAATTTTTCTTTCTTGGAGTCTGTGCTGTAAGACACATAGAAGGAAAAAGATACACCGGAGAGAAAAATACACAAAACGTAAGTTGAAGACAGTTCTATGTGTAAAACTCGAGGAATTTTTCGTTAGATACCCTTTCTATAATGTATTTAGAAATTACTGAACCATCAGTAACTTTTCAGAGAATACTCACATAATTGTTTGCTTCCTGTTGATTGACCAATGTAGGCTGATGTGTTCTTTCATGATGTATTGCCTGTTTATTATTTGTCTAGCCACAATAAAGTCACAATATTTAGGTGTCTTAATGGTAATTACTGTGTTCTTTGAAGTTTGAACTATAACATGGATAATTTGTTTGTTTCATAAGTTAAGAGAGGACAATCTATCGTTCAGTAGTTTGTTTTGCAGTATACTGGGAAAGAGGAGAAGACTGGAAAGCAGGGCTGTGCAAACCATAAAATTTCAGTTGTTTGGTCCCTGCAGTTTGTTTGATAGGGTTTGGAGTGAAGCATGACATGGAAGATTACGTAGAGGTGAGCAAGGAAGTTTGTACAAGACTTGAGAAATTTATAATTTCCTCTCTCTCCCTTTGTGTTTGTCACTTCTCGCCTCCTATTCTACCAAGCCTCCTTCCTCAACATCATTTTCACCTTGCCTCCTAGCATAAATCATATAATTCAATGTTTTCGGCAATCAACTTATAATAAAATGTGTAAACACACACACATGCAACATGCTTTGCAACATGCTTTGCAGATGCCTAAAATGGCACCTCTTTTATGAACTTTGTTAATCTAATTAAGCACTAATTATTTTCAATAAGATAAAGTCAGTATTACCAACCTATTATATTCAAAAATTATGAGTCAGGTCTCAAAGTCATGAGATTTTTAAAAGTCTTACAATATTTTAACCAAATGTTGGGTTCTTTTGATTTTCCTGTTTGTTTTGGAGCTGTTAGGGGGGACTTGGGTCAGGATTTACAGTTTCTTTGTAACTGTGAGGGCTATAAACCTTTAGTTAAAAAACGTAATCTGAGATTCTAGCATAATCACAGGACTCCAGGAGCTTGGGCTTTTATTACAAAAAAATATTGCAAGAGTTAGCAATGCTAATTTAGAGTGCATTACTGTATTTTATTCTTCCCCTCCATCCCTTACCCCTCCCCCCATATACTTTTCCCCTCAGCATCTTACTTGCTTCTATCGCCATCTGTCATGATTTTCTATCCTTTTCTCCTGTGGCTCTGTGTTTCATGTTTCTCATTTGCTTTCTCATAAAAAGCTTTTTGCCCTGTTCTGTATATTTACTTTATTCTATATTTCTATTCTCTCACCCTCTCAGTTTCTTTGTACAGGATTTTTTTAAACTTCACTTTGTTCCCTTTCCATTTCTGACAAACTTCCTCCCCTATGGTCATCCCATCTCTTTTCCTCTGCAACAGGCCTCTCTCTCTTTCTCTCTCATATTTGATGCCTTCTCCTTCTCCCCACAAATTTCACATTTCCAAACCTGTTCTTCCACTCATAGGCGAAGTTCTCCAATCCCCAGCCCCACTGAATTAGGCCATTTGTGCCTCATTTTCTGTCTCCTTTTAACACTTGAATGTGCCAAAGTACTTTACTATACAACTTGGGCAGGCCCAAACTTCATAGCTCTGAAATAAGTGATATTTTGAAACATTTGTGGCACACAGACTGGCACATTATTGCTGAGTGAATAAATCACAAACAACAATTAAATCCAACAGAATTAGCTCTTTTTTCTACACTGTGATTTCTTCAAGTTATTTTTTTTTTCAAGAGTATGCAACACTTTATTTGCAATCTCCCTTTTAACCTTAAGGGGTTGAAAACAAAGACCTTACTGCATGTATTAGCTATTCAACTTAATAAAAAACAGAGAACAAAATAATTATCTGCCTTCTGAGAAAGAGTAGTGATGTCCTGATACCTGTCTTATGAAAGGTTAGAAATATATTATTAAGATCAGTCATTGCTAAGGGTTTTCTAAGTCAAGTAGCTAACACAGTGGGTAACTCAAAGTGCTTTGCATTACCAGTATTCACCTTCCCCGCAAAAAATGTGTTGAAATGCTTACTCACAGCCTGAAGTTTTGCCATGTTAATGTAAAGTAATGATATTGCTTCACTATTAACTCTAAATCTCCTTGATTTTGTGAGCTTAAGTTATATCCTTAACATTAATGAACTCTGTGTCTCTGAATTTCATATAAACCCTACATTACGTCCAAATAGATTTTCATTACAAGAAATCTACTATTTGCCGAAACAGTAGTTTCTAAATTGTTGGATTTTTACCAGTATAATTAATATATTGCACAGAATAACCATTAGCACAATATGGTACAATACAGTATGTGTCTATGCAAAACACAAAGGGAAGAGGAGTTAAATTGCTTGATGCTCTCAGCATTTCCATTGAGAAAACACAATTATCCATGGGAGGAAGTGAAGGTAGTTCGATTCACTCAGAAGTAAGAGCACTTGCATGATAACAAACTTTGCTTGCCTACATTTGGATGATAGGAAAGCACACAAATCAGGAAGACACTAAGTAAACAACATTTTTGGACTTAACAATTATGCATTACTATTCAGGGTAAAACTATCACTTAGATGAGTTCAGACAGGCTGTTAACACCAGCTGTCAGAAAATGATCTATCTTCCCTATAGAATAAAACACAGACTTTAATGAAGAATACAAAAACCCTGCTGTCCTGCTAAATTATACTTGCCAAAAGTAAAGTTTCTAACTTCTAAAAACCTCTGACTTGGAAGGATTCTCCTAGAATCCTGTCTTAAGGGATGTATTTTACCTTTAGAAACAGAGTCCTTAATGTATTCACACTCAAATGATCAAATATATTGATATGTATCTATCTAGGTCTGAGAATAGTATCCTGGTAATTCCATGTGGAATGATATAAACATTAAGAGATTATGCTGACTGACCTTCATTATTTTTGCCTTCCTGAGATTTGGAGCCAGATTTCCCATTGCCCTGCACCTTGTGTTGTCATTTATACTGGTGCAAAGTGAACATACACTGGGTGTGACGGGTCACTAAGTCCTAATGAAAAGGAGTACTTGTGGCACCTTAGAGACTAACAAATTTATTTGAGCATAAGCTTTCGTGACCTTATGCTCAAATACATTTGTTAATCTCTAAGGTGCCACAAGTACTCCTTTTCTTTTTGCTGATACAGACTAACACGGCTGCTACTCTGAAATAAGTCCTAATGGTTGCATGCACTTTGTACTTTGTTGGCATTTGTGGAAGTGACAACAAAAGTTGAAGGGCAATGGGAGATTTGGCCCCTTAAAAAAAAGTCAGTTTTGGTTAAGAGGATCAAGCACGAGCAGCAGTAAAAACAAAACTCCCATTGACTTCAATGAGGCTAAGATTTCACCCAAGTCTTCCTTCTTATGTTTGTACTTGCTAGATATAGTAAATGTAACATACATTATAATTATTTTTTTTAAAAGTAGAAGGAATGATCCAAACTATGGAACAGAATGGGAGCTTGTGGAAAGGTAGTTACAGTTGTAACATGACATAAGAACGCTGAGAACAATTCTAACTAAAATTTTTTTGAGTATCTTTATAGTTATACATCAATAAAAGATATATGTTCATTTCCATAACACCTTCTTCCTGACGATCTTAAAAAAAACCCTCTTTACAAACATAAATGAAGCCTCATAAGAGTATGTGAGGTAGGCTATGGTGCTAATTTTACAGCTGGAGAAATGCAGGCACAGAATGATTGACCTGGACGAATGCAGAAGAGATAGGTGATGTAGGATGTAGTCCCTACTCCAAGTTTTTTGGCCATAATCACTAGACCATGCTTCTTTTATTTATTTGCAATTTTGAAGGTTGCAAAGAAAGGAATGGTGTGTATCTTAATGAGCGTTCTAACTGCCTTTAGAAATATGCAGAAGTATAATGGCAGCAATTGAAAGGAAAGTAGAAACTATACTATTTGCTTATTAAAATTCTCAAAGAATATACAGTCAAAAAAACAACGAACCAACCAAGCAAACAAAACTCTGCCAAACAGTGAAGTGCCTAGCCATGTGTGTTTACTGCAGAAGTCAAACATTGTGGCTTAAGTCTTCAAAAATTGACTACTGCATCTGGGTAACTCAGTTCTTATAGGTTATCTTAAAGGGGCTTGCTTTTCAGAAAATGCTGAGCATGCATCTTCACAATTGTCCCTGTAAAGTGTCTCAGGTTGGGCACCCAAACACGTAAGTACCCAGAATCACTACTCACTTTTTTAAACGTAAGCTTGTAAACTCTTTGGGTGCTTTCAATTTCATTTCATGTTTTCCTAGCACCTAGAACAGCCCTTATCCCTGATTAGGGACACAAAGACCTTGTATAAAACAAATAATAAATGTTCAGAGTTTTATCATTGATTTCAATGAAAAAGGTTAGGGCCCTATATAAAAACTTCAAGATTTTCCTCGCAATAGTAGAACAAACTAAAAATTAGAAGAATTCTGAACAGAGTAGTATTAATCATAATTAGAATGTTGTACTTTGATATTTAGCAGGATTAATAAATATATAGCATTGACAATATTAAATATTGCTCTAATAACAAGAAAAGGAGTACTTGTGGCACCTTAGAGACTAACCAATTTATTTGAGCATAAGCTTTTGTGAGCTACAGCTCACTTCATCGGATGCTGTAGCTCACGAAAGCTTATGCTCAAATAAATTGGTTAGTCTCTAAGGTGCCAAAAGTACTCCTTTTCTTTTTGCGAATACAGACTAACACGGCTGCTACTCTGAAACCTGCTCTAATAACAATATTTATATTCAGCATCTGGCAGATAGAAAGCATTACACTGTTTGGGAGGATTTTTCTAAATTGCCAGATATTATTACCTGTCTTTCTAATAATTTTGTTATTTAAAATTCATATGGTTTTTATATCAGTTTCAGCGCCTATCAGAACATGGGCACTTTACATTTCACACATTAAATATTAATCTGCCAGCAATTCACTATCAACAAAGTCTTTGTACTGTGTTACTACTAAATTATTAATATTAAAACAAAGAAACAAAAAATAAGCAGCATGAGGCTCAGAGAACTAGCATTTTATAAGGCCATTGAATTTTGAGAAATAAAGCATATTCTTAACGTTTGTTATTCATTCTGTTTCACATCGTTTAGGTTATGTTTAAAATCTAAACTCTTCTTCCCACCCACTTTTTCTCATTCAGAGTAAGAATTCTAGGCTTCTGCTAAGACAGATAACCTTTTCTGCATAAGATAACATTAAATAACATTCTTCACACTTGTTACACCAGTATGCTGCTACAAATTGCTATAGTTGTATACCTACCTCGAATCCAGCTGAGAAATGATGTAACTGACTTGCTCTGCAGTGAAAGTCATAAAGTAATTAGTTTATGCAATCATATCTCTGTGGCATTACTGTTCAATAATAGGCTAATAAAACAACAGGTAAAAATTTTTTGTACTCCCTTTAGCAGAGGTTGTGTGTGTGCTAATGTTATCTTCTTACAACTGAATATCTCTTTCTTTCAATCTATGGAACAAATCCTAAAGTCTTTACTTAGGCAAAATTCCTATTGTGGGATGTGCTTGAGTATGGGCATAGTAACAACTTCCAAATTTCACCCTATTGTTTAAAGTTATTGGGTTCCCTGGAATTCAGTAGCCATTGTTTTTCAAACATGCAGTATAACTTTGCTATACTGTACAACTGTTCATGAAAAAGTGAGCATATTCCTTTCAGAGCAGACTTTTACAATTCTGGTTTTCATGTTTTTTCTCTAACATAGCAAATATATTTTCTCTCAGATCTGCATGATAGGACCCAGTGCATTATGTAAAATTAAAAAAATTTCTGATGGAACGTACGGTTAACTTGAAGCAAAAACTTTTTGTGAAAAAATCAATTTTGAAATTTCGTTCTGAAAAAAAATTAAAAATGTGGTTTTTGATAAGATGAAAATAGAATGTTTGAACATTTTTGTAATGGAATGTTTAGATTTTTCATTTTGAAATAACTTGTCATTTAAAAATATATTATAAAAAGTAAATAAAATAAAAATAAAATGAAATAAAATAAAATGCAAAATCAAAAAAGACATTTTGACTGGCTAATTCATAGGAAAATTCATAGGCTAATTCCTAATTCATAGGAAAAATCAAAACTCTGTTTTCATTCTGATTCAAAACAAACCGTATTTGAAAAAAGTCACAGAATTTCACATGAATTGGAAATTCTGTTTTCTGCATAGCCCTACTGAATACCACTCACCAATTTGGAGTCTGAAATACAACTACCTACCACTGGATAAGAAGGGTTTACAAAAAAATCAGGCATTGTCTGGATATACTGAAAGAAGGACAGGAGACATTTGACATTTAATTAGGCTGCAACTTTATTATTAGATGTCTGGGACTACCCAGCAGACAAAAGTGTACAGTGCAGGTAAATCCATGTTTTTTCCATAATTACTAGGCGAGCTTTTACCAGCTCTTTTTCCATTCAGGTTCCTCAAGCAAATCCATTGCCGGGACCTTACCATCCAACCCCCCATTGTAGAAGGTTAAAGTGGGCTATAATAATAGGGGTTGGCTCTCTGTCGTACCAATCATAGTAGTCCCCAACCACCCCCCATTCACTCCTTTACAGAACGCCTCTTTTTAAGTCCTTTTCCAAGCCATTTATCCAGTCACTGGGTACGTCTTCATTACCCACCGGATCGGCAGGCAGCAATCGATCCAGCAGGGATCGATTTATTGCGTCTAGTCTAGATGCGATAAGTCGACTCCTGAGCACTCTCTCATCAACTCCTGTACTCCAGCGCCACGAGAGGTGCAGGCAGAGTCGACTGGGGAGCAGCAACAGTAGACTCACCATGGTGGAGACACCATGGTAAGTCGATCTAAGTATGTCGACTTCAGCTACTTTATTCACGTAGCTGAAGTTGCGTAACTTAGATCAATTTCCCCCCCACCCCCAGTGTAGACCAGGGCACTGTATACCTTTCCTATTGAATACCTGCACGGGACATCCACCACAAGGAGGTGCCAGCCATTAGCTTGACTGCCTCCTCCCCAAACCCAGTAAGGTTCACAGACATCTCCTAATGACATCTTTTATATCACTCAAAAACATGACAGCACTTAAATCTGACAGGAGAACCCCATCCTCCCGAAACAACTCTGGTGCCCCATATACTATACCATAATGTGAAATTACTGTCTCTCCTATGATCCCAAGGAATTTGGCCAGCTCCCTGTTCACATACCTTCTTGTCTTGTCCAGGAAGGGGGGGGGGGCATTCATGACTCCCTGGCAGAGCCTGTGTTGAAGCATGTCTGACTATACAATGGGAATTCCTGGAAAATTTTCAAGGATCAGCCTCAATCCCTCCTTGCTCTGAGCATGAGAGCCACCTCTTTAAGTATTTCCAAATCATTTTCCCCAAGGTGCACCACTATTATATCTGGTGGCCACTGACGGGCCTGCACAGCATATAGCCGCGGTATCAACTGATCCCATAACATGCCCCTCTTTACATGCTAACTGAGTACTGCTTCACCACCAAAGCTCAGCTGCAAACCCTTGGTTAACTTGGACGCATGCCTATGTGCCCAAAAGACAATACTGTGCCCGCAGATGCACACCACCGTCTCCATGGCTGGTTGTCCAACATCTGTAATGAGATTACAACAAATTAATGCTGCCATACCGCCTGAGGTCTTACATACATTCAGTATATATCCGAATGCCAACCCCCGATTGCCTGAATAGCCGCTGCTCCCACACCTAGCTGTGCTGCTGCCATTGCTTCCCCGATTCTAAATGAGTGGGAATCGAATTCATGGGCTGGCAGCCCCAACCTCATCAACCCCCATCTCAGCTCAGTAACAAATTGACATGTTGTGAGGGGACTCCCGGCACCGGGCATAAAAACGGGGCCTTCCCCCTTTCACCGTATCACCATAAAGGCCTTCAAAGCTTGAACAGAGCTCACCATCCTCCCAGAGGATAACAAATTCACCTTGGCCAACTAGGATGATCCGAGGA
Source organism: Caretta caretta (assembly GCF_965140235.1). NCBI lineage: Eukaryota > Metazoa > Chordata > Testudines > Cheloniidae > Caretta > Caretta caretta. Next base: position 319,785,406 of record NC_134206.1, on the reverse strand, counting down.
ATGGAAAACCTGTCTTATGAAAGGAGACTCAAAGAGCTTGACTTGTTTAGCCTAACCAAAAGAAGGCTGAGAGGAGATATGATTGCTCTCTATAAATATATCAGAGGGATAAATACCACGGATGGAGAAGAATTATTTAAGCTCAGTACCAATGTGGACACAAGAACAAATGGACATAAACTGGCCATCAGGAAGTTTAGACTTGAAATTAGATGAAGGTTTCTAATCATCAGAGGACTGAAGTTCTGGAACAGCCTTCCAAGGGAAGCAGTGGGGGCAAAAGACATACCTGGCTTCAAGACTAAGCTTGATAAGTTTATGGAAGGGATGATATGATGGGATAGCCTAATTTGGCAATCAATTGGTCTTCAACTATTAGAGGTAGATATGCCCAATGGCCTGTGATGGGATGTTAGATGTGGTGGGATCTGAGTTACTACAGAAAATTCTTTCCTGGGTGTCTGGCTGGTGAGTCTTGCCCATATGCTCAGGGTTTAGCTGATCGACATATTTGGGGTCAAGAAGGAATTTTCCTCCAGGACAGATTAGCAGAGGCCCTGGGTTTTTTTTTTGCTTTCCTCTGCAGTATGGGGCACGGGTCACTTGCTGGAGGATTCTCTGCACCTTGAAGTCTTGAAACCACGATTAGAGGACTTCAGTAGCTCAGACATAGGTTAGGGGTTTGTTACAGGAGTGGGTGGGTGAGATTCTGTGGCCTGCATTGTGCAGGAGGAGGTCAGACTAGACGATCATAATGGTCCCTTCTGACCTTAAAGTCTATGATTCTATGATCCATCTTTAACCTTCACAAGATTAATATCACTAAATGCTCATACCATTGTATACCATGCAGTTCCAAAGCCCTTCCCATAGAGTTCCTAACAGACCCAGGTACTAGCTCGCTGATTCTGAAAGTATCAAAGAATGCTATCAAGAATGCCTCCCGGAACAAGACCACCTCCTGTTCACTAAGACAATGGCATCAAGGATCTGCACTAGATCCCTGAGCATGTAAACTGTGATGGGATGATAGGAATCCTCCCTGGGGCCACTGGTACGCGACCACCTGCGAAAAACCTTTGAACTGAAAAAACACTGCAAACATCTGGAGAACCATTTAGCCTACTGACAAATGTAATGGCAGAAAGGTGATACGAGACTGTGGAAGATGCCAGTTGATGGGTTGCCAATGACAGCATGTACCACAGCACCTGTTCCTCTGTCATGGGCCATATTGTTGACTGGCCTTCCTGATCCTGAAATTGTATGAAATCATTAAAACTTCTCTCATAGCTCTGCCACCTGTGGAGCAACTGATCTCCGGCCCACACTGACAACCATCCTATGCCAGCATTCCATAGCGTGGCATCTGCCTGGGTTCCCAGCTGGCTCCTGGTGTGAGCTCCAGAACTCTGTGGATCTGAAAATGAGATAAGGCATCTGCTATGCCATTATCAACTCCAGAGAAGTTATGAAGTAATGTATATTCCCTGGAGCCTTCTCGGGGGCCAAGCCTTGGGGGAAAAACCCACCAGTTCTCCACAGGCAATTGGTTGAATGGTCCTGACGCTCTACTCTCAATTCATTCCTGCAGAATTAGTGTCTTTAAAACACTCTGGGAAATACTTAAGGAGAGGTTAATGCAAAGCCCCCACCTCTATTTAAGCAAAATCCCAGTCTTTTGGAGCTACCCTCTGAAGAATGGGTCATTGTCTAGTGATCACCTTTTCCTGGAGACTGGAAAGCAAACGCTCAAGCTATGTAAAGAAATGGCTGAATGGCCCAGCTGGGGTTGTGATTCTGAATGTGAGATAGTTATGAACTTGTAACCCTGGGGAAAAACCTGGTTATGGGTTTTGAATGACTGACACCTATCAGAAACCGAGGTTGGAGTTGTGGGTGACCGGGGTAAGCTTTTTAGCATATAAGTAGGTTCTTTTATTGTTTTTAATACATTTTCTCTGTAAGGTTTCACCTTAAGAATAAATGTGCTAGCTTATAAAGGAATGTATAATAACTAATAACAGCCAGCAATACACTGATCATAGCCTCTCAACAGAGAGCAAAGCATAGATGCTTGCCTTTTAGGCAGTCTTTGGGGATATCACAGTGTCGGGCAGGGCAGCCTTAAAGGCCTGCCCAGGCAGGAGTGGTTGAGTTGCAGATCCCCAACCCACCAAAGGTAATGTCTGGGAGCCAAAAGCCCAGAGTGGGTGCCCTTGAGGGACCTTGGATGGGGAGTACAGGTGCAGCTGCTCTGAAACTGTAGCAGCTCTATTGACTCCAATGAAACAATGATAGCTTACCCCAGCTGAGAATCTACCCCATGATGTTTTCAGTAAGGATAAAGGACCAAAAGCTTTGACTAGAATCAAACAGAGCAGGGACAAGCACTGATCAAATTTTCCTATACAGTTTTGATAATGTATGTCATCTCTGACTTAGAGTAATTTTGTTATTCTAGTTCTTTATCTACCCCGAGTCAAGTGAGACATTTATGCTAAGAGGTATGGATGGGGAATTTGTGATGTGGTAAGAAATCTACTTTGGACGTAATTCTGAATATCAATATTTGAACCCTGTTTTCCCTAACAGGATACAAGTAATTCCCATTAAAATCAATGCTATATAGTCATACCCTGCCTCTCAGAGATAAGGGAGAAAATGTGTCCCCTAACTGTCACTACTATTCCTAAATTACAAATATTTAATACATGATAAGCAATGAATTTTGACTTTGATATAAAAAATAAAGCTAGATGAGATAAAGCATTATATACTGCAGTATAGTGAAATGAACAATGAAAGGCAGGAGAATAGACTAGATGACTTAGTAAGTTTTGTCTCTTGACATTTTATAATTCACCGTTTGTATATATATGCACTGAATATATGCACTATATTATTGCACATTACATATGATGTAAATTAGAGCTTTCTTGTGACAGCTTTAACTTTTTTATCAAAGTATTTGTACATTATTGTTAGTTTGAGGTTCACATTTTTGTGCAACTTCCCATTTTCTAGGTATTTCTTCCTTTAAAAAAAAAAAAAAATCCTTGAGCAGATACCATGCTCAGAGTCTTTCTAATTCAATGATTGTCTCCAAGATTATTAATGCTAACTTTAATTTAGAGGCTCCTTTGTTTGCTGATGCCTTCAGACTTAAATTGTCAAAATCCCCTAGGATTTAGGGCTTGGCTACACTTGCAGATGTAGAGCGCTTTGAGTTAAACCAGCCTTTGGAGAGCGCACTAGGGAAAGCGTTCCAGACTGTCCACACTGAGAGCTGCAAGCGCACTGGTGTGGCCACATTTGCGGCACTTGCAGCTGCATTGGGAGCTGTGCATTATGGGCAGCTATCCCAGCGTTCAAATGGCTGCAACGTGCTTTTCAAATGGTGAGGGGGTGGGGTGGAGTGTGACAGGGAGTGTGTTGTGTGTATGTGGGGGGAGAGAATGGGTTTTTGGGGTCCTGAGAGTGTGTCAGCATGCTGTCTTGTAAGTTCAGACACACACACACACACACACACACGCCGCCTCTCTCTCACTCACTAAAGCAAACAGTAACTGTTTGGTTTTTTTTCGGACCAGATAAGCCACCAGCTTCACAAACGGAGCTTTGAAAGGGCACTTCTGCATTCCTGCACCGATTTCACAACAATGAGAAGAGAGGCCACTTGATTTAAGGGGATTATGGGATGGTTCTGGAAGTCAATCAGAGCCCAGCAATGTAATTCCTCGTTCACACTGGTGCCGCAGCACTCCAGCAGGGGTACAACAAACATTCTTCTTGCCGAGGTGGAGTACCAGGAGCGCTCCAGCCACAAAGTCAGAGCGCTCTATGTGCCTTGCCAGTGTGGATGGGGCGTGAGGTAGAGCGCACTGGGTGGCTTTATTGCAGTATAACTTGCAAGTGTAGCTAAGGCCCTAGGGGGGTATGTTTACTGAGAACAAGGCATTGTGCCACTGCATACTAGTCCAGTTATTCAGGGAACTAGAAGTGTGTCTTATTCTGCTTTTAGAAAAAAGTTGGAATCAGATATAAGATCATGAATTCTGTCGGGGGGGCAAAGACTGTATTTTTGTTCTGAGTTTGTATAGTGTCCAGTGCGATGGGGTCTTGTCCCATGACTAGGGGTTGCAGATGCTAAAATACAAATCATAATAATAAATATCAGAAGAGAGGACTAGTGCTGGTTGGGATTGAGAGTTGCCTCTGGTAGAGTTGACCAATATTTTCCATATGTGAGGCACAGGAAAAAAGTTTAAATTTGGGTGCTGGCAGCTAACCAAACCACCCTCACACAAACCATTGCCTTTGCCAGTAGGACTGTAGGCTGTGATTTTCAAAATAACCTAAGGGAATTTGGTGCCTAACTCCTTTACACCTTTTTGAAAACCCGAGCCATAGGGCATTCTGAAGGCCATATCCTGACACACTTAGTGCAAAAAAACGGAGATCATAGCTCCCTGACACCAAATTGGAGTCTACATGTATGCACATATTTCATTCTCAGCTTTCCTGCAGTGAGCATACTGCTACTTTGCCAGCAAATCTATCATATGAATGTGTCTAGCTTCCTGCTGTCTTTGTTATGGCTGACTTTGGAGGCGGAATATCAGAACAATGGGCATGTGGTGTGTTTCACTGTGGTTGATCTGTCCCTCTAGCTGCCCTGGTTAGGTACTCACTGTGACCTATAGTAATTTCTGAGCAGTAGTAGTCTATAGTGCTGGTAGGAGATCAGAAGTGGTAGCAGCTTTGGGACTGTGTTAGATCTGATTTCCACCTATCGTAGGCACCTGTCTTTATGCAATGCCTGAATAACTTGCACCAGCATGTCTGCAGCCTTGTTATGAATGGCCAATGTATACTGAAAACATAACCCTAGAGAGTAAGAAATGTGTATGTGAATTAGCACAGGGGATCCAGAGACCTTTACTCTGTATATTTCAGTAGTGAATTGGATTTTGGGTAGGATAATGCTGCATGGGCAGAATAATTTGGACCAGTTTTAGCTCTACAAGTAGAAATAATAGGTTATTTATGTGTAAACTAGGTTTGACTAAAGTAACTTTGCCATTAAAGAAACATATAAGCATGACTAATAGCTTTTGCTATTGGATACTGAACATCAGAAAGGTTTAAAAGCACCAGGTCTGCAGTAATATTATGTTCATTAATTCCAACAAAGCTACAACAGACAGAGCCACATTAAATGGATAACTGATACATGGGTTACTCACCTTCTCACAAGTTAGTAAAATAGACTATTATTTTCTCTCTCTACAGGAGCATAACTGACTCTCCATAAAATGTGACTCTTCAAACCAGTTCTCTTAAAGGAATGCGGTGCTGTACTGTGCACATTTTAAAAAAAATTCTATGGCCTGCAGCAAATTTCCCCACTTAAAGTAAGGGTTTGTAAGCAGAGCTGTGTGAATGATTAATTTTTCAGTTTGCTGATCGAACCAAAAACTCCAAATGAAATTCCATTTTGGATAGACCCAAAATGATTTTTAAATGTTCTCAACCAAACAAAAAATGCACAGAATTTCTTTTTTTTTTTTTTTTGTGATGAACTAAATGTTCTGTTTGACCCCAAACAAAATATTACATTCCAGTTTGGGGCATTTCAACCACTTTTTTTTAATGAAAGGCAAAGAATGTTCGGTAATGCCATTCACAAAACTTACAGTGGATGTGATCCCCCTTAAGGCCCCATAATTACAGCTCTCACCCGGCTGTGGGATATCCAGGTTCAAGTCCCCTCTCTGTTTGATTCAGAGCAGGGACTTCAATTTGAGTCTTCTACATTGCAGGGTAGTGCCTTGGCTGTAGGGAATCTCTCCTTTTGAAACTGTTTTACTCTGTATAAAATATTTTAATATTCATTGAAATAGGGTCTGGAACCTGAATACCCATCTGTAGAGTCATTCTCACATTCTCTGGCCCACTGACTGTCATAAATATAAAGGGAGGGGTAAACCCCTTTAAAATCCTTCCTGGCCAGAGGAAAAATCCTCTCACCTGTATAGGGTTAAGAAGCTAAAGGTAACCTCACTGGCACCTGACCAAAATGACCAATGGGGAGACAAGATACTTTCAAAAGCTGGGAAGAGGGAGAAAAACAAAGGGTCTGGGGCTGTCTGTATGCTGCTTTTTCCGGGGACAGAACAGGAATGGAGTCTTAGAATTTAGGAAGTAATCTAGCTATCTATGTGTTAGATTATGATTTCTTTAAATGGCTGAGAAAATAGCTGTGCTGAATAGAATGAATATTCCTGTCTGTGTGTCTTTTTTGTAACTTAAGGTTTTGCCTAGAGGGATTCTCTATGTTTTGAATCTAATTACCCTGTAAGGTATTCACCATCCTGATTTTACAGAGGTGACTCTTTTCTTTTTACTTCTATTCAAAGTCTTCCTGTAAGGAAACTGAATGTTTTTTCATTGTTCTTAAGATCCAAGGGTTTGGGTCTGTGGTCACCTATGCAAATTGGTGAGGATTTTTACCAAACCTTCCCCAGGAAGTGGGGTGCAAGGTTGGGAGGATTTTGGGGGGAAAGATGTGTCCAAACTCCATTTTTTCAGGAACCCAGATAAAGTTTGGTGGTGGCAGTGGAAATCCAAGGGCAAAGGCTAAAATTAATTGTACCTTGGGGAAGTTTTAACCTAAGCTGGTAAAAGTAAGCTTAGGAGGTTCTCATGCAGGTCCCCACATCTGTACCCTAGAGTTCACAGTGGGGAAGGAACCTTGACACTGACTATTTAATTATTTATGCAGACTGGAACAGCTTCAGTGGGAAAGATTGAGAGATCCTCACACTTGAATACCTTATAGACCAGTGGCTAGGGAAGATCCATGTTCAGATCCCTGCTCTGAATCTGGAGATGTGAATCCAAATCCCTCCCAGCCCAGGTGAGTACTCTACCATAGTGCTATGAGGTATAGTAATAATAAGATCCCAACCTCCTCTTCCTGTTCTGCTAATGGCTTCTAAGTCCTCTTTAGACTGTAACACCCGCTCTGCCCAGTTTGGTCCACTTGAAACTGCATTTTCCAGCAAATATCCTGTTCATCCCTTTTTTTTTTCTTTCCCCCCAGCTCTAGTTGTGAGCACGAGTGCCTCAAGTGCGCCTGTTCTTTCAAAGTCGGCTTCAACTTCTGTTCTTATCAGGGGTGGCTCTAGCCATTTTGCCACCCCAAGCACTGCCACCGAATTGCCGCCGCCACAACAGCGGCGGAGTGGCCACCAAATTGCCACAGCAGAGGGAAAAGCGGAGGAGCTGCTGCCGAATTGCCGCTGTGGGACACGGAGTGCCACCCCATTCTAATTCTTGGAAAGCTGGTGCCTGGAGCCAGCCCTGGTTCTTGTGTCCCCACTATTTTAGAATCTGTTAAGTGTACCATCTGCTTCAAAAGGCTGCTGGGCTAACTAGGGCTTGCAGAGCTCAGGCTGTGTGGGGGGCTGTTTCATTGCTGTGTAGACTCCGGGCTCAGGCTGGAGCTGGGCTCTAGGACACTCTGAGGCGAGAGGGTCCCAGAGCATGGACTCCAGCCTGAGACCAGAAGGCTACACAGCAGTGAACAGCCCCACAGCCTGAGCCCCGGGAGGCCAAGCTGGCTGGCCTGGGCCAGATGGGGGGTTTTCTTTGCTGTGTAGACATATAGAGACAAGATCAAGCCCCATCTCTTTATAGTCTCCTAAGGGTATCTCTAAATTCTTTTATATGTTAAGTCTTATTAAACTTTTAACTCCTTGGAGGCAAGCTCTATAAAGGAGAAAATTATTATGTGGTCTCCCCCACCAGAGACGGAGAAAATGAAACCTTCAAAATGTGTGGATACATGACTGCTTCAGAACTCAAATGGCAGGTTGAAGAGCTGTAGCTATGAAGTGTTTTTACTTTGCCTAGGAAGCCAGGAAAGAAAAATGCCTACCAATCTGGCAAAGAAACAATCCATAAACTTATCAAGTATGGCAAGATGATTTGCTTCCCATTTCCTCTTTGCTTCCTGGTCTGGGCTTAGCAGGCACAAACACTTCTCCTCAAGGCCCCTTCCTCTCAGCCTACCTCTGTGTTCTGTTTGTATCCTTGCTGTAATGAGTCCCCAGTTAACCACTTGGCTGCCTATTATAATGTAAGGTTTATATTACTCAACTTTGTCATATCATTATTATTACTCTCTCTCCCAACAACAAAATACAAAACACCAAAAAACACTTCTCCTCAGAAATGGCAACCAAATAAAGCACATTTTGGAGTTCTTAGGCCAACTTATTTTAGAGGAATGAAGAGCCAAAGGCAACAAAAAAAAAGAACATTTTCAGAGAATCGATAAAAGGAAAAAACATCACTACACCCTAATTTTGAAACTTTTTTTTCAGATTTCTTCCAAATGTCCTCGAAAAAAAGAATTCTTCTCTGGGGGAGTTGGGGACATATAAAGTTTCGAGAAGATTGGCTTCTGAGGAGAGGAGGGAGTGAGTTGTGTTTCAAACGTGGGTTTGTAATGGAAAGTTAATATAAGCCTTAACTAGGGAGTGGCTTTAAGGCCCCTACTCCTGGAAACTTCTGTACATGGGCTGACTACTTCCCCCATGTGGCACCCCATTGACTTTAGTAGAGCTCTCTGTAGAAGTTTGCTCACATGTATCAGTTTGCAGTATCAGGGCCTTATAATAGTAGAGAGAAGGAAGAAATGAACATGTACATAGTCCAGATTTCCTCATTTGTACAAAAAGAAAAAAATGCTGCTCAGAGAACCCTAATTTTGCACTATCTGCAATCCTCATTTTTTCCTCCTCTCTTCTTCAGTGTTGTGTATTGCTTACAACCACATATAGAGCAAAAGCAAAAATAGATCCTTGGAACTTTTTTCTGGCTCCTTTGAATATTGTTGAAATTATGCAAAACACCTGGCATTCTTAGATAAATTACCATATTTAAAAGAGGAAAAACATTTAAATATAAACATTTAAATATGACATCTGAAAGACAGTTAATATATATATATATATATACACACACACACACACAGATGGTGGTCTCCTAGAAAAAGAAATCCTAATAAAACCTCATTGGATGTTCAATTTTGTTGTCAGTTACAGTAACTGTTCCCTTCTATCTCTCACAGCTAATCCTTGTTGTATCCTCCTATAGGTCACCAGCATAAGAAGCATTCACAAACCTAATAGATTGCCTACATGACAAAGGCCTCAGTATTTTTAGGACCATACAGAAAATTCCAGTGTTCAACAACAAAGCCCAAATGTTGCAAAGACTTGTGCTTAACTATATGCACAATGAGACTATTCATATGCATAGAGTTAAGCATGTTCTTAAGTGTTTTCAGATTTGGGGCCTACAATATGAAGTTTAAATTATGGCTGAGAGAGAAATAGAAATAAAGAATTAAAAATCAAGTCAAACAATCCCTTTTGATGGGTCAGGACAGGCCAGAAGTCTTCAGATAGAGAAAGTGAACTCTGCTTAAGGCATTCACAGCATAGGGGCTGACTCCATGAGTGCTCCAGGGCTGGAGCACTCAGGGGAAAAAAATAGCAGGTGCTTAACACCCACCCGCAGCCTGCTCCATCCCCCCCAGTGCCTTCTGCCTGCTGGCGGCCCTGCCGATCAACTCCCCTCCCCACTCCGCCACCCTGTGCCTCCTGGAGGTTCTGGGAGGGAGGAGGAAGAGCAGGGATGGGGTGCACTTGGAGGAGGAAGTGGGGTGGGGGCAGAGCAGGGATGGGAAGAGGTGGGGTAGGATGGGGGCTGAGCCTGGGACTGAGCGGGGGTTGAGCACTCCCCAGGAAAATTGGAAGCTGGTGCCTGTGATTCACAGCAAGTAAAAAAAATATAGAAGAAGAAACAAATGCTCTCATAAAATAACCAGTTAATACTTTGGCATTGATCTTCTGAAATAAATATGTCATTACTATATATTATGGAAAAATTCAACCAAAATGAAAAAAAGGTTCCTTCCAAACCCTTCAAAATCAAAACTTTGTCACAAGATATTTTTCCAATTTTTTGGTCAGGTCAATTAGCTTTATTTTAAAGGTCCCCCAAAGTCTCTAGTCTTTCAGTTAAATGGGTGTATCAATCAATCATATTTTATTTGTATATTTCTAACTAGTGATGAAGTATTAATACTGAAAAGAAGGCCTTTGTCCACCTATTCAAGTATAAATATGAATCTATGTGTAGAGCAGTTTTGGAAGCTGCTAAGGGACTAATGATGTCCAAGGACAAATACTAAAAAGTAAACTAAAGCAAAGTACTGGAACTTAAGCTGATAAAAATTCAATGGGAAAGAAGAGAAAAAAGAAAGAATGGATGTCAAAGATGAGCTCAAGTTACTTTACAATCAGCTTGGGAGTAAACAGGAGTAAGAAGGAGTAAAGGCCTGATCCCAAGCCCATCAAAGTTAATGATAGTCTTTACCTAAATGCACAGAGTCATTTTTCAACCTTAAACATTTGCTATTTCTAAAAAAAGAGAAAAGTTATATTGATTTTTTGAGGAGGCAAAGGGAGAGGAAGAGGGTCTATTTGCATCGGGTACATTCACATACAGAGAAAGCAGGCACAGAGCATGCCCTCTGCCCCCAACAATTGCAACATACTTTCTATTCTGTAGTTGTATCATTTGAAGGTGAGCAAAGGATCAGGAGTAAGCTAGTTTTCACTTACTCCCAAAATATCTCTATTCCCATTAAACTTCTGTTTTCTTTTTAGTTGCATACTCCTGTTGCTTAAGAATGGAGACAGTGTGTAAAATAACATGCTCTTGGGTGTCTCAATTTTCAACTCAGAGCAAATTTCTTTCTGCCAAGGTATAAACTCTTTAAAATGAGGTTTATAATATAAGTGCTGCTACAGCCTTGAACATAGGTGAACAAACAGCATGACTATAATTATGCTCTGTGAGAAATATAATGTATTCTGAAGTCATAATTTGGTCATGTATTGTCTATAATTGCATTTTTAGTTTCTCTTTAAAAAATTTATAAACAGCATGGGCTTCTTCAGTAAAAATCAGATCAGCTGCCCATCTAGTACCACTGTACTTCACAATCTGTAGGCTTCCCTTTTATTCCTTCCTCAATCACTTGGGAGCGTTGGATGGCTATGGAAATGAGATTAAGGCCACATTTCCCAAAGTGGTCTCTGAGTTTTCTGTGCTGCTTCTCAGTGAGTTCAGGTTGGAATTGTAAGTGCTCAGAATCTCTGACCTAGCTCTCTAAAATTAGACAGCCAAAAGCTGAGTCTGTTAAAGTTCAAGATAACTTTTTAAAATTCAAATGATCTCAGATGCTAGGGAAACTAACTCAGATTCTTATTGTGGACACTTAAGTGCTGTGTTTGTGTTCAGTTCTTTCTCCTAACCCTCCTTCGTACTATGCTTCTTTCATATACTGATAGATTCATAGATTTTAAGGCCAGAGGGGATCATTAGATCATCTAGTTTGACCTTCTGTTCAACACCTCTTAACTTCTTTCCATAGTTCTCCCTTTGGCTAGGATCAAACTAAACACCAAGGTAGTCCAATGCTTTTTTTTAGATCGGGGGTTCTCAAACTGGGGGTCAGAACCCCGCAAGGGGTCATGAGATTATTACTTGGGGAGTTGCGTGCTGTCAGCCTCCACCCCAAACCCCGCTTTTCCTCCAGCATTTATAATGGTGTTAATGTGTTTTTAATTTATAAGGGGGGGGGGGTCACACTCAGAGGTTTGCTATGTGAAAGGGGTCACCAGTACAAAAGTTTGAGAACCACTGCTTTAGATATTTAAACATCTTCAGGTATATGAAAGTATGAAGCTGTTAAAAAATAAGGTATTATTCAGAATAAGATCACTTACTCCTGCTCCTATTCTGTAACTTATAGGAATAGTGCAGTATTCCTTAAGCTGTTTGAACCCTTTACAGGTTTCAGAGTAGCAGCCGTGTTAGTCTGTATCCGCAAAAAGAAAAGGAGTACTTGTGGCACCTTAGAGACTAACAAATTTATTTGAGCATAAGCTTTCGTGAGCTACAGCTCACTTCATCGGATACATGCAGTGGAAAAACTTCATGCAGCCGATGAAGTGAGCTGTAGCTCACGAAAGCTTATGCTCAAATAAATTTGTTAGTCTCTAAGACGCCACAAGTACTCCTTTTCTTTTTGAACTCTTTAGTGGCCCTCATTATATTCTCTGTTAGAAGTGGGAAACCAGTCATAGCAATAGCATATATGTAGCTACCTGGAATGTTTGGTCTATTGAGTAAACATAGTTATTTGGGACTCCATTGTGTCCATGTGGTTTCTCCGTATTGTTATTCTGCAAGGTGTTAATGGCTGCCAACAAGTGTGACTTTGATCTACAGGCAATCACAGATCTTGTTAAAGCTGATGGGCATGCTAGCCACCACCTAAAAGCATGGACCACTATGCCAAGGCCCAAGTAGAAGATAAACTAGTGGTGTGAAGAGTTTCATTGGGTATGACTGCAAAGAGGTTGGAGCTACCTTTGTGGGTCAGAGATAGAAAGCAGCTAGGAAGCCAAGAGAATACAATCAGGAAACAGCCAACAGGGATATGGAATGAAGATTTAAAACTTTCAAAGCTATAATGTATTAAAGTAAAATGGATGCAATGATGAATGTATCTGAATTTCTTCTTTCCATCTTTTCTGATCTGTTGTTGTCTGACTTGATAACTCCAACATGGCCTCTGATTTTAACTTCTGATCTCAAGGGAATGCCCTTCTAAATGAGATGGACATGACACTCGAAAAGGCCAAGCATGACTGATTGGAGAAGAGGGATAGGAAGATAAACCAATTAATGTTCTTAGTCCATATAGGTATCACAGTTATCTGTCAATATATACATGTGGCACTAAAATGAGAATCTATGGTTCAAAATGCACAGATCCCTATTCCCTCTGCTAAAGGAACAGCCCCTTTATTTCAGCCAGTTCAGAGAACTCATATCGATGTGAGCAAATCTGAGTTAGTCCACCCAGTAAAGGGCCATAGAATTAAAGTGAAGAGGGGGAAAGGGTGCCTTCTGCTGAAAGCAGCAGGAAAGCATCCCTCTTGGCTTTTGGAAAGCTCAGTTGTCCCATAGATCCCCCTTCACCAGCCTAACACAAGTGCAGCATGAGGAGCTGTTTCTGGGGCTCCCACAAGGACCACCACTAGGTGGAAAAGTAGCATCATATGATGGAACATGAAGAGGTGTCCCAACTCAGCATCCCATATCTGTCTCTTTTAAAAGGTAGTTCTGTCCCGCTGCCAAATTCCCCACTCTTCCAGTGGGAAAGACAAATAAATATATATGTTTTACATATGTAGCTCATAGAGCTAGCTTAGCCTTTTATTATATTCAGCAATAATGCAAGGAACCTATTGGCCTGTATCCTGTAAGACATTAGCTTAAACAAGTTAAGATAAGTATAGTTAAGCATAGTAGGCCTGTGACCCGTGGAATAGATAAATGGCCTGACAGTTACCCTTTGCTTTTGGGGAGCTAGGGATACCTTGCTGAATAGCTGGAGTTGGAATCTAATAAAATCAGGCGGCCACAGCAAAACTGAAGTGATACTGGGCTTGGATATTTTAGGATAGAATAGTCAGCAGATGTCGAACCACAAACTTGCTTGACCATTAGGTGACATATATCATAATGACTTAAATGGCCTTAATATGTATTAATATGTTAACCTATAGGAAAAGTGCACCCCAATATTATTATATAATACTTAGATTTAAACATGGAAGGCTGGCGATTAGAATGAATATTCATGGTAGTGCTCAGGCGCTATAATAGGGCAAACCACCATGTGGAGGTTTGACCCTTCAGCTCTATTGTTATCTACCATGCATCTTGGGCATTGAAGAACCCCAGACTCATTCAGCATTCTAGAGGCAAGGCTGCTCCATTGTCTCTCACCACCAGGTCCTCAAAGGAAGGGTATAAATATCAAGTCTAAGAGCATATGCAAAAAATGATACCAGAGGTTGTAAATAGTGATGATAATGAGAAAAGAGGGTGCTTTTTGGTACTGAAGCATCAGTAGCTGAGGATGTTAGATTATTGTACTGGCTCACCAAGCTGTCCAAGCACTACATGCCTTCACACCTATTTTAATTGTTCCAAAGTGCAAACTGGCTACTCTCAACCAAAGCTATCTTCATCAAAACTCAGATCCAGTAATCTCTGACTGCAAAAGTTGTCATCTCATTCAGTTCACTGAAAAGATAGAACAAATAAAAACCAGACTTTTCAAGTCCAAAGGAACCAACTTATGAACTGTGGCCTCTTCACACAAAAAAGAAGGCATGGAAGCTTTGAGGGATGTGCAAACCATCTGCTTTTCTTTGTAGATGAAAGCAAGCCAAGAGCAGCTAGGCCCTCCTCACCATGATAATTAATGTTTGCTTTAGCAAAGGCAATCAATCAGTCTTTTGAAGTATGCAATAATCACACTGGTTCTCAAGAATAATAAGACACCAATGACCTTGTCAACTACTAACCTACATCCAAACATGTTTCCTATAAAGGTGGGACTGGCAACCAAACTCAATTGCAGCTGTCATCTGACAACATCCTAGACCCTTCAATATCAGCCTTCAGGCTGGTAGATAGCATGAGAATAGTTTAGTGGCTCCCAGTGACTAGTGACAAAGAAACAAACTTCCACACATATACTGCTGGATCTTTGCTGAATTAATACCATGAGTTTGCAGCATTGTGGGAATCAGGCCTTTTGGAGCTGAAAAAAGTAATGCACAAAACAGTGTGGGTTTACTATACAATAGCCTGGACACTTGACCATGTATCTCATCATCATGTCTAGTGCACTACTGTCTGTGTGGTATCTATGCACATACAAGAATTTTTATGAAAAAAATAAAATAATAAGTTGACATTTATCTCAGAGTGTAAAATGGTCAGGATGAGACAAATGTAAAAAACTTTTTCAGTAAATATTCTTATCTTCCATCATGTCACTCTTCAGTTTCTTTTATTCCAAATGAAACACACTTAATGATTTGACCCTTTCTTCATATGATGGTCATCCCACAACATGGGTTGCCCTCATTGTTTTCCTCTGTGCTTTGACACTCAAATATATCTTTCAAAACTAGATGACCAAAACTGTACACAATATTCCAAGAGAAGCCTTCCCAAAGCCTTAATGACAGAAGAGTTGTTGTGTCATTATTCCTCTCTTTACTAAAGTCATACCTCAAGGCCCTTCTTTTGCCACCATGATTATATGCTTTCTTTCTTCTGTCTTGTCAAAGTCAAATCTGTGACATGAGGATTTCACGTTTTTGTTAAGTATGGTTAATACAGTCTTTGTATACATGAAGGGTTAGTAAAAGATTGGTGAAATGATGAACTTTAGTTCATCTTAGTGCATTACGCCACTTCATAGCATGTCTGTTTTAGAAAACCAAGGCCAAGCTATAACATTCATTATTTCAGTAGCATCAATTCTGCCTTGGCTAAACCAGTTGCTTTGCTGGCTTTGGAGTTGTCTAGACTTGTTACATGGTTAGTATACAGATGGGCTATCAGGATTTAAAACCTTTTAATCTTTTGTTCCATTTTTCTTACTCTGTGTAGAACTCACTAGTATGCATTTTTATTCCTCAGCATGTTTACAAACAAGACATTCAGACGTATCTATGTGATAAAACAATTGTGTTATGGCTTCATGTGTAAATTAGATTTAAATGAAGAGTCTAATTTATGTAAATCAAGATATAGGATTTCCCCCCCTGTGGAATGGGAAGGGAAATTACATTAAAATTCCAAATCCTGAAAATATGGGACAAGTAAACTTGATTGTCTAGGAAAGATTATGCACAGGTCAAGAAGAAATGAAGAAACCTGTGAGGAGGCTGGACCTCTGTCTTGCTTGAGTCTCTGGAATTATAATAATAATAATAAATAAAAACAATGATATACTAATAGAGTCATATTTAGATAGATCTTCAGACAAAACTTCACTCAGTTGCAAAGTCCTAGTACACAATTTGACCCACAAAATTTATCTAACTGTTCTATCATTGTAAACTACTTGTACAAAGTCCATTTTAAAATTCAAATCCTGCTCATTAATAGACCTCGAGATGACAAAAAACAGGGGTGGTTGAAACCAGTTTCTATCTAAAATATAAAAATATCTGACCCAAGGACATACATGTCTTATGTAAGATTGAGAGAAAATATTTAGCAGCCTGTAATTTTGCACCTGTAGTGTCATACTATGACAGGGTGAACTGTCCCATGGGTGGGAGTCGGGGAGGGAGGAAGAAAAAAAAATTAAAAAGTAGGTAACTACACAGTGGCTTCTTGGAGTCAGAGGGATCTGGGGCCTATATAAGCTTGATCCCATTACAGAAAGGAGGAGACTTGTAGTCCTGGGTACGTTAGTTATGGATGGAAAATTGTGTGTCTAAATGTAGATTGAGATTGATTTTATAAATTTAAGAGTGAAAAAGAGACAGTGGGTATTTAAAATGAAGTGTGTTAGTATATAGATGAAAAATAGAGTTGGTTTTGTCAAATATATACAGATCGGTACAAAAAAGAAAAAAGCAGGAAGACTAAGGACAGCATATTGTATATCAACATTCAGAATTGGTATAGCTAAAAGAATCTCCAGTTTTGTAGCTAGTATGAGCGCTGAACTAGTAGCAATAGAGCTAGCATTAAATTGATCTGGGATGTAAACCCAGCGGCAGCTCTCATTTTTTTGGATTCAATCTCAGACTTTATGGCGATAAAAAATGGGTGTCTCAGTATGTAGAAGTGATCTAATCAATGAAATTATATTTCTAACACTATAGTACAGATGGGGATACATGTAGCATTCGTTTTGATCTTAGTACATATTGGAAAAACTGGGAATGAAATGGTGGACAAAGCAGCTAAAAGCAGCTATAAGAAATGGAAGGATTGACACAGAAATACTTCTGAGTAAACAGGAATTCAAAAGCCTTGCATAGAAAAATTTAAATGAGGAGTGGCCCAAAAAAATTGAATTTATGAAAAAAGAGGAAGACGATTTTTTGAATTGTGCGTTAGATAAAGACGACTACATACTTCAGGGCCTGGATAAAACTAATAATGTGCTTTTGTTTATAGGACTATTGACCATTGTGTCTTAAACAAACATCTTTTTTGAATACAGAGACACAAGAGATGGACTATACACCCTCCGTTAGGTGGAATAAACAAATTGTCACCTTTTATGGGTGTGTAAATGCTTTGTTAAAGAAAGGGGAGTTCAAACGTCTGAGGAATTCAAATGTCTTAAGGTAACAAAAATTACATGATCTTATTTAGTAAAAACTTCAGGGAAACAAGGCATTATTAAAAAGGTGCTGTACTTTACCTGAAAGACAGAAGGCAAAGTGTGAGAATATAAACTGCTAAAAACTGAGGAATTATAGTAGTTGGTGGCTATAGACTATTCAGTCAAGCCTGCTTCACCATAAAAAAAGAGAAAAAAGAAAGAATAGAAAGGAGGAGGAGCAGATGCAGCATCCAAGAAGACTCGGATTGTGACAGAGTGCCAAGGGAGAAAATAGTTCCAGAAAAAGGCAAGAGGAGAAGGAAAAGAGTGATGAGAGTTGGGCACTAACTGGGACCTGCCTTCCTAGGAAAATTTGGAATTGTGTGAAAGGTAACAGAACTTATGGGGAAATAGGACTGATGACTTTGGTGTAGGTAAACTAAATACTGATATATGTCACTGTTCCTGAGAGGAAAGTGATCAGGAACAGTCAGCATGGATTCACCAAGGGAAAGTCATGCCCAACTAACCTAATTGCCTTTTATGACGAAATAACTGGTTCTATAGATGAAGGGAAAGCAGTGGACGTGTTATTCCTTGACTTTAGCAAAGCTTTTGATAGTTTCCCACAGTATTCTTGTCAGCAAGTTAAAGAAGTATGGGCTGGATGGATGCACTACAAGGTGGGTAGAAAGTTGGCTAGATTGTCGGGCTCAACGGGTAGTGATCAATGGCTCCATGTCTAGTTGGCAGCCGGTATCTAGCGGAGTGCCCCAAGGGTCGGTTCTGGGGCCGGTTTTGTTCAATATCTTCATAAATGATCTGGAGGATGGTGTGGATTGCACCCTCAGCAAGTTTGCGGATGACACTAAACTGGGAGGAGTGGTAGATACGCTGGAGGGTAGGGATAGGATACAGAGGGACCTAGACAAATTGGAGGATTGGGCCAAAAGAAATCTGATGAGGTTCAACAAGGACAAGTGCAGAGTCCTGCACTTAGGATGGAAGAATCCAATGCACCGCTACAGACTAGGGACCGAATGGCTAGGCAGCAGTTCTGCAGAGAAGGACCTAGGGGTGACAGTGAACGAGAAGCTGGATATGAGTCAACAGTGTGCCCTTGTTGCCAACAAGGCCAATGGCATTTTGGGGTGTATAAGTAGGGGCATTGCCAGCAGATCGAGGGACGTGATCATTCCCCTCTCTTCGACATTGGTGAGGCCTCGCCTGGAATACTGTGTCCAGTTTTGGGCCCCACACTACAAGAAGAATGTGGAAAAATTGGAAAGAGTCCAGCAGAGGGCAACAAAAATGATCAGGGGACTGGAACACATGACTTATGAGGAGAGGCTGAGGGAACTGGGATTGTTTAGTCTACGGAAGAGAAGAATGAGGGGGGATTTGCTTTTAACTACTAAAGGTGGATCCAAAGAGGATGGATCTAGACTATTCTCAGTGATAGCAGATGACAGGACAAGGAGTAATGGTCTCAAGTTGCAGTATGGGAGATTTAGGTTGGATATTAGGAAAAACCTTTTCACTAGGAGGGTGGTGAAACACTGGAATGCGTTACCTAGGGAGGTGGTGGAATCCCCTTCCTTAGAAGTTTTTAAGGTCAGGCTTGAGAAAGCCCTGGCTGAGATGATTTTGTTGGGGATTGGTCCTGCTCCGGGCAGGGGGTTGGACTAGATGACCTCCAGAGGTCCCTTCCAACTCTGATATTCTATGATTCTTTCTAAGTACTACTAGATTATCTTTGGCTTCCTTCCCTTCCTGCCCACCCCCTTGGTGGTCAGGTCACCCTGCGCCACCAAGCAATAATTGGTGGCATATGCCCAGTCCAACTTGGAGACAATTAACTGTTTGGGGGGAGGGATAGCTCAGTGGTTTGAGCATTAGCCTACTAAACCCAGGGTTGTGAGTTCAATCCTCAAGGGGGCCATGTAGGGTTCTGGGGCAAAATTGGGGATTGGTCCTGCTTTGAGTAAGGGGTTGGACTAGATGACCTCCTGAGGTCCCTCCCAACTCTGATATTCTATGAAAACTGTCTAAATGTAACTGTCTAAATGGTATCATTTGGGTTGATATCAGGAAAAACTAGCTCCTGCACTCATCTGCAGACGCAGATGAGAGCACTGAAATATCTACTTGGCAAGACGAATCCTCTTTAAAAATGATCTAGGTTGTGGAGCTGTGATTTCCACCACTATTTCTATGAATGCCATCTTTTCAATTACATCAGAATCAGTACAACCAAACTAAAATGGACAGATTGAGAATGTTCTTCTCCAAGAAAACATTAAATACCTAGTGCAATTTGTATACTCATTTTATTTTATTTTATTATGTAATTGCTTTAATCATTCTGTATTCCCTGTGGATTTGGGAATGTATTAGAAAGATGCTGGCATCTTTTGCATTTTCAACATTACAAAAGGGAGGTTTTTGGTGTTGCTTGATCCTTTTTAATGATTAATAATACTTATATTGATTTCCAATTGATCCTGATCAATGAGCTGAGGGTAATGGGGTTCTTGTCTCAGAATCAGGCTACACAGAACTAAAACCAACAAGTTCAATATCATGTAGGGAACCTCGAGGTGTATGGCAAGAACACTCACACTGAGGACAAAGCATCTACATGCCTTCACTACATGCCTTCTCCCCTAAGGAATTCTGGAAGCTCATTGGAGTCATGAACCTCTAGGAGTGCACCATTCTTATCAGTTACCTTTGTTGTGTGAGGTGGGAGAATGGGAACCTTTGATGTCAACTTGGTTGGGCCAAGAAAGAAGGACTCTGGGCAACATGAGTCTTAAGGTCAGATTTTAAAAGGCATTTAAGTGCCTAAAGATGCAGATAGGTACCTAATGGAATTTTTAAAACTGCCTAGGCACCTAACTCCCACTGAAATCAATCCCTTTGTTCATTTTACCAAGTTATTTACAGGCCCTATAGTGAGGCCTCTATTATTCAACTTTTTACTCCTGCCCATTGACCATTTATAATCTGTTGGCAATATTTTCCATGTATGGTACCCAAATAGCAGGACCACAATGGTGGCAGAAAGATTTATAGAGGAAAAAATTGTGTTGAACATGTTGTACTTTTGCAGGAACCACAAGGCTATTATGACTTTACTGAAATTCAATAGACATTGGAATTGGATGATAAAGAAAGCAAGGAGAAATTATTTCAGCCCTGAACAACAGGCACAGGGGAAAAAAGCATCCATCCATTATGCAGCACACATTTGTGAAATATGTAAATGGTTATTTGAAAAAGGACATATAATCCTAGCACAAAAGAGAACAAAACATAGCAGCTCTCCAAAGTAAAGCAAGACTAGAGAGAAGACCTTATAGAGTCAGAGTCTATAACTAGTTATGGATATGCAATGGCAAAAAGAAAAAAAAGAAAAGAAACAGAACTCCACAATCTGCTTCACTTGAGTTGAAAACTGTTTGCTTGCTCTATACAATGATGTAAGGCAGAGGAAACCCTATATCTCTTTGGTAATTCACTTGCAATATTAGGAATAGGATTTCTATGTTCATCTGCTCTAGCCTCTGAAATCAATGGGAGTTAGGTGCCTAAATACCTTTAAAAATCTGGCCCTCTATGTAGACTGTGCATTTGATATAGTTCTATGTGCAGTGAAAAAATCTGTTAAGTGACAAGTCTCTAGATACAATATTCAGCTGTGTCAGTGTTGAATTATAGTAGATGCAGAAAGATGTATCATGAATTTATATAAAATAAGAAATGTATGATATATGTGCTAAATCATAAAGTCTTGACCCATTGTAGTCAATTTTGGAATTTCCTGAGTAAAACCACAGAACATGAGCAAGTAAAGAAGAAAACTGTAAAACTGTGAGAAAATAAGAAGTTCAGTCCCACATTGATCCATATTAGTCCTTTGATATTTTGTAATATACACTGAAGATGCCCCAGTTCAGCAGAGCACTGAGGCACACACTTAACTTAAACACATGCTTAAGTCCCATGGAAGTCAATGAAACCATATGATTTGATATTATTGACATGGAATGCTGATGTCCTGCCTTAGACAATATATTGTTTCAGCAATACTCACCTCTAAATCTGAACACCCTCATCTTCCAGCTATCACACTGTAACCTGGGAGAGATCAGATGGGTGTAAAAGGGGAGAAGGAAGCACTTCAAAGATCTTGCCAGGAATGTAACATCACTTCCAATACAGGGTGTCTTGTAAGATAAGTCACAGCCTCATGGTCCTTCTGCATTTGGAAATCTAAATTGCTGTAGTTCTTAATCCCATCCACTTCCACCAAGAGTGACCCAAGCATTTGTGAGCTCCAGGCTTGCCTATATCAGATACATGGTTTCAAATAATTAAACAGCCAGCTACTAAAAAAAACTTCATCTGGTTCAAAATATAGTTGTCCATCCATACAGAAACTTAGATTCCCCGTAAAATCAAATCAAATTCAAGGACTAGATCCTAATGTTTATAACCTCTCATGGAATGATCCCAGCTACAAAAGAGTCTGTGTGTATCCACAGCTGGGACCAATTTCAGGATAAATGGGAATATTAACCATGAGATTGAGACTTGAGAAAATGGCGGACATCATTTAATTGACAGCCAGCCCACAGCCACTGAATTCACTTACACGACAGATGGGGATGACCATGAGTCTCACCTCCTGCAGAACAAATTATAAAACGTTCTTTTTTGACTTGGCTTTCCTACAACACAGAACAAAAACAAAAATCTTACCAGGTGGAGAGAAAGAGGGATCCTTGTTAAATTGGAATAGCTGCACTGGTTTCAATGCTGTAATGCCAGTTTGCATCAGCTAGGGTTCTGGCCTTGCATATTTAGAATTATGTAGGTTGCCCAGCTACTACAGAAATGGGATACCTTAGATAGAGAGATAAACAGAACCTAGACAAACTTGCTGATAGGACAGAAATGAGAAGTAAGTTCTATGAACTGAAAGTTCGAAACAAGTGTAATGTATTATTGGTGAGGATGGGGAATAGATAGGCTTGGAAGCATTTGATTTTTATTGGGAAAATGTTGGTAAACATTGATTTTGACTTACACAAACCAAGAAAAAAATATTTCCATATACAATAATAATCAAATTTACAAATAGGCCAAGTAAGAAAAATGCTGCTTGAGAACCCATTTGAGATTGCTTTAAGGTTATTAGCTTTGTATCTGTTGACATGTGAAACTACAATTTGTGTTGTAATGGTTATACATTTTAATTTTTGAAACTCATTGTTTACTCTCATTAAGTAATTATTGTCTGACATACACACACCCCCATTGTTTGACAGCCCCATCATACCAGCTGTGAACATTTAAATTGATACAAATGGAAAACATGCTTAAAAATAAACAGATATTATTTATCAAAATTATATAAAAAAATAAATTTTGCCAAGCCTAGGAATAGAGTATATTTTGACAAGGCCCCAAAGGTGGAGTTCTTTCCCCCTTGTTATACAAGAAAGCAAAACACATTGATGGCCCTGTTTCAGGACAAGACTGAAGATATTCACATTACCAGGTGCAGGGTTTGCAGACATTGTTTCTAGTCCTGAAATTAATCAAGTATGTTGTTTGTTTAGTGTAAGCTTTGTTTTTAATTTGTCTCTGGGAAGGCATTCATGAGGTTCCCTTGGGACAGCATCATCCATAATTAAAAGGCTATTTATTTATTTATTATATATTGGCCAAATCTTGTGCCCCTCAGTCTGCATTCAACTAAATTTCCCACTGAAGTCAGTTGAAGAGGTGCTCCAGAAAAGCTTGTTGGAATTATGCTGTGTTACTTTTTGCATCCACAGTTTGCTTGTGTATTTATTTTATTATGATATGTTTGCAGAAGAGCCATGGATCTTGCAGCTATTTGCCTTTGGATTCTGCTCTGGGGATAGCTATCTATCTCCTATTGCCATAGTATCTGAGAGCTTTACAAATATTACTAAATTTATCCACACACCAGGATATAATTACATCCCCAAAAGACCTTATCTTGGGAATGTTTATGACCATGAGTAACTTTACTCAAGTGAGTAGTCCCATTGACTTCAGTGGGAGTACTCACGTGAGCAAAATTATTCACAGGCCAGTTTGCATGATTGAGCCCTTACAAAGTAACTTTTCCTGGTTTTCAGACTGCTGAGTACCTGCATCTCGCATGTGAAAGTTCCAGGTGCCCACCAGATGCCTAAATATGGATTTAAATTATTAAAATTAGGCACGTCATTCTGAACATTTTTACTTGCCCAAGGTCACCCAGGAAGTTTGTGACAGAGCTGGCATTGCAACCTAGGTTTCAGAAACATCTGCATCTACATTAGAAAAAAAAATATTTTGCTATCACCTTTACAAGACCATCTGCATGGCAGAGTGAATGGGGGGAAAAGATGCCATTATGTGCAAATGTATATCATTGGGTTGCATTTTTAATAAAAGAAAGAAGAGACAACATTCAAAGGAGAGGGTGATAAAGAACTATTGGTATTCAGTCTATGATAGTTCACTTTTTAACATTACTTTATTCCAATTATGACAATAATTTTCCTTTCAAATGGTGCTTTTTCCTCATCATCGTTTTACAGAGAATATTGGAGTCCAGTGAATAGTTCTGTTCTTCTACAACCTTTGTATTGCTTTATGAAACTTTTATATTAACTGTGTATTTCGGTAAAGAAACTGTCACCTAAAAAAGAAATAAATATGGTGATAAATTCACTTATATTCTCTCACAACAGCAGTGAATTTGGCACACTGAATGCAGATTCTATAGAAATGCAATTTTTAATCAGTTCAGAGTCCTATTAAACAATAAAGGATTTACAAATATGACTTTACCACACATCAATACATAAATTACAATGAAACTTGGAGCTACCAAGAGTATGTAGTTCAAATTATTGCAAACACACATGCAATTAAAGAAATATATAAACCATAGAACACTATAAAAATGGTTGGCTTGTTTTTTTCTTAAGCACAAATGTCCACTATGAGGAGAATAACAGCCAGAAAAGAGTTTGGAGTGCCACATGCAGGGGAAAGATGGTGGGGCAAAGGGTTAATTTAAGCAGCCTTAAAAGAGACAGCTAATATTTCCCTTGTGACGGGTTCAGTCACAGAGACCACTTTGGGACTGTCACCTGACGTGCTGGAATTACCTTGGAGCCAATTTTCCCTGCCAGCTTTGGACTCCAGAACCCTGTTTTGTTGAGCCAGACACACCAGACTGCTGCAACACACCCAGGTCTGTACCATGCCCCCAAAGCTGCAGACTTTAACCAAAAACTGCTCAGCAGGTCACCTATCTCCAGCACCCAGCTCCCAGTGGGATCCCAACCCCAAATAAATCCGTTTTACTCTGTATAAAGCTTATACAGGGTAAACTCATAAATTGTCCGCCCTCTATAACACTGATAGAGAGATATATGAACAGCTGTTTGCTCCCCGAGGTATTAATCACTTAATCTGGGTTCATTAATAAACAGAAGTGATTTTATGAAGTATAAAAAGTAGGATTTAAGTGGTTTCAAGTAATAATAGACAGAACAAATTAAGTTACCAAGCAAAATAAAGCAAAAAGCCTAATATATTAAGAAACTGATACAGAAAACATCTCACCCTCAGAGATGTTCCAATATGCTTCTTTCACAGACTAGACTCCTTCCTAGTCTGGGTCCAATCCTTTCACCTGATACACTCCATGTTAATTCCAGCTCAGGTGGTAACTAGAGGTTCTCTCATGACTGGTAGCCTCCTTTTTTCTATTCCACCCCCTTTTATAGCTTTGGCACAAGTGTAACCCTTCTGCCCGTCAGATTTGGCAGCAACAAGGGCCAGGTTCAATATCTAGGGGATCCATTCCAATAACACAATGCAAACCGGCTCGAGCCCCCACCCAGTGACCTGGGACAAATATATACCACCCCCGCTGGGCACCTCCAAGAGGCAATACTTCCCCTCTCGCAAGCATATAGTCTGAGTGTAGCAAAAGCCTTTTAATAACAGAGAAATAATGTGGCATTATGTTGGGGAAACACCACCAACAGGATTCATAACACAACCCATGAGCAAAAAAAACCCACCCCAAGCAAATTGGGGCATGCCCTTTTCCCTTTGGTTCTTGAGTCCAGCAACCCCAAATCACCCAAAGTCCCAAAAGTCCAATGCCCCAAAAGTCTCTGTCCCTGGTCAGGGCAGCCCCAGAGTTCAAAAGTTTATCTGCGGAGCTTTACCTCCCAACCTGGGTGGAAATGGGACGGGGGTAAGAGGCACCTTACATGATCTGAAGCTGACCACCCCATAGCTCCATAGCAGCGCTCCGCTCCGCCAGCCGCCCCACGAAATCCTTCGCACAGCTGCGCTCCGCTCCACCAGCCGCCCCACGAACTCCTTCGCTCAGCTGCGCTCTGCTCCGCCAGCCGCCCCACGAACTCCTTCGCTCAGCTGCGCTCCGCTCCGCCAGCCGCCCCACGAACTCCTTCGTTCAGCTGCGCTCCGCTCTGCCAGCCGCCCCACGAACTCCTTCGCTCAGCTCCACGGCCCACAAGCAGCTCCTGCCATCCACAAACTGCTCTGCGTCGAACTGCTTCAGTCCGCAAGGCACTCCAGCCGTCCCGCAAACTGCTCCACAATATATCTTCAGGCTCCCCCACTACTTAACACAACACTCAGTGATTTCAGCTCTTAGGTGGATTCAGCTTGTAGTAGGGGAGCCCCAGTGCTGGTGCACTGTCAGCCCAAAATGAGCTCAGCAGCCTATAACTAGACTTCTAATGAAATCAAAATTAGCTCTGATATTCCACAGTGGAGAGAGGAGGAAGTGCAATTAGCATGTAAGGCCCTCACCAAGGGGCCCATGCCACCAAGTATTAATACTTGTCCCCAGCCTCTCTCCATTCACACAGGTTTGGAACCCATGACCCTTGCCTAGCGAGTGCTACTTAGTTGATGGTGAATCCCTCCATCATAACAAAAGGCCACAGTTCCAAGCACAGTTCCCATAATCAGGGTAATAACAATTTATTCTTCCTGCCCCAATAACAGAGACACTGGGGATCCCACAGCAGCCAAAGTGACCATTTGGGCAGCTATGGTCTCATTCTAGGCGTGGTGGGTGTGCCTATGCAAATGAGATCAGCCCCTGAAGTTCTTTTCCACAACTTGCCACACCTCACCACCAGATGTCAGGGTGGAGCTCATCCTGACACTGCTTACACAAGGCAGGAATTTTTTGTCTCTCTGGGTCCCCACTCCTCCTTCTAAATGGAAAAGCACCAGGTTTAAGATGGATTCCAGTATCAGGTTGTAGGAACAGGATTTTATACTTGTACTATCAAAATTAATGTCTGTCTTGATTTCATCCTGCTAACCCTCCCCATTTGAATAGCAGAACGGAATAACCCTCTGGGACTATGAGATTCTGTTTTCCCATATGCATTACAATTAGGACCTGTTATAAAGTTTAGTTAATAAGAGACAGGATTTTGTATTGTGTCTATGTTAATTAGTTTAAAGGAATGTTGAAGGCCTGAGCACAATGTAAACTGTTTTTGACCACAAGGTTTAGTGAAGTTTAATTTCTGTCTTCCTTGTGAGAGACTGTGTGAATGGGGAATGCACACATCAGGAAAAGAAGGTGTGAAGACCATTGCTATAGCCAGATGGTCAAGGAAGGAGGAGTAAAGAGACTTAAGGACACCAGAAAATCATCAATGTGCATCCATAATGAAGGAAGGGCAGATTGACGACTCTGAGGGGAAGGCTGGCACCACTAAAGAAAACTGATTAAATAGAAACCAGGACAGGATGACCCACTCAAAGGTGTTTGAAATGTTAACACCAATCAAGGAGTAACTGGTCAGAAACTGACAGAGCAAAATCCATAGACTCCAACAGAGAAAAAAGACTATAAGGACAGCGTGCTGGTCATGAGACTTTGGGTTCATCTTGCCACACTCCAGGAGCATCGGATTATGACCAACAGAGCCCTGCTCCCCTCTGCGACCAATCTGGCTGGCCACTAGATGATCTGACTCTGGACTAGTAACTATAAACATCAACTGGCAGGACTGTGTGCATGGTGTGTGTGTGAGATTGAAAAGCATACGCTAACTGTTGTATTTAGAATAAACACGGCATTTGGTTTATCCCACTTTTAAGATCCTATTGGTATTATTTTATTAGTGTAACATTAATTGGTGGAGAATTGTGAAAGGAAAAATATTGGTAAAAAAACCCTCAGTTATTTTAAACATTGGTGTACACGCCGCCAGGTGATTTGGCATAATATGATCAGGTTAACCAAACCTGCTGGCCTCTGGGAAGGTAGCAGGGGAAAGTGTATAATATAAGATTAAGCTACGATTACCAGATCCAAGCCAGATTGTTCACTGAAATATCAGGGGTAACAAGAGCCTAAAGGCCTGGTAACTCGCTGAAGGATATCAGGGGTAGATGAATCAGAGAATCTAGGCTGTATCACTCGCTGAGCGATATATGGGGTGACGAAGGAAACAAAATAAGCTTGTAAAAATGTTTAAGGAAAGGGACCAGGAGCAGTGGGGGCTAGTTGAGAAGCCCACCCTCCTTGCTAAATTGGTAATGGAACAAAGCCTGTGGCCATGGAAAGGGACAGTTCAGAAAAAAAACCAACCCAAAAAACCCACCAGAATAGGGCCCAGACAAGCAACCGATAAAGAAATTGAAAAACAGGTTACAAGCCCTGAGGGCATGGTGGCAGAAGTAAGGGAAGGAGTAAGTGCAGACATGGGGAATTGAAACAATACTTGGAATGGTGAAATCTAAGTTGATTAAGGTGTCTTAACTAACTCTGCAGAAGCTGGAGGGAATTAAGCAGCTCAACTTTGTGAAAATGTTAAAAAGAAAAAAAAAGTGTTAGAGGAAAAGAATTCTTGGTTTCTTTGCAGCCATTCTGAAGGAAAAATGGGCCCTTTTCCAAAGGAATGTCTGTAAATTAACCAGGCAAAAATAAACTATCGGATTAAAATAATTTGATTGGACAATTTAGTCAAATTTGCTAAAAGAATATAAGAGGGTTCTATTGGAACTTAACTGCCTCAAATGTGTAAAGGGAATGTGAAATGTAAAAAACCAGAGCAGTGTGGAAGGGATGTTAGAAAAAAGAAAATGTGTATGTATCTATCTGTGTGTGTAAATATGTAAAGTTCTAAGGACCAATTGGTTTTGTTTTTGTTTTAAATAATGCCACTAAAAATCCATTTGACTCTTTAATTCAAAGTTGCAAAACTGACAGACCTTTTTGCTAGACACAGGTGATTGGTGTTGTTTGGCTTTGGGATTTGGCATTTAATCCTTAAGAGGTAACTCAATGCTTCACAAAATTTTTAATGTTTTTAAGTAGTGGCTGCAGCAGGGCAGTCAAAATCAGGACAATAGGGAGAGATTCTGGAATCTTTTTGTTTGTTTGTTTGTTTTTTGTAACAAAATAGCAGATAAGAGCTGTGGTAAAAGAATAAGAAATTAAAAAAGACAGTGCCCCTCTGAAGTAACAGCTGGGGTGAGGTGCAGAAAACAAAAAGAAGCAATGTTAGAAACACTGAGTCTTAAGATGGCTCTAAGAAATCAAAAAGAAAAGGAGTACTTGTGGCACCTTAGAGACTAACCAATTTATTTGAGCATGAGCTTTCGTGAGCTACAGCTCAAATAAATTGGTTAGTCTCTAAGGTGCCACAAGTACTCCTTTTCTTTTTGCGAATACAGACTAACACGGCTGTTCCTCTGAAACCTGTCTAAGAAATCAAACTGTCACTTTGATAAAGGTACATGAAAACTCTGTAAGCACAAAAAGAAATAGTTACACCTTATGTAAAAATTGATATGGATAATGTTATAGAAGTTAAACTATGGAAGGAATGTGCATTTTCCCCAGAACATGTGCAGTGTATATTGTAAAAGAAATGCAGACATACCATGCTACTTAATTAAAATCCCATTAGGGCTCCAAAGGGAGTCCCACAATGGGTTGTGTTTTCTTTTTCACGTTGCTGTATGTTTTGAAAGCAGGAGTTAAAAGTGAAAAGTAATCAAAACTCTGTTAAAAGTTAATTGTGTCCCTTTTAAGACAGGTTTCGGAGTAGCAGCCGTGTTAGTCTGGATTCGCAAAAAGAAAAGGAGTACTTGTGGCACCTTAGAGACTAACCACTTTATTTGAGCATAAGCTTTCGTGAGCTACAGCTCACTTCATCGGATGCATAAAAGTGGAAAATGCAGTGAGGATGTTTTTATACACACCTTGGCCCACCTTGATTATCATACACATTGTAAGGAGAGTGATCACTTTAGATAAGCTATTACCAGCAGGAGAGTGGGGTGGGAGGAGAGAAAACCTTTTGAAGTGATAAACACCCATTTTTTCATGGTCTGTGTGTATAAAAACATCCTCACTGCATTTTCCACTTTTATGCATCCGATGAAGTGAGCTGTAGCTCACGAAAGCTTATGCTCAAATAAAGTGGTTAGTCTCTAAGGTGCCACAAGTACTCCTTTCCTTTTAAGACAGAGTCTCTGAGCTGCTGATGGCTTTGGATCCAAAAGCAAGCCAGGAAGCAGTCTGTGTTAATGCAAATTACCTAACTGATAAAGAAAGTAGCACAAAGGAGCTGCAGATAAAGGACATACCTGGTTAGCAAACAAATAGTCTAAATAAAAGGCATGGTATAACAAGATACCTTTAATAGATTTAAGGCTAAGTACCCCTGTAACAATGTATAGTGTGTATGATTTTTGGAAAAATCCTTTAAGGTCACATGGTAATGATACTTCTCAGCTATTACCTGTAAATAAATTTAGAGATTAACACAGCAGGAAAAACATTATAAACTTGGTCTGCTGTATAAGTAGGGAAACTGAGGTACCTCATGTCATGGAATTAATGACTAAACAGTGGGATAATTTCCCCATAATCCTTGAAAGGTAGAAGCCACTGAAACCTGGCCTGCCTACAGAACAAAACACAGGAAAGTATGGGTGTAATTCCTCTGTTTTGCCTGCAATCAGCAAGGGTATTTGTAAAAGAAATATTTTAAGAAATAATCTGCCACCCCAAAAGGGGTAGAAACATATTCTTTTTTGTCTTTCAGAAAATCAGGAAAAGCTGATACCAGTTAAAAAGCAACCCAAAATGCCATGAATCTACTGTCACAATTGAAATTGGGTTTTGTGTTCTATGTTTTACCTTGTCAATGTTTGGGGTAATATCAGAAAACACTAAGGTTTTAATACACTTCAAAAGAAAAAAAATCACTAATACTGCATCCATTCATACTAAAAAGTATGTTTCTAGCATAGAAAGGCCAGACCTTTTAATTGAAGAAATTGTTGTTAAAATCGCACACCAACGGGCTCTGGAGGCAAAAATATGGAAAGTTAGCCCACTCCCCATATTGCACATGGGATCCTTTTGGCTACCTGGACCTCGAGCCAGTGGGCTTGGGAGGGAGGGAAGCTATTGGACACCAGAGGTTGTACCAAGTAAACTCCTCAAAAGTGGGTGTGCTTGTCCTTGCCTGTTGCTCCAGAACTCTGTAGTAAAGACATTTCACTAGGATCGTGTATGTGGGATGAATTAAATAATAAGACTAAAGTACTGTATAATGGGCTATGTGTATGTGTTAATTCTTAGAAATAAGTGTTTTGGGAGGATGAAAGTGTTAGCAATCCACCAGCAAACAAATGTAAATATAATGTAAGCACTGATTTAGCTGAGTTCTCTATCAAGCTTCGCATTGAATGGCAGAAAGTTACCAATCACCTGTTAAAAGATAAAGTAGTAACAGTTCCTAGAACAAACAAAAGGCAATGTGGGAAACTGAACCATTCATAATATACATGCAAACAGGAACGTATTAAGAATTGCAGAAAGACAAATAACAGCTTATCATTGGAATGACATATTTTCTGGATGACCTCCCACAACTACTGACATACTATCTGTAATGTTACACCCCCTAATTGTTTTGATTTTAAATTGTATTTGTTTAATTGGGATGTTTGGAGTGTGCTGTTGGATAAAACGAATGTATGTAAAACTAGAACCACAGGCCTAAATCACCTCCCAGTATTTTCTATTATGCGGACTAAATAAGAAGTCACACTGGCGATTAATAATCTTAGTGTCAACAGGGGGATATGTAGGAGCAGGATTTTATACTTGTACTATCAAAATTAATGTATGTCTTGATTTCATCCTGCTAGCCCTCCCCATTTGAATAGCAGAACGGAATAACCCTCTGGGACTATGAGATTCTGTTTTCCCATATGCATTACAATTAGGACCTGTTATAAAGTTTAGTTAATAAGAGACAGGATTTTGTATTGCATCTATGTTAATTAGTTTAAAGGAATGTTGAAGGCCTGAGCACAATGTAAATTGTTTTTGACCACAAGATTTAGTGAAGTTTAATTTCTGTCTTCCTTGTGAGAGATTGTGTGAATGGGGAATGCACACATCAGGAAAAGAAGGTGTGAAGGCCATTGTTATAGCCAGATGGTCAAGGAAGGAGGAGTAAAGAGACTTAAGGACACCAGAAAATCATCAATGTGCATCCATAATGAAGGAAGGGCAGATTGATGACCCTGAGGGTAAGGCTGGCACCCCTAAAGACAATTGATTAAATAGAAACCAGGACAGGATGACCCTCTCAAAGGTGTTTTGAAATGTTAACACCAATCAAGGAGTAACTGGTCAGAAACTGACAGAGCAAAATCCATAGACTTCAACAGAGAAAAAAGACTAGAAGAACAGGGTGCTTGGCCATGAGACTTTGGGTTCGTCTTGCCACACTCCAGAAGCATCGGATCGTGACCGACAGAGCCCTGCTCCCCTCTGCAGCCAATGGGGCTGGCCACTAGATGATCTGATTCTGGACTAGTAACTATAAACATTAACTGGCAGGACTGTGTACATGGTGTGTGTGTGTGACAGAGAGATTGAAAAGCAACTGCTATCTGTTGTATTTACAATAAACACGGCATTTTGCCTTATCCCTCTTATAAGATCCTATTGGTATTATTTTATTAGTGTAACAACGTGTCACATCGTCACATGTCCAGTGAGACCCCAGCCTTCATTCTTCCAGGGCTGGCCCACAGGCACCTAGGAAGGTTTGCAAGTAAACAGACCATTTACAACCAATTGTTCTAATCAATGGGAGCCCTCAAGATTCTAAACCACCTTCAATGGCCCACACTTTGCATAATTACAATAGGATCTCAGAGTTATACTTTATATTTCTAGCTTCAGATATAAGTATGATACATACATACAAATATGATGAACACACTTAGTAGATTATAAGCTTTGCAATAATACCTTACAAGGGACCTTTTGCATAAAGCATATTCCAGTTACCTTATATTCACACTCATAAGCATATTTCCAGAAAACATTACGGAGTGCAGCGTCACACCCCTGTTGCCTAGGAATCACCTGGCGGTATAAAGATGGCATCCCCACCTCTATGTTCCCCGCTTTCACTGCAAGATGGAACACGAGAAGGTGAGGCTAGAGTGCGCTGTGTTTAGTATATGTGGGTCAGCTGACTTCTCAAGCCAGGTTAAGTTAGAGCAGCACTGTGGTCCCCAGTCAGCCTCAGGACCAGAGGAGACAGAAAGGTGGGTACACCGAGCACAGCTGAACACTCAACCCATTTTGCTTACTTTTCAAAGTCTTTCTAAACGAGTATAAAGGCCTTAAATTTCCTCTCTGGGTAGGGCAGGGCAAGCTCTTCCTTTTCCCCTCAGCACCCTTCCCTGTGCACTCCATTGGCTCCTTTATACCTCCCCACTTTAATGACCCCTGAGTTAGCCACTTCTCTGTCTACTTTAGTGTGGGTAATCACAAGCAGTTCCCATTACATTTTTGTAATTACCACACCTTTTCTAAAAAACCTTCATCTCCTCAGCAAGACCAAATGGAACTGTTAGGGGGCTTATTCCTTCACCCACTTACTTCCCTGGTCCTTCTCGCATGAACAGAGAGCAACAATACCCAAAGTCCAAAGGTGCAAACAATTCGATGTTTATTGGGGTGAACTTCCAGCAAGCATGATTCCAGTTTCCTTCCTTAGTATCCTCCTTCCCAGCTCTGACACCACAGAGCCTTACACCTGTGTCCCTGTTCCCATTCCTACCCTTAGCCAAACATGATTCCAACTTCCTTACTCCCATTCCCTGTTCCCATTTCCCCCTTTAGCAAAACCTGATTCCAATTTTCTTACCCCCATTCCCTGTTCCCATCTCCCACTTTAGCAAAACATGATTCCAATTTTCTTACCCCCATTCCCTGTTCCCATCACACACACCCACATGCCCACCCCCACCCACCACCAGTCACTTCCTCATTGACTACAGATTATATAGTAAAACTTGAGTTCTGCTTAGCTATACCTTAACCAATCATTTCCCTGAAATTTAACTAACCAATCCTAACATATTGTAACATGATTATGTAACCAATTATATCCCACCACCTTAATTAGTTTACACCCAGCAAAATTAATTATACAGCAGACAGGAACAATCACAGAACCAGACAGAGATTATACAGACAAACAATAGCAAAGTGGGAACTACAATGACAAGACAACACAGAAGCGAGGATTTCACATCCCAGCTATTGATAAGTGAGTTCTTGCCAGACAGGATGCTATCAAACTAAGTTTCCTTTTACATTTTCTAGGCACTTCCCTTTCTCTGGAGGTGATAGGAATACAATCCTGTCCTGATAGTGCCTAACAGCCCAATAGCGCCTTATTTCAATGTGACTAGTTTGGAATGTGAGGATGTGACTGTTCGCTTCCTAGCTTATGGCTGCCTCTGCTGCTTAGCCAAAGGCCTTAGCCTAAGAACAGGGCCTCAATCTGTCACAGTAAGAGAAGGCCCTTACACCGGCAGACAGTGATTTCTTTCTTTTATACCTCTTGAACTAGCCAAGCGATAAGAATACACCTAAATTCTTAAAGTACAGGCCTTTGCAGACAGGCCTGAATATCTATATCCTAACAGGAACAATACAAATAGAGAGCTTCTAGGCCAAGGCAAAACAAGGTAGAAATATTTCCCAGCAAAACTTTACAACCCTTTTTCTGATTTTCACCAAATTTCCCAAAATATTGGGTTGAGATGCACCATGCAAATTTTCAGGAAAAGCTGTTTCTTTTGGAAAGAAAATGGAATAAGGGGGTACAACAACAATCATTTTTGGTCATTGACAATCAGACTTATAATGGCTTCAACCCTATTTATGAATGCATGGAGCAGCCAGTACCACGTTATAATTTGCTATGAAAACTGCTGCATTGCTAGAGAGAGAGAGAGAAAGAGAAAGAGAGAGAGAGAGAAATTACTAATGAAGAAAAAGCAATATCTTGCCAACATTACTACATCAAAAAAAAAAAGGTGATTTTTGCTTTAGTTTTCTTGCCTTTGTCCTTCTGGTCTAGAATTTTGTATTTTAATATAAAACAATGTATTTATAGAAAATTAAACATAGCCTTTGCCAATAGCAGTCTAGCTAATAAATTTGCTATACCTTTTAATCAAATAGTACTTATTTTAATTGCTAGATTTAAATAGAAAGTATTAATTATATTGCATGCACAAGTTCACCAGTTTATTCAAATTACTGTTCTATATTTTAAATGGTAACAGAAATAAACTCATGATCACGAACTTAATTGCATATAAAACAAATAAAAATGCTACAGTAAAGCTTGTTTACTATAATGAAGAAAATTATATAATCATTGCTTTTGGCTTAATCAGCTTTTTTAATCTTGTATATGTTGTATTCTCTCTTTCAGATAATTCTCCATGTTGTCAAATCTAATTATCTTTAAACTTATACTTTACTAAAAGGGATGACTTGTCCTTCATAGAGAAATTTCTAAAGTTCATCATATTATTTATTTCTAACTAGATAAATGAATGAATTGCATTTACAACATATTAAAAGGTTTATATATATCTACAATATGTCTCGTTTGTGGCTCAATTAGTAAATTTAAGCTTTGCACTCTAAAAAAGTTAGAAATAGAATGCTACCCAGTGTTGAGCAATATAAATATGTATTACTGTAGATAGATAGAATACCTTTGTAACATAAGATATTATAAATGTTTGTGATAAATAATGCACTGTAATATGATCTTATTCCTTTAGGATACATATGTTAGAATGACACTTGTTTAAGTTTAGATAGTTTGTTTCAAATTTTACTCTCTTCCATACAATATCAATACATGTTTTCTTAATTGTTATATAAAATGAAAGCATTTTTGTAAATCTGAGAAACATATTTTGGTCTGTTGTCAGTTTTAACTGCAATAGTGTGTAAAACAGCCAAATATCACAGTATTGAAAAAGAGCCATATACCCAGTGCAGTGGTTCCCAAACTTGTTCCACCGCTTGTGAAGGGAAAGCCCCTGGCGGGCCGGGCCGGTTTGTTTACCTGCCGCATCCGCAGGTTTGGCCGATCGCAGCTCCCAGTGGCCACAGTTTGCTGCTCCAGGCCAATGGGAACTGCTGGAAGAGGTGTGGGCCAAGGGACATACTGGCCGCTCCTTCCAGCAGCTCCCATTGGCCTGGAACAGCGAACTGCAGGTGGCTGAACACGTGGATGCGGCAGGTAAACAAACTGGCCCGGCCCACCAGGGGCTTTCCCTGCACAAGTGGCGGAACAAGTTTGGGAACCACTGACCCAGTGGATTTATTAAAAATTGCAAAATTAATTTTCCATTAACATTCCCTATTTTGGCATCTTAAAGAGAGTGGGAACTGATTTCAGCAGACCATCCTATGGGAAAATTAGTTCATTTTGCTAAAGTATCTTAATAATTACAGTGACATCAAGGTTAATTGCTTAATCTGTATTGCCATAGTGCAGTCCCGTAGAAATCCCCGCACAATCTGTTCTATAATTAGTGCCAAAATATCCATATATAGAACAAGCTGTAACCTAAATGAAAGTACAGCACTGATATGATTAATAAATAAGATCCTCAGTCCTATATGGTAGTTTGCTTTATTTATTTATTTTTCTGGAAAAAAAATAGATTTCTAAAAAAAGTTGTAATCTATAGACTGTAGTGTGCCATCTCCTTTAAGGGGAATGTAGACACATGAATAGAGAGCAACTTCCAAGCAATAGGATATGAAATCAGAACCACCAGCTGTAGCATCAGCTCCCATTTGCTTGCTAGGATGGATGATGTTTTAACTAACATTTCCTGCTACTCTTTTTTGTACAGTGAAGTTGTGTTTGTTTGCAAAATATAGCAGTCAAATTACATAAAGTGTTGCTTTTCCAGGAGTTCAGCTTGAATATATATACACAGCTCATCTCTAGACTTTAGCATGATCAGTAACCAGTTCCTTGATGTTTCATTAAAATGTCAAGAACCTGATTAACTCACAATCAGTTGCAAATGTATAGCTCTCCCATCAAAGCCAATGACAGCTGTGTGTACACTGTAGATAGAATAATTGAGCTCTGGCATTTACCTATGCTCTTCATGAACAAGTATCACTAGTTTGTATTGTAACAGGGTGGCTTGCCTCTTAGGGTATGTCTACACTGCAATTAGACACCCATGGCTGGCCCATGCCAGCTGACTCAGGCTGGTGGGGCTTGGGTTAGGGGGATGTTTAATTGCAGTTTAGATGTTCAGGCGTGGGCTGCAGTCTGAGCTCTGGGACCCTTCCACCTTGCAAACTGACAAAAATATGCAACATTAGCCAACCATATTTTAAATGTACTGCCGGAAATAAGTAGCTTATCCACACTTGAAATGCTCCACTGTCCATAAATAGCCTATTTACACCTGAAATGTTCTAAAGTAAATATGTAGCATATCCACACTTGAACTATTTTGCTGTAAATAAGTAGCTTATCTACATTTGAAATCTTCTACTGTAAACATGTACACAAATGCTGAAAAGACTTAAAACGAAGGAATACTAATTAAGAACACAAAATGAAACAGTCAGGTTATTATCCTCATCACTGAATCAAAACTCAAGCACGGAAGGTATAATATAACAGCCTGAGCTGAAGACAAAGGGATGACATATATATAGTAAACACAGACACAGACACAGACACAGAGGGATAATGTCCCAAAATTTCAAACATGTGTCCTCATGAAACTCACTGTCAAGATTGTCCTCACAAATTTTCACCTTGAATCTGGGCCTATAGACTATGAAAGTCCATGATTATGGTCAAGCTACCAGGCTAGGGCTCAGCCAACAAACCAATCACCTCTTTTAGCTATCATATGAAGATAATAATGAGGAATTCTCACACATAAATAATTCCTTAGTCAACTAGACATAAAACTATAAAGATTCTAAAATGTAACAATTCTCTATCTTTCAACATGCCCTTGATCCAGCACCAGCCACTAGTAGTTGTTTGTTGTATAATCAGCTGATCTGAGAGGACAAGTTAATCATGGTCTAATCTTGTGCCACCAGAACTGATATATTTTATTAATATTTATGAAATTTTAAACTCTTTAATATGACAAAATCTATATCAGTTAACAAAAAAATTATGTCTTTTACCAAATCACATCTCTTATCTGCTTAAATTTGCAGTTATAAGATAAAAGAGTATATCACATTTTGGTCTGATAGTGATGCAAATAAAAACAAGTTGTGAAACTTATCAAATGCCAAAAAAACAAATATCTAAATTTGAGGCCTCTTTTGAGCTTGAGGCCCAGACCAAATGGCCCTCCCCCCCTCCACCGATTGGCCCTGAGCATGAGTTTGGTATAACTTGATATGTCTAAATTAGCTAGAGGATACTGGGAGCAGGATTCTCTTAGCTTTAGATAAATAATGTGGAAAATTACTGGAGGTACTGAAATTGCACTTGAATGGTTAATAACCGCTTGATCTGCATGTATATTTCAACATTGAACTTTGGAATATCAGCTGGGGGATCAGCTCACAAAGTAAAGAAGACATAAAATCATGTGATCAGTGGGCTTGGAACAGGCTGACCTTAGTCAAAATGACCACTCTGGATGGCATCATGCTAAAAGCTTAAGTGAATAATTGATGAAAGCATGAATGTTAATTAAGCTTTGGTCTGTGCCTGCTTTGCAGTCCCTTCTAAAATATTAAAGAAAACCAGTAATAAATGCCCACAGGGCATATTTCTGGTACATGTAACTCCTTTGAGAACAAGAAGGTATAAATGCTAAACAAAGTAAATTAGTTGTTAGTTCCCTAATTAACATCTAAAGATGCTGTGAGACAAAGTGCTTGGGGCAACCTA
The DNA here is from genome assembly GCF_965140235.1 of Caretta caretta. Taxonomy (NCBI): domain Eukaryota; kingdom Metazoa; phylum Chordata; order Testudines; family Cheloniidae; genus Caretta; species Caretta caretta. The sequence goes on along the minus strand of NC_134206.1, from coordinate 319,746,727 downwards.
GGCCCTGCTTTGAGCGACCTTTGTGGGATTCTAGAACCAGAAGGGCTCAGAGTGACCTAGACCCTGCTTCAGGGGGAAATGGGATCTGTGGAGCCAGAGCTTGGGGCGGAGGCAGCGTGCAGAGCCCCCTTGGCAGCACCTCCGCCTAGGAACTGAGGGAGAGACATGTCACTGCTTCCATGGAGCCACACGGAGCCAGATAGGGAGCCTGCCATCCCTGCCACCAACCCCCACAGCACCAGTCAGGGTCACAGGCTGTCCCCCCCACCCAGAGGGCCAATGGAGACTATATGCAAGATTAAACAAACTAGGCCTCATCCAGAAGAGGTAATTTTATTTGAAATACTGTGAACTGTACTGCTCTTAGTGGGAAACAGAGGTAGGGTGCTGCAGAGTGACCTCTGGCTATGAGGGAGTGCTCAGGAGGGATTTGGTTACAGATATTTACTTATTGTGTACATACACAAACACACACACGCTACTTCATTCACTGGTGACATGTATCTATATTAGATACATAGTATCTACATCATGTGTTAAACTGATGTATTCTTTGATACCCAGAAAACAGATAAGTGGACTGAAATTAACTATTTATTGGACTCCTTAGATGAACAGAGACAGCTCCTCAGCTGGTGTAAATTGACAGTGCTCCATCCAAGCCAATGCAGATACATGGATTTACACTCATTGAAGCTCTGGTCTGCAGCTGCTTTCAGGCATGATATATGCATGTGAACTAGTTAATTGTAGCTAGCTATGTTGGGAGGTGTCAAGGTTCCTTCCCCACTCTGAACTTTATGGTACAGATGGGGGATCTGCATGAAAGACCCCCTAAGCTTACTCTTACCAGCTTAGGTTAAAAACTTCCCCAAGGTACAAACTTTGCCTTGTCCTTGAACTGTATGCTGCCACCACCAAGTGTCTTACAAAAAGACCAGGGGAAGAGCCCACTTGGAGATGTCTTCCCCCAAAATATCCCCCCAAGCCCTACACCCCCTTTCCTGGGGAAGGCTTGATAAGAATCCTCACCAATTTGTACAGGTGAACACAGACCCAAACCCTTGGATCTTAACAATGAAAAAGCAATCAGGTTCTTAAAAGAAGAATTTTAATTGAAGAAAAGGTAAAAGAATCACCTCTGTAAAATCAGGATGGTAAATACCTTACAGGGTAATCAGATTCAAAACAAAGGCTAAACCTTAAGTTACAAAAAGACACAAAAACAGGAATATACGTTCCATTCAGCACATCTTATTTTACCAGCCATTAAACAAAAGGAAATCTAATGCATTTCTAGCTAGATTACTTACTAACTAACAGGGGTTGTGAGGCTACATTTCTGATCTGTTCCTGGAAAAAAGCATCACACAGACAGACAGACCCTTTGTTCCTCCCCTCCAGATTTGAAAGTATCTTGTCCTCTTATTGGTCATTTCGGGTCAAGTGTCAGCTAGGTTACCTTAGCTTCTTAACCCTTTACAGGTAAAAGAGTTTTGCCTCTGGCCAGCAGGGATTTTATAGCACTGTATACAGAAAGGTGGTTACCCTTCCTTTTATTTTTATGACAGGAGGTGACTACTTATTTGTCCCCTTTGACATCTTTGGAGTTCAGACAAGCCTGAGGCATGGCTGCCTGATGGCCATTTCTAGCTCTCTCTTCTGCCTCAGCACTTTGTGATTCTTCCCCACTAAAGAAGCAACCCAGCAGTTCATTGAATCATAGAAATTAACTTCTCGAGGTCTACTTCCAGCGCAATCAAGCCAGCCTCCTGCTCTGTGGCAGGACCAAGTAAATCTAAATCATCCCTGACAGGTGTGTGTCCTACTTGTTTTTAAAAGCTTCAAATGATGGGGAGTCCATACCCTCCCTTCGAAATCTAATTCTTAATATCTAATCTAAATGTCCCTGGTTGCAGATTAAGCCCATTACTTCTTGTCCTACATTCATTGGACATGGAGAACAATTCATCACTGTCCTCTTTATAACAGTCCTTAACATATTGGAAGACTGTTATCATGTACCCCTTCAATTTTCTTTTCCCAAGACTAAACATGCCCAGATTTTTTAACCTTTCCTCATAGGTCTAAACCTTTTATAATTTTCGTTGCTCTCCTCTGGACTCTTTCCATTTTGTCCACATCTTTCCTAAATTTTGGTAACCAGAATTGGACACAGTGCTCCAGCTGGGGCCTCCCGCTCACGTAGAGTGGGACAGTTACCACCTGTGTTTTACATACAACACTCCTGTTAATAAACCCCAGAATCATATTAGCCTTTTTTGCAGCTGCATCACACTGATGACTAATATTCAGTTTGTGGTCCACTATAACTCCCAGATCTTTTCAGCATTACTACCATCTAGACCAGTGGTGGGCAACCTGCATCCCATGGACCTCACGCAGCCCGTCAGGGTAATGCGCTGGCAGGCCGCAAGACAGTTTGTTTACTTTGACCATTCACAGGCACAATGGAAGCTGAGGGAGGTGGCATGGGCCACTACAGGTCACATGGTCTTGTTACCTGATACTAAACATTATCTGGGACTTCTTGTAACATTCCACTAAAAGGGAAAGGGCGGGGGAGGGGGGTTAGGTTTGGGAAACAAAGGATTCCTGCCTATATAAATCCTATTTAATGCTGGGAAGGAAGGCAAACAAGACTCCTCCTCTCCATGGCCAGTCTGCCCAAGAAGAAAAAACTGCTAAAGACACATGAAGGGAAGGCAAAGGGGGAGTCCAGACTGAGACGGGGTCCAGTCTGAGAAGAAATATAACTGGAACTCTAAACCACAGAAAATTTGCAATCTGCCTAAAATAACATTTAGGGTAAGATATTACATTTTGTAACCTGTTTCTTAAGTATGTTAAGTTTAGCTTGTATATTTTGTTTTTCTCAGTATCTGCTTTGTTCTGTCTGTTATCTCTTATATTCACTTAAAATTCACCATTTTAGTTAATACTCTTATTTCTTGTTTATAATATAACCCCATGTATACAATTAATATTTGTGGAGAAGGGGAAGAGGCTGTACATACCTTCCTCCACACTGAGGGAGGAGGTGGCTTTCATAATATACCTTTGGGTCTGCCCTCCAAGGGAGGTGGACATCTGAGTGCTGGGGGCAAGTCCCTTGAGCTGAGCCTTTCCAGAACTGATCTTAGTGCCTGTTTCTTTCTGCAGTTGGGTGCGGCCCTGCCTGTGTGTGTGCTGGAGGAGGCTTAATAGCTTGGTTCAGCAAGACAAGTAAAAAGGGTGCCCAGGCTGTCATAACAGGCAGACTCAGTGGTATCTCAGCACATCAAGTGACATCCGAAGGGGGCAACCCGTCACACCCATATTTTCAAAAGTGAGTTTCTAAATTCGGTAACTACATCTAGATAATTGGCCTTATTTTCTGAATTGTTGAGAGTTGAAGGTGTAGGTGCTCACCACCTTTGAAAATCAGGCCAAAAACAACATGAATTGAAGAGGAGTTCTGTTGACTTGAAAGGAAGAAGCTGGAACTAAGGATCAGAAAAACATATCCTGAGCTTCATCTGAACATGCACATCTGTAAAAATATACATAGATTGATGCTGCTAGGTACATTGTATATATGCACTGAATTACCATACTTAAATACCCTTAAGATATAAATTCCACTGACTTTATAGAGAGCAAACACCAATCCAAATTTGTGGTGTCATTATGATAAGACCATATTATGCACCTGATCTGTTCACACAGCCCACCAATGGAAGTGGCACAGCTGAGGGACTTGAAAGCATGATATGAGTTCTTACTCTTCAAAAGGGGAGAACCTGGTTAGTATCTACCAATAAATCATACTTAAAGTGTAACTATTAAATAAAGATGCATCTGCAATGAATAAAATATTTTAAATTCTATCATCCTTCCTTTTTTTAAAAGGAATGTCCACCTAGATTAGCAACTTGTATCTGTCTATCCCAGGCATTTTTAAATTGGCAATCCTCATTATCTAGGTGCTATATAGATAGGTGTTGTATGTGTGTAAATTTTAGTCTGATGTGTTTTAACAGAACCAGCTTCTTAAAAAAAGAACAGTAACTGAGGCGACTGTGTATTGTAAAATCAAATGAGCAACCCTTTAATTTTCACACATTTTACTAACTTATTGCTTCCAATTCAGTGTTTAATCATTTCCAAGAAAACAAGAATCAACTCTCTCATACCCTATGGTAGTTCCCATTTAAATGATGGCTTCTCAGTTGAGACCACTTTAATTTTAAATGCTCAAACTACATGGTCAGAATTTATACAATTTTATAAAACATTTACCACAGCAGCTGGGAGCCTGCTACTGAGAAACATTTGAGTCTTTTTTTACTCCAAGAAAGGCTGTTCTCCAAGTACCGTTTTAAAAGGCAGTTGCTAACCTGATCATTTATTTCGGCAGTCAAACTGCAATTAATAGCCTGCAGTGTTAACAAAGAAGAAAACTTAAGGTTAGTACAGTAGTGACTTTATACTTGCAAAATAATTGCAGCTTTCTGTGTGAGTCAAAATAATAAGAACTTGCAAAGAGCTTGTATAGCCTTAATAATGTCCTAGAAAGACACTGTGGATTTTAATGTAACACTTTGTAGATGAACAATATTTTGCAGTTTTCCTTTTTCCTCTCTCCATCACCATGGAGACTGCTTAGAGAAGTTCTTCAGATCATATGACGTTACATCATTCCAGTTGAGATTGAATAACTGCTAAAAGGAAAAATGTATAGAAGACCCAAAAAATCCTCCTTGATTCTTCATTTTCCTATTGTATGGAAAATACTGCTTCCAAAATGTGCTTTGGGACCAGCCCAGCTTGCTTTGTATCCTCATGCCAACTTCTCCTGTTTTCATTCCTTAAATATATATATATATACACACACACAGAAGGGACCAGATTGCCATTTGGTGTAAGCAGGAACAACTCAATTGATTTCAAGCACCCTCTTATGCCAGGTGAGAATTTGGCCCAGGGTTTCTGAGGTTTGATAGGAGACAACAATTATCCCAGTGAGAGTTCAATTTGAACTGTTGGGAGTTGCATGACATAAGGTGTGAATGAAGAGCTGAAACATAATATATGTTTGTGCTTTTGTCACTAAATAGGAGGTTTGAGAAAATACTGCTCATTAGCTAAATAGTCTTCAATTGTTCTGACACTTTAGCCCAGATTCATGAAGGGTCTCAGGCACTGGTACACTGAGCATTGCAGTGCCTAGCTTTTAGGTGCCTAGAAAATCATAGGAACAACAATAGGATCTACAAAGTCTGAGTTAGGCTCTTAGACTCCCTAAATAATAAATGGGGAGAAATAGGCATCTTAGACTGCAATCCACAAAGCCAGCATGCTAGGCAGGAAGCCGCCTAAATTAGCCAATAGGAGATGCCAACCAGAGGGGAATATGCTAAGCCCCACCTGTCTCACAGAGATAGATGCTTCCCTGTAGCCTGGACTTAAGTGGCTAACACTGCTTGTGATCAACACACCAGGGGAATATAGGCATTTGGCCACCTATGGTGCGTGCAGAGCCTGAAACCAAATGGCTGTGGGAGATGGAAGCAGACCTCCCTCCTAACCTTTAGCCTAGTCGTTAGGATACTCACCCAGGATGTGGGACACTATAGTTCAAGTCCCCCCTCTGCCTGATGAGAAAGGATTTGAACAGGGATCTGCTATCTCTCATGTGAGTGACCTAAGTACAAAGATAGTCATGCTAACTCTCTGACTGGCCCAATTCAGTTATTTAATTAAGTTATGGGAGAGATTGGGGCAACTCATATCAGAATGTTCCATGGCATAATGGTTAGGACACTTAGTAAGAGGTGGCTGATTCTTCTTCAAATCCCTTCTTCCCCTTTGGGAGGAGGGGAGGCTTGAACTAACAGTCTCCTACAGGCTGAGTTCATACCACAACTGCTGGGTTAGAGGTTATAAGGGAGGTGATCGCCAGCTGTAGGGCAGTTATGTGTGAACTCTCTGTGGGGCCTGATCCGTAGGCAGCCTCTGAACATGCCAACAGGATCAGCTCCTGCACATGACTTAGGCCTTGTCTATACTAGTGGTGGTGTGTACAGTAAGTGTGTCTACAAGCCGCAGTGAAAAGCAGGCTGCATACACAGTGCACTGTATAGCAACACCTGACAGTGAGAGGCTCTGGAAGGAGGAGGCAGTGGGGAAAGGCTCCAGCAGCCATTCCCCATTGCTGGAGCCTTTCACTGTGGCAGGGAAAGGCTCTAGTAGCGGAACACTACACTGCTAAAAACTTGGTATACCCTGCGGTTCTGGTGTGTATGTACTCTGCGGGCCTAAGTTGTGCCTCACCCTCTATGCTACTTTTTATATCTGCGCTAGCTGGTGCCTACTCTAATTGCCACTTTAAGTGTAGACACGCCTTTAGGTGGCCGAACACCTATCTTTCCCAGCTTGTGAATCACTCTGGGGCTTAGGTGGGCAATAGGTACCTGGGTGCCTAGAGTGAAGCTGCACTGTGCATGCCCAGAGGCAAAAATTTAGACACCAAGCAAGTTTAGGCTGCTAGTGGGCTGGGCAGCAGCTAAGTGTGAGTTTTGTGAATTATAATGGTGCCTAATAACATGATTTAGGTGTCTAAGTACCTCCATGGATTGCACCCTTTATGCTTATGCAAAACATTATTTTTTTCCAATTTCTCATTTTAAGTTGAACTGTTTTGTCATTTAATGCAGAACAAAAAGACTATGTCTGCAATATACCCACTGGTATTTGCTCTGGGTAAGATGCCTGATGCTCAGTTTTAGAAGGTCGCATATCCTTGTCTTAGCTTGCCTTGCTTAATCAATACGAACTACATGTCTCTGGATCAGAAAAAACATCTGCTCCTGCCTCTTTTCCTTCCATTTGAACTACCGTACTGTTCCTGAGTGCCTCTTGCATCTGGGACAGGTCCTTTCCCACATTCATAATCACTGCAAAACCACTTGTGTGACCAGAGTGACTGTAATGACAAGAACACAATGGGGCAATGCTAATGCAGCTGTGTATAACTGACTGGACAACCTCAGCGGAAATGGATCTCTCCATCACCTCTTTGAGTCCACTAATAGCATGTTGTTCTTTCAAAGAGACTTAGCTCTACTTGATAGACTTGGCCTCAGGTATTTCATTCATCTCAGAGGAAGTCGATAAGGCATGAGGTGATAGGAGAAGGTCAGCACTGACTGAACTGAAATTAATTAAAATGACCAACAACCCTTCAAAACACTCATTATCATGCATCAATGTGTTTTTGCTTCATTAAACCAATATTGACGATGCACATATTCAGTGTTAAGGCACTACTTACCTTACCAGAAGTGTGTGACTCCCAACCCGTCAGTAAAGATACTAAATTAGCCTATTACTGCATACAGGCTTGCCTTTGTCATGTAGCTTACACACAAAAATATCTTAAATTAAAATGTATCATTTGAAAATTTTCAGCCACCACTGACCTAAGCATAAATTGATCCTATGAACTTAATTTGAAATAATTGCAAGATAATTAAACAAATTATGTAATTGGTAAAGCACCTACAGCATTACATACATTTAAAGAAATAATTAGCAATAGTAAATATTGTGCAAAGGTGTATGTAGGAATATACCAAAGTGCTAGGTATCTATGAACTGTGCCCATGTTTGTTGAATAGTGTCCAAACATATGGATCCAATCTAGGCTGCGTCTATTTTATATGAAAGACATGCAATTTCACTGAAAAACCCGATGAAATTTGACAATTTCCACTGAGTTCTGCTCAGAATTTGGTTTTGTTCTTTAAAGCTAAAACCCAAAGTAAAAAAAGGCCATATTCTGCCCTAAAATACATTCCCAGCAACGGAGAATCTACAATATATTACTCCTGAGGGCATTCTGCACCAAAAAAAAAAAAAAAAAAAAAAAACCTCCGCCAAAACATTTAAAATTCTGCGTACAATATTTTAAAATTCTGCAAAATTCCACGACTTTTATTTGTCAAATAAATGTGGAGGCTCCAGCATGGCACAGGCCACTAGCTGCACAGAGGTGGGAGATCACTGTGCATCTCCCCCCCGCCCCCGGGCCCAGTGGTGAGGCTGCACCCAACCCTGAAACAGCGCAAGGACCTGCCCCAGAAACACCCCAGAGCCCTGCCCGTCCGTGCCAGATGAACCAGATGTGGGCAGACAGCTTCCGCAAGGCAGGATCCAAGTGTGGAGGGGCTTAGTGTGGGGGGAATTTAGATGTGGGTTGAGAGGGTTCTCTGTGGGGCAATCTGGGTGTGGACGGCTCCGTGGGGGATCCAGATGCATAAGGGCTTGTTGGGGGGTTCTGGGTGCAAGGATCAATGGGACTCAGCAGGGGGGTCCAGGAGAAGGTGTTTGGGGCTCAGCAGGGTGGGGGGTCTGAGTGTGAGGGGATAGAGCTCAGCAGGGGCTCTGGGTTTGGGGGGGCTCAGTTGGGGGTCCAGGTGTAGGAGCAGGATTTTATAATTGTACTATAAGAATAGAGGTACTCATGTATGTCTTGATTTCATTTTACCAGATACACTTTTTGAATAGCAGAAAGGAATGACCCACTGGGACATTGGTAGGAATGCATCTGACAGACTGCCAGTGTCTGTACTGATGTTAGGGCAGGGACAGATCAGAACAACCCTTATGACTGATTATGGTCACCCTTTTGTTTTAGGATAAGTTATAATGTTTACTATGGTTTCCTATATGTATTAGGAATTAGGCCCTCTAGTTAAATATACATTTCTTTGTTTTAAGGTTTAGTACGTAAAAGACAGGATTTTGTGTTGTGTCTCTGATAAATAGATTGAAGAAATGTTGAGGGCCTGAAGCCCCAGTGTGAATTGTTTTAGTTATAAGATTTAGCAAGACTTAATTTACAATGTATTCTGTATACCTTTGAAGGTTTCTGTGAGAGACTGTTTGTGTGAATGAGGAATGCATGCATCAGGAAAAGATAAGCTGTAAAAGCCTTAGATAAGGAAAAGTTAAGGTGTAAAATGTCCAGATGATCAAGAAAAAGTGAGAGACTTGGAAACACCAGGAGACAATCAGAAAATATCCATTGTATCCATGCTAAACATGTTAGCAGCATTGAGGATCTCAGAGGTGAGGCAGGCACCCCTGAAGGCGAGACAACAAATAGGAGATAATGATGGGAAGCCCGACAATAACCATCAAATGATAACAGTGGAAAACCAAGATTATCACCACTTAAGGACTAATGATTACAGGATGACATTGCAAAATGCATGGACTCAAATGGGAATTTACAACTATAAAGATGGGGTGTTTTGCCATGGATCTCTGGGTTCTGTCCTGCAAAGCCTCAGAGCATTGGATCGTGACCAACAGAGCCCTGCTCCTCACTCGTGCTCAGTCTAACTGACCATTAGATTGACTTGAGCTACAACAGACTGGTAACTATACAGACCATCTGCAGGACTTGTGTGTTTGTGTGTGTGTGTGTATGTTGTCTGACTGAAAAGCATATGCTAACTTTTGCATTTTCAATAAATATGGCATATTTGCCTTCTCTCTTATAAAAGATCCTGTATGCTTTGTTTAGCATAACACAGATGCTGGGGGAGCGGGGGTCAATGAATTTGGGATCCAAGTGCAGCTGGTTGGGGCTCAGTAGGATGGGGATCAGGGTGTGGGACATTCATCAGGGTGGTCCAGGTGCAGGGGGAGTGGGACTCATTGGGGAGTTCGGGTATCAGGGCGGGGTTGAGGCTCAGTGGGAGGGTCTGGGTATGAGGGGGTCTCGATGCATGGGGGATTGGATAGATGGGGAAGAAGCTCCCTGTACAGTGATCCCTCTCCCTGCAATTGAGGAGCAATGGGTGCAGGAAGCGCCGGTGGGGTGGGGAGTTTTCAAAACTTCCTACAGCTGGGGGAGGAATCTGGGGGTAGGTCTAACTGAGCCCCGGATGCCGTGCAGGGGAAGAGGAAGTCCCGTCCTTCCCAGCCCATCCGAGACTAGCAGCTGAGCCTGGAGCACGGAAGGAGCCACCAGCCATGTCTTCCCCAGTCCCACCCCCACCCCACAGTGATTTAGCACTCTGCCGGCTGCCCTGGGCTCCTTAAACATACTGTTGGGGAGGGTTGCATGCTTTTATGGCTTCCCTTTACTTCCCCATCAGAAAATCATTTTTTGTGGGGCAACAAAGAAATATGCAGGGGACATAAATTCTGCACATGCACAGTGGCACAGAATTCCCCCAGGAGTAATATATACATTGAAACTGAAGAAAATGTTGACCTGACATTTAGTGAACTGGAAGCACAGTTCTCATTCTAATTCTTCCTACAATCTCTATTTTATTTAAGGCCCAGATCCTGGTAACTGCTGTCATGAAGGGGATAGCTTGACAGATGACAGAGCTAGTGGTTTGAGCTGTTGTAGCTGACATGGAAAGCAGGACAGGAGCATTGTGGGATTGCACAGGAGAACTAATTTCACTGAGGTTGCCGCTTCAGCTAGGATTGCTGTTGCTGCACTGCCATGGTGCAAAGTGGGACGGAAGCAGTGCTTGCTCAAAGCAAGGGCAGTCCTCTTGGGGTAAGCAGCTCTCTTGGGGTAAGCAGCCATGCAGCACTGGTAGCAGTTGTGTTTATAGGGGTTTGAGATATATATATGTATATGGAATACTGGTTTGCAAAAATTTTGCACTAGATTGCTGACATGCTACATATGGTCAACTCTCCTGTACAGATATGAGAGCTGGATACTTAGAAAGGATACTGGGAGATGGCTGAGAGTGTTCAAGTTTTGGTGCTGTAGAACAATGTTAAAATTAGCTGAAAATTAAAACTACACAAATGAGGCAATGCAAAGGATGAATTTTAAGAGAGCACACCTGTTTGAGACCCTAGGTAAAAGAATATCTTTTTTTTTTTTGTGGCTACATGGCTAGCCGATGGTAGAGCAACTTGATTCCAGCACTCGTGCTACCAGGCAAGATCACAGCCAAACCACAAGGAAGAAAGGGAGCCAGTTATGTCAGAACATCACCAGATAAACTGGTATCCAAAGGAGAGTAGAAGTTTTACTACTCCATTGTGACTGTGAAAGATGGAAGATAGTGGTCGACAACCATCGGAGATGTCACTTGAAGAAAGTGAAACTGGTGTTTGCATATCTAAAATTCTCTCGTATTCTAAAAATTATTTCTTTTTGAATGTGTTTATTCTGAGGTGGATAAAAGCAAATATGACTGACTTTCCTTTTACTCTGCAATTTATTATAAAAGAACACAAACCAGGATGTCCTTGTTTGGGAGATGTAAGACCACCTTATATATTCAGAAAGGATATGCCTGCATTTTTAGTGAACCAAAAGCTTTCAGAAGAATAACATGTTCAGTGTTCATTTACAAGGGCATCTACCAAAGTGACAGATTTAACTGCCAAGAAAATGTCACCTACAGTACGATGGGAAAAAAAGTATTGATTTTAAATATAAACACAATACTGGGATAGCATTAACAAGTTATACAGCTCACTCATTTTTGTTCTTTGAGTTGACTCACAACTAGTGTAGAGAGTGCTGTGCAAATCTAAACATCACTTGCTGTGTCCTTTTCTTTTTAAGTGTGGAGCCAATACCACTAAGACTGTCTAAAGCTTACAGCAAGCAATTCATTGGACTAAAGGCAATCTATTGTTGTGCTGAAGTCTTTGATTTTACATTGAGTCACTCCTTTTCTGCAAGCCATTTTAAACCAAACTCCTTGGGACTAAAGAACTATAATCCTCTGTCATGATAATTTGTCTGTGATAGCTTCACCATAAAGATATATTCTCTCGTTCAATTCCCCCAGCCTACTTATAACTTCCAACCCTCCCCAACCAGGTACTGCACAATAGCCTGGCTTCTCAGAAAATAAACTTATACAGTACCATGCAGGGTTTGCCCTAAGCCTTTTGACAGCCATGGAGGAAACAGTTTTCTGTGCCCTCACCCTTGGAGCTGCCAAGCTCAATAAAATAATAATAAAAAATAATAATAATAAAATACAAAGTCAGCCAGTCAGATGAAAGGAGAAAAGCAGAACAGCTGAGCAGCACAGAAATGTGGTGCTTCCTGGAAGCTGATGCCCAGGATGGCTACCCTGCTCACCCACCCCTAAAACAGGCTCTGTACTGTGGGGTTTCTGCATCTTTTAGTAAACAATTGAATATGTGGCCTTATTGGTAATACTGCCACCAACATTTTGCAGACTGCTTTCCCTCTTCATTTGACTGTTCCCTTCAGTTGTCTTACATCAACTGGATAGTTTTTAAACCTTATAGCTGTGGCTCCAGCTTCTGGTGGGGAATCAGCAGCAGGAAGCCTGTAATAGAAAATTCTATGCTACTTAGTATGAAAGCAAAACAAAACATCTCTTTATGCTCTACTTTCTAATGGGTGATTGTGACAGGGCATGACTCACCACTGCAGCACCTCCTACTGGCTGTCATGGGAATTAGCTCTGCTCACCAGGGTGCCCCCCTGTGGTGGTGCCTCACCACCATCACTTTTTTTCCAGGACCCAAACCACCCCCAGGACTGCAGTGTCCTCTTCAGTGACTCTGCTTTCCATCTGTTCCACACTCTGTGTTCTCCACTTCCAGGGGACCTGCAATCTCGCTCCAGCCACTACCTCAGTGGCAATTACAGTCCTTTATCCGGGACCACTTCCTATACGGATCCAGCACTCTTTTCTGCCCTTACCTCAGGGCCTCAGCCTGCAGGCCCTAGCAGCCCACCAGTAGCTCTCTCTAGCCTCCTTGGTCCCTGCTTGAAGCACTGAATTGTCCCAGGTGCTGGGGATCCTTCCTCCTTCCAGGAGCCTGGTCTTCTGCCCTTAAGCTCTAGTCAGCTACTGACCTCTGCATTGGCCTGCAGCCCTTCTTATATGAGCCTGCCAGGCCATGATTGGCTGCTCCTTGCAGCCCCTCTCTAATTGGCTGCCTTCTGTGCAGCCTTCCTAGGGTTCCATTAACCCCCTATGGGCCAATGTGGGGCAGATGCTCCATCACAGTGATGATAAGCTACTTTCACTTACTCACTCTTTTTCTTATTCCTCCTTATATTCTTACTCTGAATTTTCTGCAATTCTTCCCAGTCTTCCTCCCTTCTTTCCCCCCATCTCAATAGTGCGTTTAGGGATTTGGGTGGAGGAAAAATGGATAAATCAAAGCAACATCAGACAGGGATGGAAGAAAAAAAAAAACAACTGACGCCTACTCCATTGCTTCACTTGATATCCCAGCCCCACTGATTCCACTGTAAAAGATCTCTGAAAATCAGGACCTTTTTGAGGTTTCTCAGGTGAGACACTCAAAAATCACTAGGCAGTTTGTCATAAATATAAAGGGAAGGGTAAACCCCTTTGAAATCCCTCCTGGCCAGGGGAAAGCTCCTCTCACCTGTAAAGGGTTAAGAAGCTAAAGGTAACCTTGCTGGCACCTGACCAAAATGACCAATGAGGAGACAAGATACTTTCAAAAGCTGGGAGGAGGGAGAGAAACAAAGGGTCTGTGTGTCTGTCTATATGCTGGTTTCTGCTGGGGATAGACCAGGAATGGAGTCTTAGAACTTTTAGTAAGTAATCTAGCTAGGTATGTGTTAGATTATGATGTCTTTAAATGGCTGAGAAAAGAATTGTGCTGAATAGAATAACTATTTCTGTCTGTGTATCTTTTTTGTAACTTAAGGTTTTGCCTAGAGGGGTTCTCTATGTTTTTGAATCTAATTACCCTGTAAGATATCTACCATCCTGATTTTACAGGGGGGATTTCTTTATTTCTATTTACTTCTATTTTTATTAAAAGTCTTCTTGTAAGAAAACTGAATGCTTTTTCATTGTTCTCAGATCCAAGGGTTTGGGTCTGTGGTCACCTATGCAAATTGGTGAGGCTTTTTATCCAACATTTCCCAGGAAAGGGGGGGGTGCAAGTGTTGGGAGGATTGTTCATTGTTCTTAAGATCCAAGGGTCTGGGTCTGTAGTCACCTAGGCAAATTGGTGAGGCTTTTTACCAAACCTGGTCCAGGAAGTGGGGTGCAAGGTTTTGGGAAGTATTTTGGGGGGAAAGACGCATCCAAACAGCTCTTCCCCAGTAACCAGTATTAGTTAGGTGGTGGTAGCGGCCAATCCAAGGACAACGGGTGGAATATTTTGTACCTTGGGGAAGTTTTGACCTAAGCTGGTAAAGATAAGCTTAGGAGGTTTTTCATGCAGGTCCCCACATCTGTACCCTAGAGTTCAGAGTGGGGGAGGAACCTTGACGCAGTTCTAATTACATAAGCTTCTGTGTGTGAGATTTCCATCCCGTTTTGTAGACCCAAAGGGTGCAAGTAGTTTTGTGAAGTATTGGAGACTGTGAATTCTTTTTTTTAACTGAATCACATATCCAAACCCTCTTACATATGTCTTTCAACACTTATAATTAATGGGTACTCTAGTGAGGAATGTCTTTAACAATTATAACAAAAAACCCAACATTTCCCAAGAATCACCATATGGGGCTCTTTAGATACATCTCTAAGTTCCTATTCTAGGTAAAAGGAAATAAAGGTGTCACGGTAACTCAGGTACTGCTTTTGTAGTGGCTCCTGGGGAAACATTGACTTTTTAATGATGATCGCTGCATAGACATATCATAATTAGTAAGAACTTGGGTCAGAGAAATAGCTTTTCCGTATTTTGTACTTATTTCGAGTGACAAATTGTTGTATTTATCAGTACCTTAAAAGCAATAAGTGAAGACTTATGCTTCTAACAATCTTTGTGATAAAAAGTAAAGACTTTTTATATGGCTGTCATAAAGGGTGTCACACTGTCAGCAAAGGTTTCTTTGCTACAAGGACATACATAGTTCAGAGATGACAAGACATTGAATAAGGTTTACTTGCGAGTTATTGATCTTCAAATAAAGTACTGGTAAATACATAACATGGGTGTATGTTTAACTTCTCATCAATACTGTTTGGTATCATGAAAAGAAAGTTTCAGAGTAACAGCCGTGTTAATCTGTATCCGATGAAGTGAGCTGTAGCCCACGAAAGCTTATGCTCAAATAAATTGGTTAGTCTCTAAGGTGCCACAAGTACTCCTTTTCTTTTTGAAAAGAAAGTATTATTGATGTCTCAAAAGGGTCATAGCAAGAGCATGAGGAAAACTGCACTTTCTTCACTTGCATTTGTCATAAATATAAAGGGAAGGGTAACCACCTTTCTGTATACAGAACTATAAAATCCCTCCTGGCCAGAGGCAAAACCCTTTCACCTGTAAAGGGTTAAGAAGCTAAGATAACCTCGCTGGCACCTGACCAAAATGACCAATAAGGAGACAAGATACTTTCAAAGCTGGAGGGTGGGGGGGAAACAAAGGGTCTGTCTGTCTGTGTGATGCTTTTGCCGGGACCAGGTCAGGAATGCTCTTCAGAACTTCTGTTAAATTAGTAAGTAATCTAGTTAGAAATGAGTTAGATTTTCTTTTGTTTAATGGCTGGTAAAATAGCTGTGCTGAATGGAATGTATATTCCCGTTTTTGTGTCTTTTTGTAACTTAAGGTTTTGCCTAGAGGAATTCTCTGTTTTGAATCTGATTATCCTGTAAGGTATTTACCATCCTGATTTTACAGAGGTGATTCTTTTACTTTTTCTTTAGTTAAAATTCTTCTTTTAAGATCCTGATTGCTTTTTCATTGTTCTTAAGATCCAAGGGTTTGGGTCTGTGTTCACCTATGCAAATTGGTGAGGATCTTTATCAAGCAGGAAAGGGGATGTAGGGCTTGGGGAGATATTTTGGGGGGAAGACATCTCCAAGTGGACTCTTTCCCTGTTCTTTGTTTAACACGCTTAGTGGTGGCAGCATAGGTTTCAAGGACAAGACAAAGTTTGTACCTTGGGGAAGTTTTTAACATAAGCTGGTAAGAATAAGCTTAGGGGGTCTTTCATGCAGGTCCCCACATCTGTACCCTAGAGTTCAGAGTGGGGTAGGAACCTTGACAGCATTAGTGTCAATTAGAACTGAGAAGCCAATGCAAAACAGAACTATTGCATATTTGTTAGTAAAAGCTGGATCTTATTTTTGAAGTGAAGTGAGTAGTTTGCAACAAAGTGGATGGTTAACAAAATAATATATTCCAGTAACTTACAAGCTTAAAGTTCATGGAACCCATATCAGCCCATACTATTTGTACATTCTCAACTGCTATGTTTCTGATGTTCTGAACGCACATTGTAAGAAGAAAGTTTGCAATTGACTTTCAAAATAATTGACATTTTGACACAAACAATGTAGAATCTGTGAAGCAGATATATAGATCTTAAAGTGGCAAAAAGCCCTCATGTGCTTTTAATATATTATTGTGATTTTTCAAGCAAAAGGTACAAGAAAAGTAATTAAAATTCAGTATCCACTGCTATCAGTTATACAATAGCACTGGTGAACAGACGGCAATAGCAGATGCTATGTCTGAAACATAACCTTTTGGCCAATTATAGTTTGGTATAGTGAGGTCATTGAGAGCCCAACAATTGCATCAGATTGCATTTTATTAGTCAGTATAGCATGTCTCAGGTAGCATTATTGCCACCTGTGAAAAAGACTGCATGTAATAGCCAAGTCTATTACTAAAAATACCTTGGGCAAGTTGCTTGAGGCCAGATTTTCAAAGGTATTTAGATGCCTAATGACGTCTATGGACACCTACAGCAATTTCCAAAAGTGCCTAAAAATCTAATTGCTTTTGAAATGAATGGGAATTAGGTGCTTAAAATCCAACTATCTGCCTCTTTAGGCACCTAAATCGTTAGAAATCTGTCCTTTGGTCTTTCTGGGTGAGATTTTTTTCAAAGACATTTGGGTGACTAAAGAAGCAGCTCGAAGTCTAGTGGGAGTTTTAAAAGTGCCCAAGCAAATTAGGCACCTAACTCCCATGGAAATCATGTATTGACATCAACGAGAGAGGTTCTTAACCTGCTTCGGCACCTAATGGGATTTTCAAAAATGCATCTTCAGGTGCCTAAATACTTTGAATTTCCAGTCTGTGCTATAGTTCCCCATCTATAAAATGGGATAATAGTATTTCCCTATCTCATGGGGCATTGTGAAGACAAATATATTAAACTGCGAGGCGTCAGATACGACGGCAATGGGGACTATAGTAAATACCAAAGATAGCCAAGACATTTATTTTCAAAATGGGATACGTTCATCCTTTGACAATATTCTGTTCCATTAACTTTATTGCTGCTATACCTAATGATTGATGATGCAGTCTAACACTTTGATAGGTAGTGATGTACTACTGACAGTTATTTGCGGCACCATTTCTTTTTCCATTTCTCCAAAGACAGGGGAAAAAAAAAAACACTGAGTAAGGCTAGTGTTCATGAAAGTGAGTCAGTATTAGCACAGGCCATACAAGCATTGTGTGAGCCCTTCCACCAAGCTCTGCCAATGCACCTTAATACTGATCCACAGCAGCATTTCTGTTCCCTTCCTGGGTCCCTCAGAGGCAAAGTATGCTGAATTGTGCCAAATTGTATTTGTTGTGGGTATATGTGGGTGGGAGAGAGAATGTACTGTGGTTTGATCACAAATGGTTGAAACTGGTTGAAACTGGCATCCTGACTAGCTTAGAAATAAGGTTTTTGTGTGGTTTACATTAAACAGGAGCCTTAAAATTGCACCTGTCCTCCTGGGTGAATTCTTCTGAAACAATAGGGTTCCTGTCAAATAGAATGGAAAAAAGACATCCCCTTCCTACAAGTCAGGAGAAATAATATGTGAAAGCAGGGTCTGAATGTGCTCTCCCCTGACATCTAGTGACACACTGGGGGAAATTAATTAATGAGCAGGCCATGTTTGCATGAACACACCTATTCTGCGTAGGAGCACAACAGATCATAGAATCATAGAACTGGAATGGACCTCGACAGGTCATCTAGTCCAGTCCCCTGCAACCATAGAAGGAATAAGTATTATCTAGACCATCCCTAACAAGTGTTTGCCTAACCCGCTCTTAAAAATCTCAAATGATGGAGATTCCACAACCTTCATAGGCAATTTATTCCAGTGCTTAACCACCCTGACAGTTAGGAAGTTTTTTCTAATGTCCAACCTAAACCTCCCTTGCTGCAGTTTAAGCTCATTGCTTCTTGTCCTATCCTCAGAGGTTAACAAGAACATTTTTTCTCCTCCTTCTTGTAACAACATTTTATGTACTTGAAAACTGTTACCATGTCCCCTCTCACTCTTCTCTTCTCCAGACTAAACAAACCCATTTTTTTCAATCTTCCCTCATAGGTCATATTTTCTAGATATTTAATAATTTTTGTTGCTCTTCTCTGGACTTTCTCTAATTTGTCCACATCTTTCCTGAAATGTGGTGCTCAGAACTGGGCACAATACTCCAGCTGAGGCCTAATCAGCATGGAGTAGAGCGGAAGAATACTTCTTGTGTCTTGCTTACAACACTTCTGCTAGTACATCCCAGAATTATGTTTGCTTTTTGGAACAGTGTTACACTGTTTCAGAGGAACAGCCGTGTTAGTCTGTATTCGCAAAAAGAAAAGGAGTACTTGTGGCACCTTAGAGACTAACCAATTTATTTGAGCATGAGCTTTCGTGAGCCACAGCTCACTTCATCAGATGTGTACCGTGGAAACTGCAGCAGACTTTATATACACACAGAGAATATGAAACAATACCTCCTCCCACCCCACTGTCCTGCTGGTAATAGCTTATCTAAAGTGATCAGCAGGTGGGCCATTTCCAGCACAAATCCAGGTTTTCTCACCCTCCACCCCCCCCACACAAATTCACTCTCCTGCTGGTGCTAGCCCATCCAAAGTGACAACTCTTTACATAATCAAGTCGGGCTATTTCCTGCATAGATCCAGGTTTTCTCACTTCCCCCCCACCCCCATACACACACAAACTCACTCTCCTGCTGGTAATAGCTCATCTAAACTGACCACTCTCCAAGTTTAAATCCAAGTTAAACCAGAATATCTGGGGGGGGGGTAGGAAAAAACAAGAGGAAACAGGCTACCTTGCATAATGACTTAGCCACTCCCAGTCTCTATTTAAGCCTAAATTAATAGTATCCAATTTGCAAATGAATTCCAATTCAGCAGTTTCTCGCTGGAGTCTGGATTTGAAGTTTTTTTGTTTTAAGATAGCGACCTTCATGTCTGTGATTGCGTGACCAGAGAGATTGAAGTGTTCTCCGACTGGTTTATGAATGTTATAATTCTTGACATCTGATTTGTGTCCATTTATTCTTTTACGTAGAGACTGTCCAGTTTGACCAATGTACATGGCAGAGGGGCATTGCTGGCACATGATGGCATATATCACATTGGTGGATGTGCAGGTGAACGAGCCTCTGATAGTGTGGCTGATGTCATTAGGCCCTGTGATGGTGTCCCCTGAATAGATATGTGGGCACAATTGGCAACGGGCTTTGTTGCAAGGATAAGTTCCTGGGTTAGTGGTTCTGTTGTGTGGTATGTGGTTGTTGGTGAGTATTTGCTTTAGGTTGCGGGGCTGTCTGTAGGCAAGGACTGGCCTGTCTCCCAAGACTTGTGAGAGTGTTGGGTCATCCTTTAGGATAGGTTGTAGATCCTTAATAATGCGTTGGAGGGGTTTTAGTTGGGGGCTGAAGGTGACCGCTAGTGGCGTTCTGTTATTTTCTTTGTTAGGCCTGTCCTGTAGTAGGTAACTTCTGGGAACTCTTCTGGCTCTATCAATCTGTTTCTTTACTTCTGCAGGTGGGTATTGTAGTTGTAAGAAAGCTTGACAGAGATCTTGTAGGTGTTTGTCTCTGTCTGAGGGGTTGGAGCAAATGCGGTTGTATTGCAGAGCTTGGCTGTAGACGATGGATCGTGTGGTGTGGTCAGGGTGAAAGCTGGAGGCATGCAGGTAGGAATAGCGGTCAGTAGGTTTCCGGTATAGGGTGGTGTTTATGTGGCCATTGTTTATTAGCACTGTAGTGTCCAGGAAGTGGATCTCTTGTGTGGACTGGACTAGGCTGAGGTTGGTGGTGGGATGGAAATTGTTGAAATCATGGTGGAATTCCTCAAGGGCTTCTTTTCCATGGGTCCAGATGATGAAGATGTCATCAATATAGCGCAAGTAGAGTAGGGGCTTTAGGGGACGAGAGCTGAGGAAGCGTTGTTCTAAATCAGCCATAAAAATGTTGGCATACTGTGGGGCCATGCGGGTACCCATAGCAGTGCCGCTGATCTGAAGGTATACATTGTCCCCAAATGTGAAATAGTTATGGGTAAGGACAAAGTCACAAAGTTCAGCCACCAGGTTAGCTGTGACATTATCGGGGATAGTGTTCCTGACGGCCTGTAGTCCATCTTTGTGTGGAATGTTGGTGTAGAGGGCTTCTACATCCATAGTAGCCAGGATGGTGTTATCAGGAAGATCACCGATGGATTGAAGTTTCCTCAGGAAGTCAGTGGTGTCTCGAAGGTAGCTGGGAGTGCTGGTAGCGTAGGGCCTGAGGAGGGAGTCTACATAGCCAGACAATCCTGCTGTCAGGGTGCCAATGCCTGAGATGATGGGGCGCCCAGGATTTCCAGGTTTATGGATCTTGGGTAGTAGATAGAATATCCCAGGTCGGGGTTCCAGGGGTGTGTCTGTGCGGATTTGATCTTGTGCTTTTTCAGGAAGTTTCTTGAGCAAATGCTGTAGTTGCTTTTGGTAACTCTCAGTGGGATCATAGGGTAATGGCTTGTAGAAACTCGTGTTGGAGAGCTGCCGAGCAGTCTCTTGTTCATATTCCGACCTATTCATGATGACAACAGCACCTCCTTTGTCAGCCTTTTTGATTATGATGTCAGAGTTGTTTCTGAGGCTGTGGATGGCATTGCGTTCCGCATGGCTGAGGTTATGGGGCAAGTGATGCTGCTTTTCCACAATTTCAGCCCGTGCACGTCGGCGGAAGCACTCTATGTAGAAGTCCAGTCTGCTGTTTCGACCTTCAGGAGGAGTCCATCTAGAATCCCTCTTTCTGTAGTGTTGGCAGGGAGAATCCTATTTTCGACGTCTCCGTCTCAAGGAATATTTCCAAAATACCTCTGAACAACATACTAATCCACAGAGGTCTCCCTGCCAACACTACAGAAAGAGGGATTCTAGATGGACTCCTCCTGAAGGTCGAAACAGCAGACTGGACTTCTACATAGAGTGCTTCCGCCGACGTGCACGGGCTGAAATTGTGGAAAAGCAGCATCACTTGCCCCATAACCTCAGCCATGCAGAACGCAATGCCATCCACAGCCTCAGAAACAACTCTGACATCATAATCAAAAAGGCTGACAAAGGAGGTGCTGTTGTCATCATGAATAGGTCGGAATATGAACAAGAGACTGCTCGGCAGCTCTCCAACACGAGTTTCTACAAGCCATTACCCTATGATCCCACTGAGAGTTACCAAAAGCAACTACAGCATTTGCTCAAGAAACTTCCTGAAAAAGCACAAGATCAAATCCGCACAGACACACCCCTGGAACCCCGACCTGGGATATTCTATCTACTACCCAAGATCCATAAACCTGGAAATCCTGGGCGCCCCATCATCTCAGGCATTGGCACCCTGACAGCAGGATTGTCTGGCTATGTAGACTCCCTCCTCAGGCCCTACGCTACCAGCACTCCCAGCTACCTTCGAGACACCACTGACTTCCTGAGGAAACTTCAATCCATCGGTGATCTTCCTGATAACACCATCCTGGCTACTATGGATGTAGAAGCCCTCTACACCAACATTCCACACAAAGATGGACTACAGGCCGTCAGGAACACTATCCCCGATAATGTCACAGCTAACCTGGTGGCTGAACTTTGTGACTTTGTCCTTACCCATAACTATTTCACATTTGGGGACAATGTATACCTTCAGATCAGCGGCACTGCTATGGGTACCCGCATGGCCCCACAGTATGCCAACATTTTTATGGCTGATTTAGAACAACGCTTCCTCAGCTCTCGTCCCCTAAAGCCCCTACTCTACTTGCGCTATATTGATGACATCTTCATCATCTGGACCCATGGAAAAGAAGCCCTTGAGGAATTCCACCATGATTTCAACAATTTCCATCCCACCACCAACCTCAGCCTAGTCCAGTCCACACAAGAGATCCACTTCCTGGACACTACAGTGCTAATAAACAATGGCCACATAAACACCACCCTATACCGGAAACCTACTGACCGCTATTCCTACCTGCATGCCTCCAGCTTTCACCCTGACCACACCACACGATCCATCGTCTACAGCCAAGCTCTGCAATACAACCGCATTTGCTCCAACCCCTCAGACAGAGACAAACACCTACAAGATCTCTGTCAAGCTTTCTTACAACTACAATACCCACCTGCAGAAGTAAAGAAACAGATTGATAGAGCCAGAAGAGTTCCCAGAAGTTACCTACTACAGGACAGGCCTAACAAAGAAAATAACAGAACGCCACTAGCGGTCACCTTCAGCCCCCAACTAAAACCCCTCCAACGCATTATTAAGGATCTACAACCTATCCTAAAGGATGACCCAACACTCTCACAAGTCTTGGGAGACAGGCCAGTCCTTGCCTACAGACAGCCCCGCAACCTAAAGCAAATACTCACCAACAACCACATACCACACAACAGAACCACTAACCCAGGAACTTATCCTTGCAACAAAGCCCGTTGCCAATTGTGCCCACATATCTATTCAGGGGACACCATCACAGGGCCTAATGACATCAGCCACACTATCAGAGGCTCGTTCACCTGCACATCCACCAATGTGATATATGCCATCATGTGCCAGCAATGCCCCTCTGCCATGTACATTGGTCAAACTGGACAGTCTCTACGTAAAAGAATAAATGGACACAAATCAGATGTCAAGAATTATAACATTCATAAACCAGTCGGAGAACACTTCAATCTCTCTGGTCACGCAATCACAGACATGAAGGTCGCTATCTTAAAACAAAAAAAACTTCAAATCCAGACTCCAGCGAGAAACTGCTGAATTGGAATTCATTTGCAAATTGGATACTATTAATTTAGGCTTAAATAGAGACTGGGAGTGGCTAAGTCATTATGCAAGGTAGCCTGTTTCCTCTTGTTTTTTCCTACTCCCCCCCCCCAGATATTCTGGTTTAACTTGGATTTAAACTTGGAGAGTGGTCAGTTTAGATGAGCTATTACCAGCAGGAGAGTGAGTTTGTGTGTGTATGGGGGTGGGGGGGAAGTGAGAAAACCTGGATCTATGCAGGAAATAGCCCGACTTGATTATGTAAAGAGTTGTCATTTTGGATGGGCTAGCACCAGCAGGAGAGTGAATTTGTGTGGGGGGGGTGGAGGGTGAGAAAACCTGGATTTGTGCTGGAAATGGCCCACCTGCTGATCACTTTAGATAAGCTATTACCAGCAGGACAGTGGGGTGGGAGGAGGTATTGTTTCATATTCTCTGTGTGTATATAAAGTCTGCTGCAGTTTCCACGGTACACATCTGATGAAGTGAGCTGTGGCTCACGAAAGCTCATGCTCAAATAAATTGGTTAGTCTCTAAGGTGCCACAAGTACTCCTTTTTCTTGTTACACTGTTGACTCATATTTAGCTTGTGATCCACTATGACCCACATCTCTGTTTCTGCAGTACTCCTTCCCAGGTAGTCATTGCCCATTTTGGGTGTGTGCAACTGATTGTTCCTTCCTAAGTGGAATACTTTGCATTTGTCCATATTGAATTTCATCCTATTTACTTCAGACCATTTCTCCAGTTTGTCCGGATCATTTTAAATTTTGGTCCTATCCACCAAAACACTTTCAATCCCTCCCAGCTCTAAAGATCTATAAAATCCACAAATTTTATAAGTGTACTCTCTGTGCCATTGTCTAAATCGTTGATGAAGATATTGAACAGAACAGAACCTGAACTGATCCCTGTGGATACCCACTCAATATGCCCTTCCATCTTGACTGTGACCCACTAATAATTTTTGGATGGAGTAGATGGACCTGCTTTTCCAAAATGATCAATGTTGGCTGGTTCTGGGTTACAAATCACTCCAGTATTTGAATGCAGAGGTAAGGAAATGTTGTGATCTTTATTGTATGAGTAAAGGACAGAAGAACTCCTGATTGAGGGGGTCATCCTACCCCTGGGCCTCACTTGCAGGGGGTAGGGATGCCAAATCCCAGTGAACAGGAGATTATTTCTATGTGCTGGTGTGACTGGTGTTGAAAGAGTCCTAGATACTGTTTCACCTGTCCCTCTCCAGTGTTTAATGCCAGAGCTGATTAGACTCAATTGAGAGTCCTTGTTTCTGGTTGATGATTGTTAGGGCTGACATCACCACTTATCTCGTCTGGGAACTAATCCTTGGACTTGTGTGGGGACAGTGAACCCAGAGGCTGCACTTGCTGTGGGGTTCTCCAATACTTGTTGAAAGCACTGAGAGCTGGGTGGAACTTCAGAATGTGGTCTCGTGGGAACAGCAAGCCGTGACAGCAAAGAGACTGGCCAGAGGTGGCCAACGGCAGCCAGCAACGGTAGAGAGTGGTCGCAGGGTGGCCAGCGACAGCGGAGACTGACAGCAGAGAACCAGTTGCCAGCAGTGGTATAGAGACAGTGGCCAGTGACAGCAAAGAGCAGAAGCGGAGAGACAGTGGCAGCTGTGAGCTGTTGCAGAAGCAGCAAAAGAAGCACTGCTTGATGTCCCCTCCTGCCACAAGAGTGGGAGCTGAACCGCTGTGAATGCACCCCGGAATGCTGTGTCCTTACTAACCAAGGACACCAACTATGAGTGGTGTGTAGTGGCGGGAGAGGGGAGTTAAGTGTTAAACGGACATTCATTTGTCAGACTTTCCAATACCAAGAAGGGAAACTAAGGCAAAAGACACTTCCCAACCCATTGTGGGGTTGGGTTTTTGCTTATGGTCACATGCTTTTTGAATGTGATTGTGGTATTTTCCCAAATGTAATGCTGGGTTCCCTTTCCCTTATATTAAAAGTTCTTTTGTTATACACAGATTCAGTGCTTGCGAGTGGGGAAGTATTGCCTCTTCAAGGTACTGAGGGATGGTGTTAAGTTTCTCCAGGTTACGGGGTGGGTTTCAAGCCAGTTCTGTTTTGTATTGTTAAGAGGAAGTCCTAGCTATTGAATTCAGCCCTTGTTGCTGCAGACTCCCCTGGCAGAAGAGTTACATAAGAGTTTTCTTATGGAAAATTTCAATTTTGAAAAAAAAAAAGGCATTTTTCATGGGAAAGTCATTCCAATGAAAAATTTTCAGCCAACACTAGTTTTGACTTTTTGCTTGGAAATAATGTTTTCTGACACATTTTAGCTGCTCTATTTGAAAGGAGGAGAAGGGCAAAAAACACTCAAAAATTAAACAAAAGAGAAAAGATTCCATTTCAGGCTGACTTTAAACTATTTGTTTTCTTCTGATTTTTCAGTTTGGACACTCAACCAAAAAATCACTAATTTGCTCAGCTCTGCTCACACCTAATATCAGAGCCAAAGGGAGAAAGTCGTCTTAGAAACATGGTTCACAGAATTCAGAACAACCACATTTAATAGACAAGCACTGCTGCAATTATTTTAATGATGTTATTGCTCATACCAAACACATCTTCAACAAATCCATTACATCTAGTTTACTTAAATGCAAGATGGAATCAAACTTTTTCCACATTAGTAAGTTCATAATTTATGATTTCTAAACTGGTAGTTTTCATCTATTCTACGCCAGAAATATATCACATAAACGAAGCAAAACTCCTATGACATCACTGTAAGGGTTTCTTCTTCTTATTGTAACAATAGTATGTGAAACAACAGTAGTTAGTACAGATGGTTTAAATCGTGGGAGGCAAAAATACTTTAGGGGAAAAAAGAAACCGTTAGTTCTGGTTTGCTCCACAATGTTCAGAAAATAATTGTTGCTGATGTAACTAAGGGCTTGTTTTCACTACTGCACTAAATCAGTACCACTGCCATCAATGCAATGGCGGTGATTTAGTGGGTCTGGTGAAGACAGGCTAAGTTGATGGGAGAACACTCTCCCATCAACTTCAGTACTCCACCTCAATGAGAGGTGGAGGCTATCTCCCCCTGACATTGCACAGTGTAGACACTGCTTTAAGTCAATGCCTAGAAGAGATTGTCTGGTTAGCTGATACCCAGTTAAGCACAAGCAAGCAAGCAAGTCTCCCTCTTGCTGGATGCAGGGAGGTAACAAGTCACTCTCAGTTCTGGGCACCCCAAAAAGCATTCCAGGAGGCATAGGTGCCAACTCAGTGGGTGCTTCAGGGCTGGAGCACCCACCGGAATAAATAGGCTCAGCAGCCTGGAGCAGAGCAGGGGTCAAGCACCTACCGGCAAATGACAAAGTCGGTGCCTGTGCCAGGAAGGATGTTGGGTATGGAGCTGCAGGTTGAGTCTAACGCTGGGCTGGGAGCTATTTGAGGACTCTGGAGGTAGATCTGGGACTGGCTGCTCTCCTCTATCTGCCTCAGCTCTGCTCCAAAAATCTATGAAGTTACCTCCACAGTTTCTAGCAGTATTGCTACCCCTGCCCCAGCACTGAGAACTCTGCTGGATGAGGAAGTAACCGTAGAAAGTTTACTAATATCTCATCTTGATATATTAAATATACCTACCAATCTAAGACAATGTTAACAAGTTTGTAAGAATGACCATTCTAGTACACATATGCATCCCACAATGTGTTACCTAAGCCATGGGGGCTGGGTGGCAAGGCAGCAGCAGTCTGGACCTGAACCCTGGACCCCCACCGCATGGGGCTGGCTGGCTGCCCTAGACCCAAACCCCAGGAGTTCGCGGGGCTGGTTGGGAGCTCTGGACCCCCTGAGGTTAGCCAGCTGCCCTGACCCTAGACCCCAGCCACATTCGGCTGCCCCCAGAGCATGTGGGACCCGGCAGCTGCCCCGGACCCTGTGGGGGGGGAGGATGGCTAGCAGCCCCAGACCCCAAAGCCCTCAAGGCAGGCTGGCTGCCCTGGACCCTGGAGCTTGTGGGGCTGGGTGGCAGACCTGGACTCCGACCTCGGAGCTAGCAGGGCTGGCCCCGGCTGCCACAGACCTCAGACCTTGTGGGGCCAGGCGGCCGCCCCGCACCCCAGCACCCGCATGGGGCTGGCCAGGAGCCCCTGGCCAAGACTCCTGCCATGCAGGGCAGGCCAGTAGCCCTGACCCCTCCATACCAAGCAGCCAGGAACCTGACAGACCCCAGCACGCAGGCCAGTCTTTAGCGGGTTGAGAACTGCTGTACTACACAGTTAATTTCAAAACGCATGTTTTGTGAGTAACTTTTTAGTATTCCAGTGAAATAGGATGAAAATAGTAAATCAAAAATTTTTTGTTTAGTATAAATATTTTTATTAGCAAACACCAAACTTCTTTCCATGAACTAAACATATGAGTGAAAACGCAAGTTTTTTGAAGAATAAGTGATATTCTATATTAAAAAGATGAATGAATTTACTGGGCTGTTCCATCGATTGCACTATTTGCCAAAAGTCAATTCTTCATACACAAAACAAAGATATATTCTAAGTTCTTTAGATATTTACACCTCTCAGGATTTTTTTTTAAATAGGAAAAGCAACAACTTCTTTCTCCTACAACTTCTACAAAACTGAAGCAAGGAATCAAATACATTAGTAATGACCCCCCAAAAAGAGAGCAATGTGAAATTTTCCTAGAGACCTGACAGATTTTTATTTTTCAGGAAGATTTTTTTACCCATGATGCACTATGTTTGACAGAAAGCTAGGTGGTACAGCCTATGTCAGCCAAGAAGAAATGGATAATTTAAACTGAATTAAAAGCAAAACCCCCCAGAACCTTTCTGCTAACAAAGATACTTGAATCAAACCTTTACCTTATACTCTTTTATGTAGCTACTAGTGGGGAGGACACACAATGGCTTGGAGACTGTCATTTGTTGACAGAACTTTAGCACTTACAAATGCCGGTAGAATACTGAAGAATTTTGTCATCTTTTTCAGTAGATCAGTTTGCTTTTTTCCTCTCTTGTGGATCGGTATTAAATTAAATGTATTTAAATTAAGATGAAGCCCAGTTTTAATATGCTCTACAGAGCTGATACAAGTTATGATTTTATAAATTTACTGGCAAGAAGCTAGAAGCGACTAGCAATAGGATATATTCCCTCTGACCTCTAGGTCATTGTTTCAACTCTTGTTTTGGCTGGTAGCAATCAAAAGTTGTCACCATCTGATGGACTATTAAGTGGTGTGCAGTACCGTGACATAAGTTGATTTCGAAATCCACTTCTCAGTGGAGAAGGTGTCCACATAAAAGACCAGAAGTTTCAGCAGGGGTCACTGAATTCAGCCCAGAGGGAAAAAAAAAAAACCCTCAAAGATAGCAGAGGTATCAAATCTAGGTGTGTCAATAAGGGCTAGGCAGATAACTCTGCTTTTAACTCACATTGAAGTAACAACAATATAAGCAGAACTGCAGAAACTGGAAGGGGTAGAAAGGGCACTTTAAAATGCAACTAATAAGAAACAAATGATAGAAAAGAATTGGAAAAGAGTAGAATGTTTTGAAGATTGGAGCAGGAAAGCACCTGGATCCACAGCCTTCTGCACCTGTGTTCATACTAAAAATGTTCAAGGGAATTTTAATTTCTCTGTCTCTGTGTAAACTGAGACAGTCCACTGACCATCAGAGCCTAGCTTTAGGAGAAAATGCATTATGCTGAGGAAATGTAATCTTATACTGTTTGAGATGTGTAAAAGAGTTTGGATTATTTAGGAAAGGGAATTTAGCAAGATGAACATACCTCTGGAGGGTGTGTTATATTATAATGGAGTTAATTATATATATATACACTTTTTGCATATCTCCTATGGCTGAGATTTCCAAAGCTGCCTGAGGGATTTGTTGAAAGAACTCAGACACATGGATCTAACATAGATACCTACACATTATGCAATTCTCCCATTGAAGCTGTTCCTCTTTGTATAAATAGATAGGAATTAGAACAGGAAGACTGGACCCTGGGTCTTTCACCTCCCAGGTACGTGCCCTAATCATCAGACTACAAAGTCATTCTCTCTCTCTCTCTCTCAAGTGAAACAGCTGTAAAAGGAGAGATTGAATGAGCCCCACATCAGAATATTCCATAGCCCCATGCATAGGTCACTGTCCTGAGATGTGGGAGACCTCTGTTCATATACTTTCTTTCCATGAGACAGACGGGGAATTGAACGTTGATCTCCACATCCCAGATGAATGCTCTAATCAGTGGATTTAAAGTTATAAGGCGGGGAGGGAGGAGTTGCCAATACCACACCACCTCTTCTGCTATTTCTTGCAAGAAGGGCTTAGGTGCCTAAGCTGCCTGACTCTATGAGCATGGTTCTCAGTTGCCACCCTGCGGCCCAGAGCTAGGTACTTAACTACAGAGATGGTAGGAGTTTAGGACATACCCTTCTCATCAGCATCTCCCATTGAGTAGCTTAGGCAACTCCACATCTAGAGTGCAGGCTATTCTGGATCCCATTATTAGACACCTATCTCTCACCCACCCCCCAACACCATTCATGATATAGGGAGCCTAGGCACTTAACTTAGGGTTTGTGGATTCCTGTGATATTCAAGGCATCTCAAAGTTAGGTGCAGCAATGCCTAAGTCCCTTTGTGGATCCAGGCCTTAAAAAACTAATTTTCAATTGGTACTCTAATTTCAGCTTGGAGGTAAACCTATAAAAGTCTCATTCACATAAAGAAAAGCACTGTGTGTGTATCTTTGATGCTCTACGTTTCCTAATTTTTTTAAGAAAGCACATCAAGAAGTTACCAAACACAGTGTGCCTCAGGTTAACACGGTATAGGTATTCATCTGCCTGAAGTAAAAATTGGTTTTATTAAACTTTGGGTTTAGAACTTCAGGCAGCTCCATTACAATCAAAAGCTGGTGTACTCTGAACTAGAATCTACCCAGCTGGAGAGGAAACAGTGAGATACTTCAGAAGTTCAGTAGACAAAGTTTAATTAAAGCACAGGCTTGTGTTTGGGTAAAGGCAAGGGAGGCAGCCAAAGCCCTTCTCCTTCTGTGACTCTGCCCTTTTATGATGACTATAATTTCTGGCCAAGAATAGAGGCCTGTCTTTCAAAGGAAAGCAAGAAATGCAATTATGGACTTTTCTAGTGTGTACAAAGTGTGTTTATATGCAGGGAACTTTTTGAACTCTCCTTTCACACCTGATGTATGTATGTATGCCATGATATGGCCCATGGTCAAGATAATGTACATATTTGGAAATGCACTAAAAATTATGCATCTCACACATTTTTATTCAGGGCCCAGTCCTGCAAACACTTTCAGATGCTGGCTCAGTGGAACTATTTACACAAGCAAAGTTATTCACTCATGCAATTATTTACAGGAGCTTTTATTTCTTTCAATAAAATATGGATGAATGAACAACGCTGGAATGAGGACAATGGTAAAACTCCTAACTTCAGTGGGAGCAGGAAGGGCAAAGCAGAATGGATCCACAGTCTAATAGTAAAAGGCATAATGAAATCCAATAGTTGGATACTGAAGCTAGACAGTCAGACTAGAACTAAGGTGCACATTTTTAACAGTGAGGATAATTAATCATTGGAACAACTTAACTAGTGTAAGCAGGGTCTGAATGAGTACTCCGCTGACAGCTGGGGAGGGGAAAGCTGGGTAGGACTAGACTGTATTTATATGAACACACCCACTCTGCCTAGGTATCCAGCAGACAGAGCTGTGTTACCAAAGTGATCAACTTTGGCTGGTGTTGGGTTATAAATCACTTTAGTACTGAATGCAGGGCTAATGAAGTGTTATCCTTGTTGCATGAGTAAAAGGCAGCGGAACTGTACTTAGCCTATCTTGATCTAGGAGATCATTCTCAACGGAAATAAATTCCCTAAGTTGGGGGCTCAGACACCAGACACCTCTGAAGGGAAGATGGGGTGGGGACAGGTGTCCCTTCCGGGAGGTGTGGGCTCTACCTGAGAGTCCTAGGTGTGTTTTTACCTGCCCCTCCCCACTGTTCAAAGATAGAGCTACTAAAGGCTCTATTAGGAGCCTATTTTTGTTAAGTGATCAGTAGAGCTGAAATCACTTGTTGTGGGACAGCATTTCTGCACAGCCTGCTTCAGCAAAGAAGTCTGCTCACTACGAGCTGACAATCACTGAGATCTGAAAATCACTCAGATCTGGGTGGAACCACAGGAGACCGACCCGAAGAATTCATCCACTATGACATTTGGATTAGCTAATCAGAGAGACTGGATATGGCTAAAGGGCTATATGGTAGTGATTCACCATTAATATGAAAGGGATACCAGAAAGCTGGAATTGAGAATATCACAATCCTGATATGGCAGTGGCATAAAGAGTTTTATCTTATAGGATTTCAGGAAGGAGGTATCATTCCTAAATATGGTAAGATTATCCTAAACATGTTACAAATGTGACAAGTAATATTAACATTAGTTAGAAATGAGAGAATATATGAATAAAGGACATGCCAATAGAGCCTGTTGATACATGGCCTGAACAGAAAGCTGAGATCTTGCAACTTCATGTCCACCAAGAACAGGTGGAGGGAGGTGTGGGTTCCAGTGTCCTGTTACCCCAGTTACATATTAAAATGGGAAGGATGTTATGTATATAAATTATCAACATGAAAAAATGAGAAGGGAAATAAATATGTAGGAGGGAGTGGACACTACCAAGATCAAGAAATTACATATTGCTCTTTACTTATCAGAAGTTTGAAACCAGGAGATGCACCATTATACATAGTAACAGTAGCTATGGTATGAGACAGCTTTGGAATAGCCCTCAGAGGAAGAAGGATGATTTAATTGGGGATGGGTCCTGCTTTTGAGCAGGGGGTTGGACTAGATGACCTCCTGAGGTCCCTTCCAACCCTGATATTCTATGATTCTATGATTCTAAGGGAGGTGCTAGCAGGATACTAAGAGCAGCTGG
This sequence comes from Caretta caretta, assembly GCF_965140235.1. Lineage (NCBI taxonomy): Eukaryota > Metazoa > Chordata > Testudines > Cheloniidae > Caretta > Caretta caretta. The sequence goes on along the minus strand of NC_134206.1, from coordinate 319,714,653 downwards.
TGGACTGTTTGGATCAGGGATGGCCTTAATAAATAAGGGTGATATGCATGACTTACAGAAGTAATTGAACAAATTATATATAGGCATAGGTGCTGACTTTGTGGGTGCTCTGGGGCTAGAGCACCCACAGAAAAATAAAGTGGGCGCTCAGCACCCACTGGCAGCCCCGTGGATCAGCTCGTCCACCTCCCTCCCAGTGCCTCCCACCTGCCCCAATCAGATTTTCAGCAGCATTCATGAGGTACTGGGAAGAGGGGGGACAGGAAGAGGTGGGGTAGAGTGGGGGCAGGATGGAGTGGGGGCGGGGCCAATGGGAAGGCTGGAACTTTTTTAAATTGAGGAAAAACCTTCCCCTTTGTGTGTCTGTTGTTGTTCTCTGGAGAGGGGGAACAGAGCAGCGATGCAGTAAAAACCTTTGGGCCAGGTATGAAAAATCATCAGATCATACCTAGAAACTACTCATTTGAAACCCCAGTTATGTAAGTAGATCAGGAAATGTCTAGGAAGATGCAGTTAGGATTATTTCTTTTATTTCTTTATGGTTTGTGGATTTCTCTGTGCTAACCCCAAATGCTTTTGTTTTGCTTTTAACCTTTAAGCTGGACCTCAAGAAAATTATTTTGATGCTTAATCCTTATAAGTGGTTCTTTTTAAAATCTAGCAAGAGTCTGAGTTTTCAGATGTATTTTCTTTCTTTTTGTTTTTAATAAAATTTAACTTTTTAAAGAAAAGGATTGGATTTTTGTGTCCTAAGAGGTTTGTGCACATGTTGTTTAATTAGCTGGTGGCAACTGCTGATTTCCTTTGTTTGTTTTTTCTCAGCTCTTCCCTCCTCCAAATACCCTCATCTCATCCACACATTAAGACACTGCAGTTCTGTCTATCTAACCGGCCCTGCATGTGGAACTGGAAGCATATCAGAGCATGCTAACATGGAGGTCGTGGACTTTAATCTCTTACCTAGAGGCCTAAATTTGGCCTCCAGGACCTCTTGCAAGCTCAGAGTCTGAGTATAGAAAAGAAACTTTTAATGAAAGGAGGGAAGTCACCTGGCATTGATTAGGGAAAACCTCGAAAGCAGGTTTCAATCTTGAGGAAAACACCCACCCCAGAGTACATTGGGCAATGTCTTTTGCCTCAGGTTCTTGAGTTCTACAACCAAAAGTTCTTTTAACGTGCCACTCTCTGCTCCTTCACCACACCACACTCACGGTGGTTGTCCTTTGTCAGTGAAGACCCAGAGTTCAGTGGTAAATCTGCATGAGTTCACCGCCACCCAGCAGGGTGGGAGAAGGCACCTTGCTTGCTGCACCATCCGAGCACTTGATCTGGTATTGCCACCCTGCCAGCCAGCTACTGGTTTGCTCCGCTGGCTGCCTTGTCAGCCGCCCGCTGCTCAGCTGGTCATCCCTCCAGCCACCTTTCCACGCTGCTGACCTCTCCACCAGCCACTGAGCTGCACACTGTCACTTTCTGTCTCTACCTGCTTCTCCACTCTACACGGGGATTGGGAGGATATGTCCCTCAAGATAATATGCATGAACAAAACAGATCCCACAAATATATAATTAGTTACCTGTATATTATTTCAGCTGTTTTGTAAAATACCATTTCTGAATCTGCTTCTTGCCTCAGTCAATTAGGACTAGGTTTGCCCTCAACGTAGTATGGCCCCTTCTCAATCTGAATGGACATGGTGGTTTCTGTTTCCCAATCTTTTCACCATTACTTTGCCTCCTTTCCATTTTTATTCTTTTACCTTTTTGTTCAAATATCTGCTGGTCTATGCACTAACTTCCCACTAAGTTAGTTGCTATTATTTGATTTACCTTGATTACCCTATCAAGTAGATCCTGCATTCATTTCTCCATTTTAACTTCTTGCATTAGTTCAGGATGGACTGAATATGATAGACATGCTGTCATTCTCATTTTTCTTCCTGTAACAGTCTTAAAAGGGAAAACTCCAGTACTTTTAGCTTCTGTGGTCCATATGGCCATCAGAAGCATAAGAATTATTTTGTCCCAATTGTTACCAGATTCCTTCACCACTTTCCTAAGCATTCGTTTTAGTGTTCAGTTACTCCTTTCTACCGGCCGGAAGCCTGTGGATGATAATGGACATGAAGTGTCTGTTGTATCCCATACAGCTGTAACATATTTTTTCATCATTTGCCCAGTAAAGTGGGTTCTTTTGTCTGAATCTAAATATTCTGGAATTCCCCATCTACTAAAAAGCTATTCCACCAGCACCTTGGCTCAGGGGTGCCAGAACCGGGGGAACCATGGCCTCATCACTTTTAGAAGTGGAAGGCCTATGCTCTCCCACTTTTTACCTGCCTTAAGGGCTAGTGTTGGCGGTGAGGGGGCAGAGTAGAGTGAGCAGTGGGCGGAGCCTTGGGGAAGAGGCAGAGTGGGGGCAGGAAGAGGCAGGGCAAGGATGGGGCCTCGGGGGAAGAGACAGAATGGGGGCAGGGCCTCACGGAAGGGGCAGGGCCTTGGGAAAGAGGTGAAGTGAGGGAGGGGCACCAGTGCCCCCCCACACTTCTGGGGAGCTGGCAGTGATCTTGCCTTGGCTGTATCCAGGTCCGTGTTTATTTATTCAGTGGTATTGCGTAAACACATTTTGTGAAAGGGTCCACCATCATTAGCAAATAGACATTCCTTGTAGCCGTTTTGGACAATGGTCCTACAAAGTCAATCTGCAACCTTTTCCCAAGGTCCCAGAATCCTTTGATGCACAAGTCTTACACAACTCAGCTAAACACTACAGTGGGGTACGAGGTGTATAAATACCAAGTTTATAAAGTCCTGTGATATATGCACAATGTTTTACTGCCACAACAATAGCTAACATGTGGGCATCAGAAGGGCTGTATTTTCTTTTAACATAGATAAGCAGGCACAGGCATATGCTATAGGCCACCATTTTTCCTGCTGTTTTTGAGTTAAGACAGCTGCCAATAGAGTGTCTGTAGCTGCTACCTCTAAACCAAAGGGAACCGACTAATTTGGCTATGCTAATACTGGAGAAGAAGCTAAAGCTTCTTTTAAAGTTTGCATAGTGTAGATGTGGTCCACTGCCAAGCTATTCCTTTCCTCAAGATGGCATAAAGGTCCTGCTACAATAGAGGCATAATCAGGTATCAAATCATGGCAAAACCCTATTAGACTCAGAAGAGAATGCAATGCAGCCGCACTAATAGAGAGAGGGTAAAGCCTTTATTACAGCAACTCGTTGGGATCTGAAGTTCTACCCTGCCACAAACACAAGTGTGAGACCTAAAAAGCAAGCCAAATCATTGCACATCTGGTCCTTTCTAGAAGTAACCTTTAAACCTCCCCGCTTTAGGATTTCAAACAAGGATGACAATACTTTCAAATGGAGTTTCAGTGAATAACATAAGGTCATCCACATTCGTCACCAAACATTCCAAAAGGGATAATCCCATAAAAGAATTGCTCATGCAGGTGACGGATTGTGGGATAGGAGTGGAATCCTTGAGGCAAACATCTCCAGGTGTATTGCTACCCTCAAAAGTGAATATGAATTTGTTTTGATTATGGGGGTGCAAGACTGTAAAATAAGATTTCTATGATTTTTTGCAATTGCACCAGGGTAGGATGCAATCACTGGGATAGATGGACAGATTCAGTGTTTGATAATCAGTAGTCAAATGCCATGACCCATGTGGTTTTCAGACTGGCCAGATAGCTTAATTATTAATAGAAGAGCATGGCTGAAGAACCCCCTAGTCGCATAACAACTTGATCATTTCATGTGTAGATTGCATCTCTTCATAGGCATCATGATATTCTTTTGGTGGAGGAGGATCAGACCCTTCAATAAAAATGATTGCATCTGTCATTCCACAATCATGCTTGTGGGTTGCAAACACCATCTTATGCTGTGATATCGATACCTGGGGGTTCTCTGAAGGTACCTTTGTAAGTAATAGGGTGCCTCCTGTTTTGCTGTATAAATAAAATATCAATCAGGTATTGCTATTGAAATATTGCCCATACAAAAACAACACAACTATTGATTAGCTACATCCACTACCATTCCCTCTTCCCTTAAAATATTGGGACCAATTATTGTTAGCTGATTTGGGAGGGACATGACAGCCATGGACTTTAAAGCACTCTAGCTCCCAATTTGTACAAAGGTTTAGACAAAAAAGCATTCTTGTTTTTTCCATTAAATCCCCCTAAGTCTATGGCAGCATTAGCTTTTCAAGGGTGATGTTGCTGAATTTTCTTGGTGTAAAAGAAAATCAGACACCCAAGTATCTTTTAATAATAAACAATAAATATCTCCCATTCTGGCTTTCACCAGGGGATATCCCCACTTATCGTACAGCAGAGGAGCTATACGGCTAGATGGGAAGGAGGCTCATGATCCCTGATCCTGGCTAGTGGACCCAATAGGTGTGCTTGCCTGATTTTCTTCATATTTCTTTTCTTTAACTTTACCCTCTTCCAATTGTCTGAGGAGTTCTTTGTATGACAGGCCCTGCCGCTCCACTTTTTCTCTGCCACAACCCTGTCCTCTAGCTTGGAAATTATAAAGAGGTGAGTGACTGTTTTCCTATCACCATATTCCTCTTTCATTGTTAAAAGTGACTTTCCCCAGCCCTGGGGTTTGAGGTGGACACATTTATAGGCTACTTTTTTTATTATTCCCACAGGCATTCCATGCTGCCTCAATCTTTTCTGTGATTTCATCAAATGGTGAGCATTTGATTATTAGCACTTGCACAGTCATTTTAAGGGAGGGAGACATATGAGTTAGCAGCAATCTCTTAAAAGGTACGTCATTCTGATTTGGATTGTGCAGAATAAATGGCATATAACCATGAGGCATAAGACTAAGGATGCTCACCATCCTGTTGTTAGGCATTAGCCACCATAGTATGCATATTGTAATCCTCTTTCAGAGCTGCTTTCTAAAATGCATGCTGGGATCATGGATAGGAGTTGTTATGTGCTTCTATGTCCTCAGAGAACTTTCCTTTTAATGAGAACGGCAGGGTAACTTGTAGCACTTTAAGATCCCTGCTAGTTAGCCCAAAATATCCAGCCCATTCTTCTAACAAGAAATGCTGAATTAGATCTCTGCCAATTTAAAAATGAAACCTGCCATTTTCTGAGTTTTATCTCGTTATAATAGACTCTCTTTTGCTTTCTTGAACTTCTTGTCCTTCTCTTTAAACTAAAATGTTATGAATGATTGGGGCTACTTTAGCAGACACTTTTTTCCAGATATCATCTTCATAATCATAATATAGGAGATATAAATCAGGTTTGTCGTCATCATCTTCGAAAAGGGCAGATGATGACAGTATAGCAATTGGTGTCTCAACACCCCCTTATTTGATTTCTTAGACTGGCTATAATTTGTTTACATTCCTGATTATTCGGCTCCATTTCACACTGTCTGTCTTTCCACAAACTGTATGATCTGTCTAACCGTGACTTTTTGACTTTTTGATTTTTCTGGCACAGTTCCTGATTTTCACTTACAGAAAAGGTTTACTGTTTGCTAATTTTCACTGCCTGCTTTTTAACTTTATATAACACTGTGCCTTTCACTTGGACATTTACGATGGCACTTTTGAACTTTTCTTGACACTCAACATACTGTGTCTGAATTTCTTTTTCCTTAATTTTCCACTATATACACTCTCCTTTAAGTTCAGTTATTCTCTCTTAAAGAGTGATTACAGTTAAATATGAGCATACAGGAACCCCACACAGACCGTGTGCTACACAGATGTTATAAGCAAATTTACTTAATAACAAGTTAACTTAATCCAGCATTTTATTGTCAAGCAAACTAGATCAAAGTGAACCTTTGCTGTCCAAATATATGCATCAAACATGGCATTTTAGCAATCCTCAATACCTTCTTGCCTTAAAATCCATGAATGGATGAAAGTGGAAAATTCATGAAAGTAGTGCAGACCAAACACTATGGCAAAGGAGTCCCCTCAGATCCCTACAAAAGATTTCATCACCCATCCTTCTACCAACTGACTTATCTGTCTTAGAGTCTTGTATTTTCACACATTGCCATAGTATGTGAGTCTCCAATGTTAATTAGATTGGCATAGCAGGGTCCATCTCCACGCGTGCGCGCACACACACAAACGCACACAAACGCACACACACGGAGAATGCTGAACAATGGCGTGAAGAGCTGCTGGGTCATTTGCCCAACAATGTGAATTACTTTTCCATTACTTTCCTCTGGGTACCAAAACTACAAGGAAAAGATTTCCATAATTATTATATTAAATCAGTTTTTACATAGCAAGCAGAAAATTATTGAAGGGAAGCAACAAGAGCAGATACATAACAGAATTAAACTCATGCTTTACCTGTTTTAACAAGTATTTCAGAGAAACAGGAAGCAACTGCAGTGTAAATCTTTGCACAGGAGAAACACAATGCCTACCCCTGGGAAAATCAATGCAACAGTAACCTATGAGAATCAGACATTATTTTTTCTGTTATGTTCTAAAGGAAAGATCACAGATTATCAGAAGAAACTGGTTATTTTCTGCACCTGAAATTGGTACAACATTAACGTGATGTGATGGGAAAATAGTGATAAACTATTTGATGAATTATCAGTGGTTTAAGACAAAGTGGATACTCTGCAGAAATTGGATGGGAAATTAAATACCAAAACTCATACTTTAAAGTGCTTCGAGACAAAGTATAAACATAACTATATGAGGAGGAAAAGAAGGGCAGCAATGATAAAAGCTGATTCTTTGAATGATGTTGCACCCCATGTTTCAATATTTAAGCCCAATGCAATCTTGAAGGTGGCACAAGCAACAGGGTAGAGATAGCATCAAACAAAACAGTGCAATTTCTCCAATTCACTGACCCCCATGAAGAGTAGGCATTTTTGCCTCTGCAGTTTCTATCCACAAAGATAATTGAGTAGGGAGGCAAACCTATCCAACTCCAAAACATTAATGAAAATACTAAAGGAGTGAGGGAAATTCATCTGCTGCAAAGTGATTCAGCTGATTAAAAAAGAACAATCTGTTGCTGCCTACATAAGACAGAATTTTTCCCCTTTGCCATGGAGACAGTCAACACTGCAGTTTATTTTCACTAGAAAATAAGCCAAAGGAAACAACTTTTACATGGAAAGCACACACATTTAATATGGACCATATTATTCATAGCCCGTAATATGATCATCTTACTCATGTGGATAGGATTGAAATCAATATGATTAGATGTGTCTGGAAGGCTAGCAGGAGGAGAGAGCACAGAAAAGACTGACTCTTAAAGTCACACTCTGATTCCTTTCCTGTTTCTGTAGAAGCTCAACTTTGTGCTGCAAGGTAGGTTGCAAGGTTCCAGTCCAACCCTCAGGCAAAACTACCTTTGAGTTCACAGAGAACTACAGGACTGGTGCCATACCCAGTTATGGGTTTTAGAATCCAAAACCAGTTTTATTTTTCTTTAACAGAATTTTAGTTCTTCCTTAAAATAGAAATCCAATTCAAAAAGCCTAATTCTGCTACCATTTATACATTTTTAATGAGGGTATAACTTTATTATTATATTATAACTACTATAATAATTGTTATAATAACTCCTTTCAATGACAGGCAAAATTTTCTTCCCTCATTACTTCTGTCATCTCCTTTGCTATTTGAAAAACAAAGAACAAAGTAAGGTCGCTTTAAAAAATACAGTACTTTTGGTTGTGCCATATTACCTGTAGAAATAAATTAAATTGTGTCTATAAACATTTCGGTATTTTTATTCTAAATAGTGAGATAGACTCTGTCTGCATAAAATTTTTGCTATGTTGATCCAATTGCTGTTGAATTTGTGTACTTGTTTTTTATTAGCATGATTTTTCAATTAGTATTTTCCTTAGCTTCATGCATTCAAGGCATATACCACCTCCTCTTGCTTCCCCTGTATCTATAGTATCATTCAACTCTTGTTATTGTTTTATTTCTTCAGAGATTACACTTAACTTCTTCATTCAACCAAAGCCCACTGAAGGTAATGGAAAGACTTCTGTAGCTTTGAATCAGGCCCTATTTAGCTATGCTTTACTGAGTTTCCTCATATTTTCATCATTTTTTTTCCCCAATCAACTTGATTTCACCTGACTTTATGGTTAACTCTCTTATATTGTGTGATTTTCTATCAAATCTGTAGGGAACAGTTCACCTACAGTGTTCCATATTTTAACAAGAACTTAGAATCAACATTTAAGGGAATGCCCTTTTTTCCCACTCCTATGAAGACTAATCTTTAAGAACTGAGACGTGCGCACAAAACTGAGACCAGATGAGCTGTCTGAAAGGGCTTTCTTTCCTTTGATTTGCAAAATAAGGGTGTCAGTGCAGACTCTCAATTGTCATAATTAATTACATGGATTTCTATCAAAAGCTAACAGGGGTAGCCCCTTCATTCTCTGTGGTCAGATTCATATAGACTACAATAGAAATCTGGTCATCAATAATCTGAAAGTGTTTTCAATTAACACCTTCAAAACTGAATAAAATATTAAAAATAATGAAAGGAGAGGGTTTATCATACCTGCAAGGGCACTAGTAATCCAAATTTGCATGCTTGTTGTTCAGAGAAAGAGATTTTTGATATCGACATCCCCTGCCAAGAGAGTTCAAGCCTTACATGATGAGATGACAGGACTGAATAAATGGAACATCAAGGGACCAGTACTACATGGCAAATAGGCACAGCTAAGAGGTCATTTGGAAAGAGATCCAGCTGGATGCAACTTGTGTGAGGGCATAGTGACAAATCTATCATGGGTACACCAGCAGAGAAAAGACACAGGTCTGGACTGACTTCAAAGGGTACCTGTTTTAGCAAACAGTGTAAAGAGAAGAAACTGAACTGGAAATTACTGCTATGTCTGAAATTGTTCCCTCAGTTCCCCCTTTCCCCTCCCGGCTCTCAAATAAATATTCTTTATACACTGCCATATGAAGCTGCAGAGACTGATTAGTTGACTTACTGAATCAGAGCTATAGCCCGAACAACTCCTGTGAGAATCTACTCTTCAGATCAATTGTGGTTGATGTCTGCCACAAGAGCAAATGGGAATTGTAGTATCTCCATCCCCAGAAATTCTCATGAACAACTAGCTAGATAAGGACCATGTTGAAATTAGTGTGGGCCTATGCGGTTCCAAAGGTAAAATTAAAAGGATCCTGAGGTCTTCTGGATACTCTGTAGCATACATTTTTTTTATTAATTTTGTATATATAAATAAATGAGATGTGCAACCTGTTGCATGTCTGAAGTTAATGACAATTTGAGATTATTGAATAATAGGCTCAATTGGAATCATTTAATGAAAGATTATCAATCAGAGATTAGTTCAGAACTATACAGAAAGAATAGAGACATTATCACCCTGGAGGTAAGGTAAAGAGCTAGCACTCTGTCTCTTCTTCACTGCAATTGGTGGGATGCAGCAGTTTTATTCCCCAACTAAGTAGTAAAATTTCTGTCATTTTATAAGGTTTTTAGACAAACATACCCCTCTTTGCCAAAAATACTCTCCCAGAATCATATGTTCTAATGTAATTTCTTTTACTATACATATACTCTTAGTTTACCTGATTGATGTGTGAAGGCACAATTGTTTACAGATGAAAGGACCATTGTTCTTCAAGATAGTATCTTTCAGTGGATCCTTATTCCCTCATAATCATTCTTCCATGTTGATTCCCAAACAGGAAACATCTGCCATAACAATCATCCCTCATCAATCTCCCAGTTTTATATGTGTTCATGTAAGTATAGGTGCTGACTCCATGATTGCTCTAGGGCTGGAGCACCCAGAGAAAAAAATTGTGGGTACTTAGCACCCACTGGCAGCCATCAACCCCCTGCCCCTATCGCCTCCTGCCTGCTGGAAGCCCTATCCATCAACTCCTCCTCCTCCTTCCCAGTGCCTCCCAGTCCCTCCTGGTGGGGAGCGATAGGGAGAAGCAGGGACAGGGTATGCTTGGGGCAGGAGGCAGGGGCCTGAGTGGGGGTTGAGCACCCCCTGGGAAAATAGGAAGCTGGTGCCTCTGCATGTAAGCATTATGTGTGTGTGTGTGTTAAGAGGATGGTTACCATGAATATCTGGAGTTCTATAGCGATGGAAGTGCCAAAAACTATAAGATATATCCTAATGCATAGAATTCCTGAATAGAGTTACTTATAGGTTAAGGACTAGTATTCTGGGCCTTAGAATTCAAACATACTCTTTGTTAACATCATAAAGATTCTAAAGAATATTTAATATATAAATGATTCAAATATACAAAAAAGAAAAGAACTAAAAGGATTAATTTTTACTAACAGGTACTAACAAAGTCTTATCCCAAGATAGCTTCCATATGTATACAAGTGTATGTATGTGGGCAGGAGGCATGGGATACATGGGATCAGAGAAACACGGAATCCTAGAAGATTAGGGTTGGACGAGACTTCAGGAGTGATCTAGTCCAACCCCGTGCTCAAAGCAGGACCAACACCAACTAAATCATCCCAGCCAGGGCTTTGTCAAGTCGGGCCTTAAAAACCTCTAAGGATGGAGATTTCACCACCTCCCTAGGTAACCCATTCCAGTGCTTCACCACCCTCGTAATGAAATAGTGTTTCCTGATATCCAACCTATACCTCCCTCACTGCAACTTGAGACCATTGCTCCTTGTTCTGTCATCTGCCACCAGTGAGAACAGCCAAGCTCCATCCTCTTTGGAAGCCCCTTTCAGGTAGTTGAAGGCTACTATCAAATTCCCCTCTCACTCTTATCTTTTGCAAACTAAATAAGCCCAGTTCCCTCAGCCTCTCCTCATAAATCATGTGCCCCAGCCCCCTAATAATTTTAATTGCTCTCCTTTGGACTTGCTCCAATTTGTCCACTTCCTGGACAAAACTAACATTAGGACAAAGCCCAAAACTGGATGCAATACTCCAGATGTGGCCTCACCAGTGCTGAATAAAGGGGAATAATCACTTCCCTCGATTTGCTGGCAATGCTTCTACTAATGCAGCCCAATATGCCGTTAGCCTTCTTGGCAACAAGGGCACACTGTTGACTCATATCCAGCTTCTCATCCACTGTAATCTCCAGGTCCTTTTCTGCATTACTGCCACTTAGCCAGTCGGTCTCCGGCCTTTAGCAGTGCATGGGATTCTTCCGGCCTAAGTGCAGGACTCTGCACTTGTTCTTGTTGAATTTCATCAGATTTCTTTTGGCCCAATCCTCCAATTTGTCTAGGTCACTCTGTATCCTATCCCTACCCTCCAGCATATCTACCTCTCCCCCTCACCTGAGTGTCATCCACTAACTTGCTGAGGGTGCAATCCATCCCATCATCCAGATCATTAATGATTCAGATTGTGCATTCTTCCTTTCCTTTTTACCCTCCCAATTCTGGCCCCAATTTGCACTGCACCTGACAGCAATCCCAAGGCCTAACGTAAACACAAAAGGAGGCCAATTTTATGAATTTGCTGAGGTCCCAGTTAGAGTTCATCTTAAAATCTAAGAAACTAGGTTTGCCTATAGGAAAAATATTATAGACAATAGAGAATGGACTCTAATAACCTCTGTATTGAGTCCAGGGAGTATTAACCTGATAATTTGAATGCTAGGTTCTTTCAGGTCAGCTTTTAACTTGAACAGCATTTCTCAAGTCAGAACACTTAATTAATTATTCTTAACCAACCAAAAATTCATTAATTCACCTAGAACAACATTATGTACAATCCACAGTTCATAATTCAAGTGTAGATACAACCAGCATTCTAGTTGTTTACTGCACACATTATGCACTTTTGCAAACAATTATCACATACTAGAGTTGCGTACAGTAGTTATGTCAAGGGAAAAAGCAAATTACCAAGATTTTTTATTACATTTACTTATCTTTAGTTGTCAATTCTTTTGTACTTAACAGATTTATCACACTTCCAATGATGCATTCATCTTTAAGGTGCTTTTAAGCATTGTTGTTATGGTTTGAATGGATTGGTACAAAAGGGACAAGTTTAACATACCAAAAGCAATTGCTTAAAGTTATTGTTTCCAATCTCTTAAATGAATGTGCTTGGATTCACAAAGTTATTAAAACCTAAAGTATAGTTACTTAAGGTCTCATTAGAAAGTGTAGATTTTGCAAGATAATGTACAGCAGTGGTGGGAAACGTGCTGGCCACCGCTTCCCGCAGCTTCCATCAGCCAGAACGGCAAACTGCGGCCACTGGGAGCTGTGGGCAGCCGTGCCTGCAGACATTCAATGAAAACAAATGGTCTTGCAGCCTGCGAGTGGATTACCCTGATGGGCCTGCTCTACAGGTTTTTATACTAAAGAAATATAAGGGATAAATCAATCTTTGAAATCAAATCTCATCATTTCTTGTACTCTTAACTGTGGGATAGGGGAGAGTCTTTCCCCAGTGACTGGTGCGGGTATTGCTCACACTTAGGATTCTGCAACTTCTTGTTGAGTTCAGTCAACTCTCTAGTTGCACAGGTGACCTTAATTTTATATACCTTAGTTTCAGGGCTTGTTGGAGAAAGCCATCCTCTAATTCCTACTGGACATGTGCCATGTGAGTTTTCAGATTTCAGCTCTCTGTTTTTTCTGTTGCTTCCAGTGCTACCCACTAGTTGGCAGTAATGTAGAACAAATTTCTTCAATCCTTTTCTTATTGCAGGTGTTTTATGTTAGATTTATTTCCAGGATTATATTTCATTATTAGCCCCTACAATCAATTGAGATTCTCCCCTAGTAGCAATTTATTTTAAAATTCCAAAGTTATACCCTGCTTTATATCTTTCAACATTCTTTCTTCCTTGTGCCAGACAATTACTATTATTTCTAGAGTGCGACAAATATTTACAATGACAATCAACAAAATCCCTTACTTCTAAATTTTGAGGCCATACTCCAAACATTCATCACTTGTACATAAGCATTCACACTATTTAGGACTTACAAAAGAGCAAGAGATTTTTTCTATATATAGAAGGGTGTAGATTTGACTCGCAAGGAAAACATATATAGTTTATAATTTGGGGTGAAAAGATGTGGCTTGGATTTCTTGGGGTAACAGGTAATTTGCCCATTTTGACCTTCAATCTTACAGCTGGTCATTTGTAGTTTCCTTAACTTTCAGCTTCCCTATCTATCTGTGATCCACTCACAATGTGCAATGGGCCACTTTGCATAGGAAAGCAGGGTGTGACCCTTGCTTGGTAACTTGGAGTTCTTTTTACCTAGGTTGAAAGGGAGAAAGAGGTTTTATCCATATGCAAATTATGAGAGATTGTTGTCTAGGTGATTAACAATAATCTTCTTTAGCCATTTTTGTTTCTATTCTTGTGGGGAGGAACTCCTGACTGTGGCTGATCTGTGGGCCCTTAGACAAAGTGTCTCACATGATGTGAACCATCTTCTTATTGCCTTTACGTTTAGCAAGATTCTATTTTGGGGGTCCACAGAGCTGGATAGCTTTTCTCATTTTTGAAGGCCAGAAGGGCTCAGTAGTTATTAATTGTTCAAGGCATATCTGGTCTATATGTCCCTTACAATTATGACCTCCAATGGATTGACCCTGACACAGAATAATCAGATCATTGTCCACATGCAACCTCACTTTTCTGCCTCCAGCCCATCCCAATAATTCCCCTATGCTACGGGCCACAGTGTATACAGGAATAGAGCGGTTTGGCTGGTTCTGTATAGGACTCTGTGCAGAGAGGGGTTTGAATATTTTTACAGTTCCTTTCTGATATTTCATACTGTATGTAAAACTGGACCTCACATAGTTTTCTAGCTAGTCAGAAGGACAGGCCCTGTGAGGGCAAACACTGGCATTGCACAGTATATTTATATTCTATGTTTATCTTCCGGTTTTGATTTAATTTGTAATTGGTTCTACATTGGACAGATTGGTGGCCCTGGAGTCTAATGGCCTATGTTTATTCCCAGAAAAGGTACAGCTCAAGCAGCTAAAGTTAAAATTGTTCCATGCTATCACAAACATGAGCATCATGTTTAGGCCTCAACCCAGCAAAGTTCTTTGTGAAGGAATTTCCCAAAGTATTTAGGAGCACAAATCCCATTGGCTCTTGAAAATCCCTCCTTTCGCCCCCTAGGAATGTACTTAACTTTAAACGTGTGAGTAATTCCACTGAAATTGGGTTCCAAAAAGCTTTCTGGATTGGGGTCGGGATATAGAAGGATCACCTGCCAGGTCAAAGGATTCTTCATTATCCCCGGTCCTACTAACAAGAACTGCAAAAACATCTTTAATTAATGCCAGTTCTGGTGTCAATTTTGTAATGTGGACACTTGTCCATTGGATTCAGAAATATTCTTGCATGACTCATAAAGTATCATAAATTCAAATCTATTTCAACATCCAGGGAATTTATTAACAACAATTTAAGACAGCCAAATGCATTTTCAACATATTGTATGTGATGTTTTCTTTCAGGAGGAAAAAAAAACAAACAAACAAAGACAAACCAAAGAAAAAAGCCCAATCACTTTAATAATATTTCCTTAAAAACTGATGCATGTATTTGTTATATTTGTAATACTCTATTATTAATGGCATCTGCCATTCACCTATGGGATTTGTCTCTATTTGTGCTACCAGGCATCTATTAACATGACAGGCCTGGAGGACAGCAAGTTAAACAGGTCATATAATCAACATCTGCAAAAATAGCTCATTTATCATGCCCATGACAAATTTGTCAAAAGCACAGCTTTATTGACAGCAAGATGGCACAACGTGAAAGGTTAATGGATTTAGAATGCTGTAGAAATCTTAACAAGTTAGCGGTTGCCACAATGGACTTATTTAATATTTGCCATAATTTGTTTTCTGTGCTTGTATGGAATAATTGAATAATCTATGTGCCATTTACTATAGCTGCGTGACATCCTATGGCACAACCATGTTCAGTATGAATAACTGTTCTTGATAAATGGAGAATGGAGAAAAGCACAGGAGTGGAACCAATGAATTGAAAAGCTCATTTAGGACCTGATCCTTCAAGACTCTGAACAGATCCTGTGAGACACCCAGCTCCCTCAACTCCTACTTCAGTCAATAGGAATTAAGGTACTCAGCACTTCAGAAGCAGTGCTCAGCACCTTGCAGGTTTGGGCCTTTTAAGGATTCTGAAGTCACGGCTGACAGACAATGCTCCCAAAAAAGAGGAAATGCTTGATATTAAAATATTATTAAGGCTACGGTTTCTGCACGCTTTCTAAATTGTCTTTCTGCAAAACTGAGTTTGAAAAGATGCTGGAAGAATGTTTTGAACTAAACTCTTATCTGTCAAAGCTATTACTGTTTAATTTCACTGTCAATGTAGTTAGATATTCAAGATGCTATTGTGATTTGTTGCTACTTCACTGACTGTTTTATTGTCTTAATTTTTAATTAATGATGGAAATGAAAAGTAACTATAATACAGTATATTACAAAGGCAGGATATTAGATGCATCAATCATGCATATTTTCTTTCACTGGTATAACCAATTTTCTAATTTCCCAAAGTTTGATTTGCATAGAGGGGTTCAAATTTAATGAGAATAGTTGTGATGGGAAACTTCATCTTTGAAAGCTCATCTCATCAATAAATTAAAACTAAGAAAAACTAAGTGTGCATGAATTAAAGTCAGGTTTCAGAGTAGCAGCTGTGTTAGTCCGTATCCGCAAAAAGAAAAGGAGTACTTGTGGCACCTTAGAGACTAACCAATTTATTTGAGCATAAGCTTTTCGCTCATCGGATGCATGCAGTGGAAAATACAGTGGGGAGATTTTATATACACAGAGAACATGAAACAACGGGTGTTACTAAACACACTGTAACGAGAGTGATCAAGTAAGGTCACTCTCATTACACTGTGTATGGTAACACCCATTGTTTCGTGTTCTCTGTGTATATAAAATCTCCCCACTGTATTTTCCACTGCATGCATCCGATGAAGTGAGCTGTAGCTCACGAAAGCTTATGCTCAAATAAATGTGTTAGTCGCTAAAGTGCCACAAGTCCTCCTTTTCTTTTTATGAATTAAAGTATTATACTACATATATTGAAAACAAATGCACTACATGATACTCTCTTTATAAGGTATCTGGGATTGTATGTACGATTTAATTAGTAAGTCCTGGTAGAAAGAGAAACATGTTCATTAGGGAACAATCCATTTATTAGAGGCTCATTGGAATGTATTGTGATTGTTTATATTCACTTTTATTTTATTGAGATTTTGGGGTGCGGGGGGGGAGTTGGATGCATGGGTGGACCCTCACCCAGAAAGAAGAGCTTCTGCACTTCCTAGTTCTGAACAAGACCCTAAATGGAAGTGTTATACATTCCAGAGGATGTTCCTATGGTGCCTACAGTTCAGTTAAAGCAACTCGCCTCGTCCTCAAAAAACAAAACAAAACAGAAAACTAGAAACCTCTTCTCTTGATTTTTTTCAGCTCAGTGTTATGGATTTAACACTCAACTATAGGCAGATTACAAAAAAGGAAGATACTTCAGTATATCTTTAGTTATCGTAGACCTACACTATAAGCAAGATAGAACCTTTGAAAGGGCAAACTCCCATGAGAATACAAAGATATTTACAAATGGAATCTCATACACTGGAACCAAATGTACTGCCAACTAGCCAGGGATATAACCTTGCAGGTGGAAAATATGATATCTAGAGCCGGATCAAAAAATGGTAAACATGTTCTCAGGAATTATTCAACATTTTATACTGGCTTGGGTTTTTTGGAAGGTGAGTTGAAATTTTGAAAAATATCAAAATTTTATCTCTGTTTTTTCCCCATCAGAAACAGTTTTTTGATTATTTTTTTCATCAAAACTCAACATTCAGGAAATTCCAATCCAGTGTCCAAGTTCTGACTAAAGTGCAGTGAATCTCTTTCTCTCTCCCAGTAAGGCATTCATTCGAAGGGGGATGTCTGCAACTACCGTAGAATTTGGAACTGCATTAACAAATATCCTTTGGAAAAGGACAACAAAAGTAGAATGTTAACAAGAAACTATTGGACAAGAGTGAGAGACATTGGCAATAGAGCAAACAGCACTTGCAGTGAAATGGAATCGGATTCTTTTAAACATTTTTCCTCATTTTTTCTCCCCTTCAGTACTTAGCAGGACATCAGATGGGCCAATTGCTGTGACTATTTCATTTAATGGTCCTGTATGCTGCTCAGGTATTTCAAAAAAAGAACAGGAGTACTTGTGGCACCTTAGAGACTAACAAATTTATTTGAGGATAAGCTTTTGTGGGCTAAAACCCACTTCATCGGATGCATGCAGTGGAAAATACAGTAGGAAGATTTTATATACACAGAGAACATGAAACAATGGGTGTTACCATACACACTATAATGAGAGTGATCAGTTAAGGTGAGCCAGCTGGAAATGGCCCATCTTGATTATCATTACAAAAGGGTTTTTTTTTTCTCTCCTGCTGGTAATAGCTCACTTTAACTGATCATTCATTACAGTGTGTATGGTAACACCCATCATTTCATATTCTCTGTGTATATAAAATCTTCCTACTGTATTTTTCACTGCATGCATCTGATGAAGTGGGTTTTAGCCCACGAAAGTTTATGCTCAAATAAATTTGTTAGTCTCTAAGGTGCCACAAGTACTCCTGTTCGTTTTGAGGATACGGACTAACACGGCTGCTACTCTGAAACCTGTCAGGTATTTTAGTGTTTTTGTCTTCATTGTTATCTTTCTGCTAGAGAGATGTGACAGAGATTCAGAAAAGAAGAGGCAGATAAAGGAGATGCATGAGAAAGTATGTGAGAAATGTTGTTGGGTGGGTCAACATTGTTGCCAGTCGCAAGTTGGTGCTTTGGGATTCACTTCACTGCCATACTGGGATGCCTGGACAGAGAACACATAAGAGAGCAAGAGACAAATCTTATAAATGAGAGATTCTGTAATGCTCATGACAAAGTGATTCAAAATAATAATGAAAGCCTGTTTTCTTGACATGCTTGTGCTTCCTCCCAGGTGTATTTTCCAATAACTGCAAACCTAAGTTAGCTAACAAAGCATCTGTGAAGAGAAAAGGAGAGCAAGAAAATAATAATAATAATAAAAAACCAGCCTATTAATAAAATGATGGATGGATACTATTTTTCTTGACAGATTTGGATTCTAAGGGATACTCTTACCTAGTAAATAACATCCCTCCTGCACAGACAACACAACTGAATTTAACAAAGATTGTTAAACTGAAAAGTAACTGAACTGAGTTATAAAAGTATGTGTCCAGTTATGGGATTGGGACCAAATAATCTTGTAATTAGGTGTGACTGGTGTACCAACACCACACTGGGCCAACAGGGCCAGACCAATTACTGTGGGGCCAAGAGACCACATCACCTTGCCTCCGCTGTCCATGCTCCAGATAGAAGGAACGAATAAAAGGAGGCACCCCAGCTGAGCCTGGGCTGGCTGTGGGGGCAGAGGCGCCTGCAAATCTCCAAGGGGTGGGAACTGTGGACCCAGACTATGACTGCGGAGACTGATGGGGACCCTGAGCCACTGCCAGATGAGGAGGTGCCTGAGATGAGCATTGTGGTAGGAGATGACCCAGGGATTGTACTGAAAACTGATTCTTGAATCCTTACCTGGGAATTTCATGGCTTCATAGGAGCCTAGGTTGGGACCCAGTGGAGTAGGGTAGGCCCGGGTTCCCTTATCTCCCGTGCTGGCCACGAGGGATGGCTACCGGGGCTCCAGCTACAGACAAAATGTTTGCTCTGCCCAGCCAAGAGGGTCAGAGCCCCTCAACTGCTATTACAGCCAGGAGGTGCAGGCGCCATAGACTGTTTGCTTTGTTCTGTCCCTTCCAGGGGTTACAGACTGTCTGCTCTGACTGCCCAGAGGGTCGGAAACCCCAACTTCTATTGTTTGCCCTAGCCAGGAGGCTTAGGAGACTAGAGACTGAGCATTTGCTCTGCCCTGCACAGGGGCTGCAGACTATTTGTTGGCTTTACCCTGCCCAGAAAGTCAGAGTCCCTACTGCATTTGTTTGCCCCCACCAGGAGGCTTGGGAGGCATAGATGGAGAGGCATAGACCTCCACCAGGGGTCCTGAATCTCCCTAACTGCAATTGCTTGATCCAAAAGGGAGTCACAACAATTGTGTGATAGGGTGTACCAACCCCACAGTGGGCCAATGGTGGCAGTCCCACTCAACACGCAGGGCCCTCCAGTGACACTAGGGCAGAAAACTCCAGGCTTTATACCTAACCTACACCTGGGCTTAAGTCCACTTCTTTAGCGTTGTTAGAAGATTGTTGTGACACATGCATATAGGGTTGTCAAAAGAAAAGCTATCGTTCATTTCAGCCATGCCTGTTGTGCTATGGCTGTGAAGGCAATGCCTAAATGGCATCATGAGATTTTAAAAAAGCTGAGAATGGAAAGAGCTTTTTTTAAAAAAAAAAATGGAGTTCCTTGCAGTGGTTAAATTCTTCAGAATTAAAATACAAAGACCACACCCAAGTCAAATTACAATGAGAATTAATGGGGGTGGTAGGTAGAAAACTGAAACTATTGCCCGCTCTGCTCATTTTGCTGTCTTCTTGTATTGCAACACCCCCATCTGTCTGAATTAGCCACCTTTGTATCTAGTCATTGTGAGCTGTTTAGGGCAGGGACTAACTTCCTGTTACATGTTTGCACAGTGGCTAGTGCCATGGAGCCTTGGTCACTGATTAATGCTATAAGTATATCCATAGGCTATAATAAACTATAAATCTAGACCACTAGGGGTTTTAAGTTCTACTACAGTACAAATAAATATTACCTATAATAATGCAGAATCATAAATCCCAGGGCACAGTATTTTTATAATGCCATAAATGTTGTTATAATAAATTTAAGTTGCACATACTAACTTATTTCAATGAAACAAGTAATAGAAAGAGGAAGGTTCTCTATAGTATTGTTTTGTAGCCTGTATTCAGGAGATTAAGCCATTCTTTTTCAGACCCATGTTCTCACATGTCCTTAACATAGCTGGAACATGGTAGTATTTTGATTATCTTCCATTTTTACTGTTTTAAGACAATTGGGTTTTTTCTCATCTTTCCTGACATCACTGTGCAATCTGAAGCTGAGCGCGAGATGCGAAATACAGTGTGACAACCTTTCCAAACAAATATGCTGTAAACAAAAGAAATTGGTTCCCTAACAATCGGATCCATATGAAGCTCTCTCTTTCTGGAGAGCTTCATCCTGCAGTCGAGTTTCCTTCAGTGGAATGAACTGCCTGCAAAAAATCAAATAATAATGTGAAGAGGAGATTGAACTGATTAAGTGAAACACAGTAGGGACTTGAAGTCTTTGTGTTCACATCACTTGGGAGCGCATACTTCTGAACCATAACACAGTGGAAATTTCTTAAAGTCCCAACAATCCCTGAGATAACTAAAATTTCCATTGAGAATAGGTGCAATGGCCTGTGTCTTATCAATGAGAAAACAAAACTGGGCATTTTGGAGATTTATAGATTTATAGATTGCAAGGCCAGAAGGAGCCATTGTGATCATCTAGTCTGCCCTCCTATATTACACTGGCCATAGAACGTCCCCAAAACAATTTCCAGAGCACATCTTTCAGAAAAAAAATCCAATGTAGATTTAAAAATTGTCAGTGTTGGAGAATCCACCATGATCTTTGGTAAATTGTTCCAGTAGTTAATTACCCACACAGTCAAAAGTTTACACCCTTTTTTCCAGTCTGAATTTGTCTAGTTTCAACTTCCAGCCCTTAGATCGCAAACCTTTTTCTGCTAGATTGAAGAGCCCATTATTAAATATTTGTTCCCTATATAGATACTTATTGACTGTACTCAAGTCACCCCTTAATCATTTCTTTGTTAAACTAAACAGATTTAGCTCTTTGAGTATATCACTGTCAGGTATGTTTTCTTATCCCTTCATTATTCTCATAGCTGTTCTCTGAACCCTCTCCAATTTACCAGCTTCCTTCTTGAATTGTGGACACTAGAATTGGACACAATATTCCAGCAATGGTTGCCCAAGTGAAAAATACACAGGTAAAATAACCTCTCTACTCCTTCTTGAGATTCGAGAGACGAGGTGATTGAGAATTCCCTTGTTTATGCATTCCATTAGGACATTAGCTCTTTTGGCCACAGCATTACATTGGGAGCTCACATTCAGATGATTATCCAACCCCTGGCCCCAATCTTTTTCTGAGTCATCACTTTCTAGGATAAAATCCACCGTCCTGTAAGTGTGCCTACATTCTTTGTTCCTAGATGAATACATTTACATTGAGATGTATTAAAATGCATATTGTTTGCTTGCACCCAGTTTACCAAGCAATCCAGATCGTTACGAATCAGCAATCTGTCCTCATTATTATTTACTACTCTCCCAATTTTTGTGTCATCTGCAGACCTTGTCAGTGATAATTTTATGTTCTTTTCCAGGTCATTGAAAATAATGTTAAATAGTGTAAGGCCAAGAACTGATCCCTGCAGGACCCCAATGGATCCCACTTGATGACAATTCCCTGTTTACAGTTATACATTGAGACCTATCAGTTAGCCATTTTTAATCCATTTAAGAGTGCCATCTTAAATATATATTGATCTAGTTTTTTAATCAAAAGGTCATGCTGTACCAAGTCAAATGCCTTATAGAAGTCTAAGCAAAGTACGTCAGCGCTACTACCTTTTTCAGACAAACTTATTTCATTTTTTAAAAAAAATCAAGTTAGTTTGCCAGGATCTCTTTTCCATGTTGATTTGCATTAATTACATTACCCTCCTTTAGTTCTTTTTTATTGAGACCTGTCTCAGTTGTTCCATTATCTTGCCTGAGATTGATGTTGGGCTAACAGGCCTATCATTACCCAGGTCATACCATTTACCCTTAGAAAAAAACTGGCATAACATTATATTTCTTCAAATTTTCTGGAACTTTCCCAGTGCTACAAGACAGTCAAAATCAGTTTTAACTGTCCAGCATGCTCCTCAGCCAGCTCTTTTCAAACTCTTGGATGCAAACTATCTGGTCCTGCTGATTTAAAAATGTCTAACTTTAGTAGCTTTTGTTTAACATCCTCCAGAAATATTAATGGAATGGAAAGAATGTTATCATCACCTTATTATGAGACTATATCATCAGTTTCCCCCCAAATATAGAAAAGAAAGTATTTTAAAAAAAAAAACTTCTTCCTTTTCTGTATTATTGTTGATAATTCTATCTTTTCCATCTAGTAATGGACCAATACAACTGTCAGGATCCTTGAGAGATACAGGTTTCAGAGTAGCAGCTGTGTTAGTCTGTAGCCGTAAAAAAAAAGGAGTACTTAAATACTCCTTTTCTTTTTTTGAGAGGTACAGTTCTCCAACCCATACTGTACCCCAGATTCACTGATCTTTGAACTTCTTTAACTGCTCAATCATTCTCTAAATGTGTTATGAATATTTAGCTATTAATTCAGGATATCTAGGATTGAAGTACATCATGTTTCAGTCTATGGTCTCCTATACAAGAAGGTGGTCAGCTATTGGTAACTCATGGCGAGGCTGACTTTATGAGCATACCATTCTAAGTATATTGACAGGCTGTAATAAATTATAAATCCAGACCTTCAAAGAGAACTCCTTTTCTAGGAAGCCATTAAGGCACAAGGAATACAGATGATGCAGCAGCAGAAGCAGCTAGTTATTCTACTTTATTTTTCTTTAAGCTGCGTCACCTTTTTCTTCATTTGAACACTTGCTGAGAGAGCAGTTAGATGTAGCTGTTCAAAGTACTGATCCAAAATGTTTCATGGTTTGCCCTTGCTGCAGTGACATGTTGGTACGCTCTTTAATACATTCCCTCTTACTCTCACTCTCTTGTCTTCCTCTTCAGATTTGTAGGCAGGTTAGAGGTGCAGTGAGAGAGTGCAAGTAACCCTTAGCACAGAGTTCACTGAAGCCAATAGTTTAACTCTTAAATGAAGAGTGAACTGTTACCAGTAGAGTAATTTTGATCCAAAAGGGAGGGGAGTGGGATGGGGAAGGGACAAAGGGCTGGCTGCATATACAAGTTGGGACCTTTTCGCATCCCCTCTTCCTCCACTAGAGACTACCAGCATTATTGCCCCCTACCATTTATGCCACACATTTACAGTACTGAAAAATACAGTGTGTATGTGTGTGTAATTACTTTGTGTTGATCAAACACTGGCATAATACATAATACTTGTAATAAAAATAAAACTGAACCTTACACTGGCTTCCTTGCTTGGGTTCATTTCTGCCCTTTCTCTTTCACTAACGTCTCCACCTTATCCCCCAGTCTTTGAGAGCCCCTTCCAAAGGTATGCTCTGACTCCTCCATAGTCTCTCCCCATAGGATCCTACCACTCAGGATATTTGTCCTTCCCGTGTCCCCTCATCACAACCATATACCCCAGGGGTTCCCTGTGTCCTCTATCCTACACCCCCTCCTCTATGTTAGGGGTTTCCTGTGTCTCTACCCCATTCTCCTCCACATCAAGGTCTCTGTGTGCCCCCTCCTCCTACACATCCCCCTATAGGAGTCCCTTTACTTGTCCCAGGATTGAAAGGGGAGGCAGCTAATGCACTCACTCCTTCTGCCCCTAGTAAGGTAGACTTTGGGGAGTAACCAAGTTAGAAAGAAGAAAACTCCTTCATTTTCCTCTTTCTTCTATCTTCCCACACTGGCTGAGCATACAGCTGTGAAGAAAAGCTGTTAAGTAGCTCTCAACAGGGGCAGGAGGAAGTGCTGGCTATTTGCTGCTGCCAATAGCAGACAAGACTTCCAGAGACCAGAGGGAGGGATAGTTTAGTGGGTTGAGCATTGGCCTGCTAAATCCAGGGTTTTGAGTTCAATCCTTGAGGGGGCCATTCTGTGTAACAGTTGTTTTAGGGGATAGGGATAGCTCAGTGGTTTGAGCATTGGTCTGCTAAACCCAGGTTTGTGAGTTCAATCCTTGAGGGGGCCATTTGGGGCAAAAATTGGGGATTGGTCCTGCTTTGAGCAGGGGGTTGGACTAGCTGACCTCCTGAGGTCCCTTCCAACCCTGATATTCTATGATTCTATGACCTAAGTCTTGAGCATCCTTCACATCTCTTACTTTCTCTCCAAAACAGCCTGAAAACTGGGGAGGGGAAGCACTAATGCCTGAAAGTTATTGTGTGCAGAGGCCACCCATGCCTACCAATAGTGGCGGGGCGGGGGGAGAGGGAAGGGGGGTAGAGTGATGTCAGATGGCTTCAGCAGTGTTACTGAGCATGCTTAGTCCAAGTGAGCATGCTCAGTACAAGCCAAACAGCAATTCTGGGGAGGGGCATGTGACCTCCACCCCCTACATGTCACCTCTGGAGTGTGTGAGAAATGTCTCCCCATCTTTTCCAAAATTTTCCCAAAGACCATTACACTGTAAGAACATGTAAGCAATGGATAACTGGTTCTGAATACACCACACTTTCTGGGGATTAAACCAAGGAATCATGGTAGGACAAAGCCATGCTTACTTGGTGGCATCCATTGAAAACCATGAATACCAGAACTAGCCTCTCCCAGGGCATGAATCCAGTAGACAAAGTATATGAGGAGCCTGTCTTGGATTTATGGCTGAGATCACCACATCTTCAGAATGGTTCAGTCTTGTCTTTCTAGAGCCCCCAGCCTACTGTGCAGACCAAGTTGGAGGACAAGCAGATACCTATCCCCAACTTTTCCATGCCCTCAGAACAGGTGGGAGAAGCAGGGCCTGCAATTATCTTTGGCTTTCATGCAGGGTGTGCAAGAGGGTACCCCATTCTACATGCACTTGTGCAGGGGCTAAGCACACACTATTGTAGGGTCCTAGTGTACAGGCTACTGTTATAAGTGCAAGTCATCATCATCAACCAATCACATTAACTAAATAGATTGCTAATGATAAATAATGTGTTTCCCCCCTTAATTAATAAGGAACAAATACTGAAAACAAACCAAAGAAATCACTCCCCCTGGCATTAGGTTTACTTATTCTAAATCTACTTCTCATTATGGGATTTTTTAAAATAATTTCAGTGTCTTTCTAGGGCTCAAGGTGACAAAGAAATTTACAAGACAGATTGTCACACTAATTAATGGATCACTAAAAGAGTAAGGTACACACACTTTCCGGTCAAAATGATCACTCCTTTGACCTTAGCAGGTCAAAGTTCCTAGTTGTAGTGTGGACCATTGGCTGTGCAATATACACTGAAAATAATGGATTTAAATAACATGGAAGGTTTTAGCTATATATAAAAGAGATGAAGGTGCACCTGTATTCCCTCCGCACACATACCCCATAGCTCCGTGATCCAGCAAGGGCATCCACTCTTGGCTCCAGGATCCTGAGCTGTCACCTCTCTTAGCTGGAGACATGTTTCTCTCACTCCTGACCGATGTATTTCTTGGCTGCAGAGTCCCCGGACAATACTGTAATATCCCCCGGAAAGGCAGACTACCTACATAGCCAGCATCTGCATCTGCATCTGCATTTTATGTTCTCTCCAGAGCCTAATAACAATGTAATTGCTAACAACTATAAGTAACCACATGGCTCTTTCTAAGCAAGTATTTTTATTCTTAAGGTAAAAGCATTGCAGAAATAAATATGAACAACAATAAAAGAACCTATACACTTTCTAATAAGCTTACCAGAGATCAACCCATAACTCCAACAAGGGATCTGGTTGGTGATTAGTCCTTCACACCCCACACAGGGGTTTTTCCTATGGTCACTAGTTCATAATCGCTTTCACTCTGAATCAGCTCTCCCATGAGTTATTGAGTCCCTCCTTTAGCCAGTTTGGTTCTTTGCAAAGACCATGACTAGATAATCCTTTTTCCCAGTGAAAGAGTCTTACACAGTTGTGCTCTAAGCATCTATTTATTAGCAACACACACAGAATATATACCAAGCAAATTTCTTATACTCATCACTCCCAAAATACAGACAAATTTCACCTGATGACCTCATCTGGCAGTTCTCAGCGATGCCTCTGCACATCACAGTCATGCAGAGGGATCAGAGTTCCAGCAGCTTGATGTTGAACTGCACTCCAGAAATGGTTCCAAAAGAGCATTGTTTTTCATTTACATTATACAGGTAAAATTAGCTCCCTCCTTCAAATTTACTAAACCTGTCACCTTATTCCACACTCCTAAATAGCAAAAAATTTAACCAATTCCATACTGGCACCCATGTGTCCTCCTTCCTGCCCAAGCTTTTTACATTTTATTTTTTAGGCCAAATTGTAACTTAGTTGTGACCTTTTCTGTTTATGCAAATGGTCAGCATAAAAACACTGGTCAGAGCTTATCTTACCATTTATTGAATCTCTTTCTGTGTCCTCCCTAATTTCCCAGCATCTTTACAACGTTGGTGGTTATAACTCCCGTTAGGGACATACCTGAGGTGGGGGTGCTTTATCAGCAGCAGAACATTGTTTGTTTGTTTGTTTTTTTCAGTTTTATTGGTGAACTCCCTGAGTTTCATCCAAGGCTTGTTTAATACCAGGGTGTGGGGGGAGAGAGGTGATCAGGTCTCAGGACTACATGTTCCGGATGTTGTCCTCTGTGTCACAGAAGGTGCCTGAAAACCAAAGAATAACATCAAAACGAGTGGAGGAGTACTAGTGGCACCTTAGAGACTAACCAATTTATTTGAGTATAAGCTTTCATGAGCTACAGCTCACTTCATCGGATCAAAAGGAGTAACACTTGGAAACGCTGCACCTTCCCAGCTAATGGACAGCACTTTTGCTCTGCTCCTGTATGTGGTATGTAATCTTTCAGTGACTACCAGCAAGTCTGAAATATAAAGGCTATGGAACATCAGATGGTCACATATTTGTATTTATGTTATAACTGCACTTCTATAGCAATAAGATACAGTTATCTAGCAACTGTATCTGAGTTACAGAAATGCTCCAGATTTTGCTTTAAAATCAAAAATTTACAGTGGAAACCATATGAACAATTTTGTTATTACAGTTTAGTATAGCACTAAGGCTATGTCATAAATATAAAGGGAAGGGTAAACCCCTTTAAAAACCCCCCCTGGCCAGATGAAAAATCCTCTCACCTGTAAAGGGTTAAGAAGCTAAAGGTAACCTTGCTGGCACCTGACCAAAATGACCAATGAGGAGACAAGATACTTTCAAAAGCTGGGAGGAGGGAGAAAAACAAAGGGTCTGTGTCTGTCGGTATGCTGCTTTTGCCGGGGATAGAACAGGAATGGAGTCTTAGAACTTTTAGTAAGCAATCTAGCTAGGTATGTGTTAGATTATGATTTCTTTAAATGGCTGAGAAAAGAACTGTGCTGAATAGAATGACTATTCCTGTCTGTGTATCTTTTTTGTAACTTAAGGTTTTGCCTAGAGGGATTCTCTATGTTTTGAATCTAATTACCCTGTAAGGTATCTACCATCCTGATTTTACAGAGGTGATTCCTTTACTTCTATTTACTTCTATTTCTATTAAAAATCTTCCTGTAAGAAAACTGAATGTTTTTTCATTGTTCTCAGATCCAAGGGTTTGGGTCTGTGGTCACCTATGCAAATTGGTGAGGATTTTTACCAAACCTTTCCCAGGAAGTGGGGTGCAAGGGTTGGGAGGATTTTGGGGGGAAAGACGTGTCCAAACTACATTTCCCAGTAAACCCAGTTAGAGTTTGGTGGTGGCAGTAGATATTCCAAGGGCAAAGGCTAAAATTAATTTGTACCTTGGGGAAGTTTTAACCTAAGCTGGTAAAAGTAAGCCTAGGAGGTTTTCATGCAGGTCCCCACATCTGTACCCTAGAGTTCAGAGTGGGGGAGGAACCTTGACAGGCTATATATAGCAATCCCTATCACATTAATTTTCCTGAAGAATCAAGTAACTTTAGAACAGCCTCTACTACAGCTTGGATTACTCTCATCTGACATATCCTATTCCAGAACAAATCACAATATAGACGAACCATATACCTACCATTCAGGGAAGCAATTTTTATACATATCATTTTGTTATCGTGGGAGACACTAGATGATGATGTTACCCAGTCTTACTTTGTTAACGTGTGAGCTGTGTACAATCTGTGAAGAAACGCTGTATTGTTAGTTTTGTAATGTGTTTTCTTTTGGGGAAGGTGTTGTGAATAGTAAGATAATTTGCTCTCTGCTGAAATCTCTCTTACAAAATTAACTTCTTGTGGGACTGGTATTTGGGTTGAGATTTTTGAAAGAGGGATTTTTGTGTGTGCTGTTTTGACCACCCCTATATAGTGAAACAAGTTCAGTTAATAAAATACCAAGACTGTGTCACTGGGGTTTCTCCTTAAGTGGAAAATGGACCTGCAAGGCCCCAGAATCTGCTCTTATCTGGTAGAGGGGTAAGAATATGAGTAAATGACTGTGTAATAAGTGCTTTGCTTGTCACAATATTCTTCCCATGTTCATGTATAATAATGACATCACAAAGTAACAACCACCTAAAAAATAGGGGATCCTCACCTATATCAGAATTGGCCTTGCTTTGACAAATGGGATGATTCTGGGACATCTGAAGGGCATCTTCCATCTAGCCTAGCTTTCTCCTTCTCCCTTTTCTTGTTTGATTTTCCCCTAAGCTGAGATTGATCTTTGTGACTAGTTTGGCCTTCCAGTGACTGGGCTATGGGTGGAAATCAGCACAGAAGGAGCGGCAGCAGAACCTTTGCACGCGGACACATATGGACCCTTCTTATCCTGGCAAAGGTGAAAAGGGGCTGCTTCTGGGCTTACAGGACATTTTTGGCTGCTTTGATATCAACCTGAGGTGCTCCTCCTTGGCCCATTGCAATTGTCTGCAAACGGAGTTTTGTTCTTGTAATATAAGCAAAGTTTACTTTAAATTTTGTGGCATAATTGGTTTTCTGACCCTGAGGTCATTCAGGTGGAACTTTGCCACATGCTCAGGGTGATCACCATGGTGTGAGTTGGGCAGGGAATTTTTGCACTTGTGGTGCATTTCCTAATCTTGTGTGTGTGTGTGTTTGGTATTGTGGGTGGGAGTCAGGGATGTCTTCTTCCAGTGTATGCTGTTTATTTCTGTGAGGGCAAAAGATTAAAAGAATGAGTGAGAAGCACATTGGTTGCAGATGTGTTGGTGACAGCCCCAGTTAAAAGCGTCATACAAGCAAATGAACAAACTAGGATAAATCCTCTTTCATTGTGCACATGTGCCATCTAATGTTAATGTTACACGTTATTCTGGCTGCCTGGCTCTAACATTTTTGTACAGGTTTGAGAACAAGAACTGTGTGGACAGGTCAAAGGGGCCAGGACCCTCCACCATAATAGAATGTGCTGTTCCCAGACAATAGTATGGCTTTGGAGTTGCAGCTTGACAATCAAATCTTACTGATTTCTAGCCAAGTTCTGTAGACCCAAGAGGAATGCATAATGTGAGTCAACCACAGTTTTGGATGTTTGTCCAAACTTAATCCACGCTCCAAACCTTTTGAGATGTGTCCATTGCTAATATCTCTGATTAATATGTACATTTTGTAAACAATTTCATCCCCAAAGGGGAAGGCCCAGAGGTCTAAGACTCTGGTCAGAAATACCTAGAGCACTAGTAACTTATATGTCATGAAATTTACTGCGTGTTTACTATATTGGATGTAAGATATTCAGAGGACATTTATAAAAGGAAGGGCTAAACCCAGCTGCTATTAAACTAAGTGACAGTATGATTTCAAGAGAAGCAGCTGCAAAAATGGCTAACTTCAACAGGTGCAGGATCTGGTCTTAAGTCCCCATTTGCTCTGCATGGACTCTAAAGATCCCAAAGCACCTGTCTAAAGGTAGGATTATGTCTTGGTGTACTTGGCCAACTTTTCCCTTTCCCACAGTATGCTGTGAAATGTGTGGGTTCTACCCTCCACTTTAGAGATAGGGGCATTTCTGTGATATTTCAGGTTTGCAGATCCCCACAGGATTAATACATAAAAACAACAAATATGTACATGGAAATCACTCTTAAAAATAAAACTGCAGAAATTGGGTCAAATAAAAAGAGATCAAACTCAAATTCTAGACATGTATTTTGATCTTTCATATTAAGATCAAATATGCTTGAAAAAAGTAATCTTGTATTTTTATAATTTACCTACAAGTTCTGATATACTGTACAAGCCAATAATACTTTGTCTCAGTTGCACCGACAGAGGATGTCATTTACAATGATTGCTAGCAGTTCATTTCAATGCTGTCAAAGTCAATTATCTACAGTGAAGATGGTTGGTGCAACTGTCATTGACCAGAAGTAACTGAATTGAACAATATGAGTATCTGACACAATAATGCAAAGCCTTGAAGCCAGTTTGCAGATTGCAGGACCTTCATGCTTAGCTGAAAGATATTGCTCTAAATAGTAATAAACCTAAAGTATGTCAACTATAAAATTCACACAGAAACTATATGCTCTTGCAGTGTCAGTTAGACTTAGGCCAGTAACATTCTGATTAACCCCACACATATTACAGTAGGTAAAATTTTAATTTTCAGATGTAGCTGTGGTTCTTTAGCATTTAATGTTAGAATGCTTCTGTACACGTTTAAAACAAGTGAAGATACTGGGCTAAATTCAGTGCAGGGGAAACACCACTGAAGTCAATGGAATAGCACCAGCATTGTGACTGACCCATTATGTGTTAAGACAAGTAGCATTACATAAAAATCCATGATTAATAAGTAAATTGAAAAAAACAAGTCCATACTGAGATGGAGAGTCTTAATTAGAACAATTCTAGGATGGAATATTAAAGATGGGACCAAACTAGAACTTCACATCCAAACATACAAAATTTGGGGCTCAGTTTTGGTTTCAGAAACCCAACCTGGATCAGGATCCAATCTTCTGTCTCAGGTCTGTTTTTGTCTAATACGATAAGTAAAAACAAACCATGAGATTCACAGCAGATGTGGTGGCTTTGAAATTGAAAACCAAATTCTGTCTTTGGGTTCATGAACTATCTCATGCCAGGGACACAACCATTAAAGAGGATTACAGGACCATGCATAGTTCACATAGGAAATAGAAAGAGACAGTGAGAACCATGTGTGAACATGTGAGTATAGAATAGGGCATTAAATTTAAAAGCATATGAACCCCCCCCCCAAAGTCTTTGTTTCAGTTAGTTGCTATGCTTTTTTGGGTAGCGTCAACTGGGGGAAAATGTCAGGAGCAAAATGAAATGGATTGTAAAAAGTCAGTTTGCTTACAGAGGAGACATAGCCCTGGTCTACACTAGGACTTTAGGTCGAAATTAGCAGCGTTAAATCGATGTAAACCTGCACCCGTCCACACGATGAAGCCCTTTATTTCGACTTAAAGGGCTCTTAAAATCGATTTCCTTACTCTACCCCTGACAAGTGGATTAGCGCTTAAATCAGCCTTGCCGGCTCGAATTTGGGGTACTGTGGACACAATTGGATGGTATTGGCCTCTGGGAGCTATCCCAGAGTGCTCCATTGAGACCGCTCTGGACATCACTCTCAACTCAGATGCACTGGCCAGGTAGACAGGAAAAGAACTGCGAACTTTTGAATCTCATTTCCTGTTTGGCCAGTGTGGCAAGCTGCAGGTGACCATGCAGAGCTCATCAGCAGAGGTGACCATGATGGAGTCCCAGAATCGCAAAAGAGCTCCAGCATGGACTGAACGGGAGGTACGGGATCTGATCGCTGTTTGGGGAGAGGAATCCGTGCTATCAGAACTCCGTTCCAGTTTTTGAAATGCCAAAACCTTTGTCAAAATCTCCCAGGGCATGAAGGACAGAGGCCATAACAGGTACCCGAAGCAGTGCCACGTGAAACTTAAGGAGCTGAGGCAAGCCTACCAGAAAACCAGACAGGCAAATGGCCGCTCCAGGTCAGAGCCCCAAACATGCCGCTTCTATGATGAGCTGCATGCCATTTTACAGGTTCAGCCACCACTAACCCAGCCGTGTTGTTTGACTCCTTCAATGGAGATGGAGGCAACATGGAAGCAGGTTTTGGGGATGAAGAAGATGATGATGATGAGGTTGTATATAGCTCACAGCAAGCAAGCGGAGAAACCGCTTTTCCCGACAGCCAGGAACTGTTTCTGACCCTGGACCTGGAGATAGTACCTTTTAAAATACTATACATGATTTAAAAGCAAGCATGTGAAAGGATTACTTTGCCCTGGCATTCACAGATCTCCTGGATGTACTCCCAAAGCCTTTGCAAAAGGCTTCTGGGGAGGGCAGCCTTATTGCGTCCTTCATGGTAGGACACTTTACCACTCCAGGTCAGTAACACGTACTCGGGAATCATTGTACAACAAAGCATTGCAGCGTATGTTTGCTGGCGTTCAAACAACATCCGTTCTTTATCTCTCTGTGTTATCCTCAGGAGAGTGAGATATCATTCATGGTCACCTGGTTGAAATAGGGTGCTTTTCTTCAGGGGACACTCAGAGGAGCCCGTTCCTGCTGGGCTGTTTGCCTGTGGCTGAACAGAAATGTTCCCCGCTGTTAGCCACGGGGACGGGGGAGGGTTGAGGGGGTAGCCACGCGGTGGGGGGAGGCAAAATGTGACCTTGTAACGAAAGCACATGTGCTGTGTATGTAATGTTAACAGCAAGGTTTACCCTGAAAGAGTGTAGCCACTGTTTTATAAAATGTGTCTTTTTAAATACCGCTGTCCCTTTTTTTTTCTCCACCAGCTGCATGTGTTTCAGTGATCACAGGATCTTCTCCTTCCCAGAGGCTAGTGAAGATTAGAAAGAAAAAAACCTCACTCGAGATGAAATGTTCTCTGAGCTCATGCTGTCCTCCCACACTGACAGAGCACAGACGAATGTGTGGAGGCAAATAATGTCAGAGTCAGGAAAGCACAAAATGACCGGGAGGAGAGGTGGCGGGCTGAAAAGAGTAAGTGGCGGGCTGAAGAGAGTAAGTGGCAGGCTGAAGACAGGGCTGAAGCTCAAATGTGGTGGAACGTGATGAGAGGAGGCAGGATTCAATGCTGAGGCTGCTGGAGGACCAAACCAGTATGCTCCAGTGTATGGTTGAGCTGCATCAAAGGCAGCTGGAGCACAGACTGCCACTACAGCCCCTGTGTAACCAACCGCCCTCTTCTCCAAGTTCCATAGCTTCCTCACCGAGACGCCCAAGAACGCGGTGGGGGGGCCACCGGCCAACCAGCCACTCCGCCACAGAGGATTGCCCAAAAAAAAGAAGGCTGACATTCAATAAATTTTAAAGTTGTAAACTTTTGAAGTGCTGTGTGGCATTTTCCTTCCCTCCTCCACCACCCCTCCTGGGCTACCTTGGTAGTCATCCCCCTATTTGTGTGATGAATGAATAAAGAATGCATGAATGTGAAGCAACAATGACTTTATTGCCTCTGCAAGCAATGATCGAAGGGAGGAGGGGAGGGTGGTTAGCTTACATGGAAGTAGAGTGAACCAAGGGGCGGGGGTTTCATCAAGGAGAAATAAAGAGAACTTTCACACCGTAGCCTGGCCAGTCATTGAAACTGGTTTTCAAAGCTTCTCTGATGCGTACCGCACCCTCCTGTGCTCTTCTAACCACCCTGGTGTCTGGCTGCACGTAACCAGCAGCCAGGCGATTTGCCTCAACCTCCCACCCCGCCATAAACGTCTCCCCCTTACTCTCACAGATATTGTGGAGCACACAGCAAGCAGTAATAACAGTGGGAATATTGGTTTTGCTGAGGTCTAAGCGAGTCAGTAAACTGCACCAGCATGCCTTTAAACATCCAAATGCACATTCTACCACCATTCTGCACTTGCTCAGCCTATCGTTGAACAGCTCCTGACTACTGTCCAGGCTGCCTGTGTACGGATTCATGAGCCATGGCATTAAGGGGTAGGCTGGGTCCCCAAGGATACATATAGGCATTTCAACATCCCCAACGTTTTTTTTTTTCTGGTCTGGGAATAAAGTCCCTTCCTGCAGCTTTTGAAACAGACCAGAGTTCCTGAAGATTCGAGCATCATGTACCTTTCCCGGCCATCCCATGCTGATGTTGGTGAAACGTCTCTTGTGATCCACCAGAGCTTGCAGCACTATCGAAAAGTACCCCTTGCGGTTTATGTACTCGGTGGCTTGGTGCTCCGGTGCCAAGATAGGGATATGGGTTCCGTCTATGGCCCCACCACAGTTAGGGAATCCCATTGCAGCAAAGCCATCCACTATGACCTGCACATTTCCGAGGGTCACTACCCTTGATATCAGCAGATCTTTGATTGCGTGGGCTACTTGCATCACAGCAGCCCCCATAGTAGATTTGTCCACTCCAAATTGATTCCCAACTGACCGGTAGCTGTCTGGCGTTGCAAGCTTCCACAGGGCTATCGCCACTCGCTTCTCAACTGTGAGGGCTGCTCTCATCTTGGTATTCATGCGCTTCAGGGCAGGGGAAAGCAAGTCACAAAGTTCCATGAAAGTGCCCTTACGCATGCAAAAGTTTCGCAGCCACTGGGAATCATCCCAGACCTGCAACACTATGTGGTCCCACCAGTCTGTGCTTGTTTCCCGAGCTCAGAATCAGTGTTCCACAGCATGAACCTGCCCCATTATCACCATGATGCATGCATTGGCAGGGCCCATGCTTTCAGAGAAATCTGTGTCCATGTCCTGATCACTCACGTGACCGCGCTGACGTCGCCTCCTCGCCCGGTATCGCTCTGCCAGGTTCTGGTGCTGCATATACTGCTGGATAATGCGTGTGGTGTTTAATGTGCTCCTAATTGCCAAAGTGAGCTGAGCGGCCTCCATGCTTGCCTTGGTATGGCGTCCGCACAGAAAAAAGGCGCGGAACGATTGTCTGCAGTTGCTCTGACAGAGGGAGGGGCAACTGACGACACGGCTTACAGGGTTGGCTTCAGGGAGCTAAAATCAACAAAGGGGGTGGCTTTACATCAAGGAGTATTTCAGGCAGGACTTCAAGGAGGGTTCCAATAAGAAATGGTGCACCTAAGTTATTGTTCTTATTGGAACAAGGAGGTTAGTCTGGCCTCTGATTGATACATGGCTAGATTTACCTCGCTGCACCTTCTCTGTGAGTGACTGCAGTGTGACCTAGAGGAATAAGTCCCCTAGATGGGGTAGGGGGGGAAGCAAATGAGTACAAAACAAATCTGGTCTATTTCTTGTTTTGATCCACTCCATCTATCTTTTACATCTTTAGCTGGCAGCAGACGGTGCAGAAGGACTGCATGCCATCCACATCTCATGGCTGCCCGGCACAAGATGATAGGACTGCTAGCAATCCGTATCACCTGCCTGCTCACTATAAGACGGTTCAATAGGACTGACTGCAGGACTAAAGAGAATGACCTGGTCAAGTCACTCCAAATTTAGTCCCTGTGCCCATGTCTGCCCAGGCGCTCCTGGCCGACGTGGCCAGGAGCACCTCGGACATGACGATGACGGCTACCAGTCGTACTATACCGTTTGCTGCCACAAGGCAAGGGGTTGATGCTGCTGTGTAGCAATGCAGTACCACGTCTGCCAGCACTCAGGAGATATAGGATGACAGTTACCTGAGCGGGCTCCCATGCTTGCCGTGGTATGGCGTCTGCACAGGTAACTCAGGAAAAAAGGCGCAAAACGATTGTCTGCCCTTGCTTTCATGGAGGGAGGGAGGGAACGGGGGCCTGACGATATGTACCCAGAACCACCCGCGACCATGTTTTAATCCCATCAGGCATTGGGATCTCAGCCCAGAATTCCAATGGGCAGCGGAGACTGCAGGAACTGTGGGATAGCCACCCAGAGTGCAACGCTCTGGAAGTCGACTCTAGCCTCAGTACTGTGGAAGCCGAGTTAATGCACTTAATGCACTTAGAGCATTTTCTGTGGGAACACACACAGACTCGAATATATAAAACCGATTTCTAAAAAAAACAACTTCTATAAATTCGACCAAATTCCGTATTGTAGACATACCCATAGGATGGAAAAGATAGGAAAAAAAACCCACCTAGGATCAGTCTCTGGTCTTGTCTATATGGCACACAAAGCACGTCAGAGGGGTGTGATTTGTAAAGTGTGCAAACATGCTGTCCTCTAACTGTCCCTTGTAGACCGTGCTGCCACACTTGAAAAGGTACCTAGTTTGTAATTAATGTAGTCCCGTTTAGAATGTCACTACAACAGTGGGAACTAGATACCTTTTAGAGAGCTCCTCAAATCACACCCCTTTGGTGTTCTTTGCTGGCACCGTGTAGACAAGCCCTCTGGGAAGCACATTGTTCTAGCTTCTAGGAGTCAGTCAATACTTGAATTCAAGGAGTGAGTTATCTTATTATCTGAAGAAGCAAAAAAAGAATGAACACAGACTGACTGTCTTTCCTAGTTCATTGTTGTTTTCACACAGTCCTTGTTATTACTTTGAAGGATAGATACAGACACTAAAAAAGCAAGAAGGTAAATAAATAGCATCACTTTCAGGAATCTTTCCTAGGCAGATGCGTTTCTCTGTGGATTTTTTTTAACCTTCCCACTGTCGCTACCATTGGTTCAGCTCCATCAATAGTAGCAACTGGGGGAATTTTAAAGAGAAAAAATAGGCTATTGTACAGGAGACCTCAGTGTCTTGATGCTTTTCTGAGGAAAAATGTATCTGAGATGTTGATCAAAATGACTACTCCCTCTACCCTGAGCCACAGAGTAAATGTCACTCAGCCTTGCTTGGATTAGACTCAATGGGACAAATTCATTCCTGTGCCTGTGCTCAGGCCAGCACAGGGACAAAGTTGAGGTAGCTTGTGCCTCTCCTATTCAGCGACAGCTGAGGGCCTGTTCTTTGTTTTTCCCTGTATCTATTATCAGGCCCCTCCACTGGAGAGATTTCTCCCAAAATGTGTATGAAATAGGAATTGGTCTGATCCAAAACCCAGGGAAATTATTAGGAGTCTTTCCATTGACTTCAGTGAGCATTAGATCAATGCCAATGAAAAGAAAAGAATAGTATTATGGTACTGACTAGAGGCCTCAACTTATATGATGGCCCCATTGTGCTAGGCACTGTATAAACACATAGTAAGAGATAGTGTCTGCCCCAAAGTGTCTTAAATAAAATAAAAACAAAGTCAACTGACAAAATAGGGGGAAGGGAGGGAGAGAAAGAAAGAAAGGCACAGGGAGGAGAAGCGACCTGCCCAAATTACACAGTAGCTCAGTGAAAGAAATGGGAATAGAACTCACATCAACCACTCCTATGTCCTATCCCTGATCCCATACTGTGTATCTTATGAGGAAGATGCTTCGTGTCACAGTGAACAAATTCCAAAAGTTAAAAAAAACACACAAAGTATTGGGAATCCTAGACATCATGCATCAGTATGTTTGCCTACTTAAAACCATATCACATTAAAAGAGTCTGACGGCAAAAATCAAGAACGAGTGATATGCTTAGAGATTTTAACTCCCCCTCACCCCTCAAAAAAACAACTGCATGTAAATGACTGCTTCAAACCCAGTCCTTTAAAAATAAGGACAACGTATGCATATGCTGATGAGAAGAAAAATAAGTTTTACAGTAAATTTCAGACACTCAAAAGAAAAGCCACACAAAAAGACAATGTCCAAGTGAGAAGTGAGATAATATAAAAAGAAAAGAAGAAAAATGAGAGATTGCATCCAGAAAACAAAAATTTGCTGAGGAGGACATTTTCCCGAGGGTTCCTTGTCCATTGTAGTTTGTTTGATAGAATCAGTTAAACTGTATAGAAGAAATATTGGAATGGAGTAATCTCCAAGCACCTCAAAATAATTTGTGCCTTTTAGAACAATAAGTAACCGATTAAGAAAAAAGTGAGGCTACACAACAAATTAAAAGATAAAATAATATAAAAACAAAAAAGGACAGACATTCAAGCACATGTATAGTATGAATTAAATATTCATCAGGTGTTTCCTAGTGGAATAAGTGAAATCCCCTGGAGGAATATGCTAGCCTTTCAGTGTGTGTAAATTAGCAAAGCTCCTTTAGACTTCAAAGGAAGGCTGTGTTGATTTCAACCAACTGAAGATCGAGGCCGATGTTTTTACTTTTACTTTAATGGGGAGATGACTTAACACAGAAGCAAACTGAAACCACGTGGTTTGTACTTTGAGAAAGGTTAAGTTTTTGCTCTGCAAACTGGAGAGAAAATTCTCTGTTTTCTTGGAGCTACAGAACTACTATCTACATGTAAGCTATTAGTTTTAAAAAATTCTGAAAAGTCTGGTGAAGAATTATATATATCAAACCTGAGAGCCAAGCTAATATCTTTTATTGGACCAACTTCTGGTAGTGAGAGAGACAAACCTTCGAGCTTACCCAGACCTCTTCTTCAGGTCTGACTGACTGTGGCCATGTCTACACTAGAGTTAAGTTGACTTAAGTTACCTTGACAGTCATAAACTGCTGTAATTACATTGCTTGCGCATGTTCACACAACACTCCTTGTGTCGGCAGAGTGTGTCCACAGTTGGTGCTCTAGTACTGACAGAGAGAGCAGTGCACTATGTGTAGCCATCCCACACACACTTGGAGTTCTGGGAATGGATTGGAGTGCATCATGGAGCTGGATCATGCCCCATGATGCACTTTTCACTGTTCCATAATTCTAAGGGCTTCTGACTATGTTTCATGCCATCTTTCAACAACCCCTGTAAACTTTGCAGCCACCATCTCCAACTGAAAGCATGGATCCTGCACTGCTCACCCATCTTGTGATGAGTGTTATGAGCACAACTCGGCTGATCCTGCAATATTTCATGATCTGTGAATCTGAACAGATGGTGCCTGCCCTGCTGTGTGCCATGGAAAGAAACAATTCAGGATTGATGTTGGCATTCTATAAAAGTGCCAATCTATAAAAAGAGAAATAAGGAAAACCGGAGAATTATAGACCAGTCATCTTAACTTCTGTATCCAGAAAGATAATGGAGCAAATAATTAAGCAATCAATTTGCAAACATCTAGAAGATAATAAGGTGATAAGTAACAGTCAGCATGGATTTGTTAAGAACAAATCCTGGCAAACCAACCTGATAGCTTTCTTTGACAAGGTAATAAGCCTTGTGGATAGGTGGAAAGTGGTAGATGTGGGATATCTTGACTTTAGTAAAGCTTTTGATACTGGCTCACATGACCGTCTCATAAACAAAATAGGGAAATGCAACCTAGATGGAGCTACTATACAGTGGGTACAAAACTGGTTGGAAAACTGTTCCCAGAAAGTAGTTATCAGTGTTTCACAGTCATGCTAGAAATGCATAACGAGTGCGGTCCAGCAGGGATCAGTTCTGGGTCCAGTTCTGTTCAATATTTTCATCAGTGATTTAGATAAGGGCATAGAGAGTACACTTATAAAGTTTGTATATGATACTAAGCTGGGAGGGGTTGCAAGTGCTTTGGAGGAAAGAATTAAAATTCAAAATGATCGGGACAAAGTGGAGAAATGGTCTGAAGTAAATAGGATGAAATTCAATACAGAAAAATGCAAAGTATTCCACTTAGGAAGGAACAATCAGTTGCACACATACAAAATGTGAATGACTGCCTAGGAAGGAGTACTGCAGAAAGAGATCTGGGGGTCATAGTGGATCACTAGCTAAATATGAGTCAATAGTGTAACACTGTTGCAAAAAAAGTGAACATTATTCTGGGATGAATTAGCAGGAGTTGTGAGCAAGACACGAGAAGTAATTCTTTCACTGTCCTCCCTGTTGATTCGGCCTCAACTGGAGTATTGTGTCCAGTTCTGGGCACCACATTTCAGGAAAGATGTGGACAAATTAGAGAAAGTCCAGAGAAGAGCAACAAAAATTATTAAATATCTAGTAAATATGACCTATGAGGGAAGATTGAAAAAAATAGGTTTGTTTAGTCTGCAAAAGAGAAGATTGAGGGGGGGCATGATAACAGTTTTCAAGTACCTAAAAGGTTGTTACAAGGAGGAGTGAGAAAAATTGTTCTTCTTAACCTCTGAGGATAGCAATGGGCTTAAATTGCAGCAAGGGAAGTTTTGGTTGCACATTAGGAAAAACTTCCTGTCAGGATGGTTAAGCACTGGAATAAATTACCTACGGACATTGTGGAATCTCCATCATTGG
Source organism: Caretta caretta (assembly GCF_965140235.1). NCBI lineage: Eukaryota > Metazoa > Chordata > Testudines > Cheloniidae > Caretta > Caretta caretta. The sequence goes on along the minus strand of NC_134206.1, from coordinate 319,674,400 downwards.
AGATTTTTAAGAGCAGGTTAGACAAACACCTGTCAGGGATGGTCTTGATAATACTTAGTCCTGCCACGGGTGCAGGGGACTAGACTAGGTGACCTCTTGAGGTCCCTTGCACTCCTATGATTTCATGAAAACAACATTATTATTCACAGAGCAGCTGCACACAGTGGACTGTCACTACTGGGCTTGGGAAACAAGCACTGAGTGCTGGGATCAGAGTGTGATGCAGAAATGGGATGATGAGCAGAGGCTGCAGAACTTTTGTATGTGCAAAACCACCTTCCTTGAAATGTGTGTGGAACTCACAAGGACACCAAAATGAGAGCTGCTCTGATGGTGGAAAAGTGAGTGGTGATCGTTTTGTGGAAGCTGGCAACTTCAGACTGCTACTGGTCAGTCATGAATCAGTTTGGAGTTGGGAAGTCCACCATCGGGGTTGCGGTGATGCAAGTGTGCAGGGCCATTAATCACCTCCTTCTATGAAGGAGTGTGATTCTGAGCAATGTGCGGAAAAGAGTGCATGGCTTTGCAGCAATGGGATTCTCTAACTAGTTAGTTAGATGACATGCTTATCCCAGTTTTGATCCCAGACCATCTTGCAGGGTATTGCAGGCTTCTCTATGGTATTGCAGGCTCTGGTGTCTCACCATAGGCATTTCACTGATATCAGTGTGGGGTGATCAAGGAAGGTGCATGACACACGCATCTTCAGGAACACTGGCCTGTATAGAAAGCTGCATGCAGGAATTTTTTTTCAAGACCAGAATATTCCAATAGGGGATGTGGAAATGCCTATAGTGATCCTGGGAGACCCACCCTACTCCTTACTCCTGTGGCTCATGAAGTCTTACACTGGAAATCTTGAAAGCAGCAAGGACCGCTTCAACAACAGGCTCAGCAGATGCAGAATGACCATTGAATGTGTGTTTGGCAGATTAAGTGGTTGCTGGCGCTGCCTTTTTGGAAGGTTAGACCTCAATGAGGAAAATATTCCCATGGTCATAGGAGCCTGTTGGATTCTCCATAACATTTGTGAAGCCAAAGGGAAAAAGTTTCCCCAGGGGTGGAGTGTTGAGGTGGATAGCCTGCTGGCTGATTTTGAGCAGCCAGACACCACGCCTTTTAGAGGCCCTCAACAGGGGCCGGGGGACTATTCAAATCAGGGAGGAGTTGAAGCAGTATTTTGACAATGGGCCCCAATGATGTATGTTTCTGTAATGCATTCATCCAGGCATTGTCTACTTGCCACTTTAATGATTCCTGTAATGATTCCTGCCTGAGCTTTAATTGTAGTCTTCAAATGTGCCATTGCCACTGTGTATGAATTTCTGCTGCAACCACCGTGTGTAGGTCAAAAATAAAGAATCATTGTCTTTGTAAGACTAAAATTTTATTAAACCACAATACACATATTAACATTTCTTACAAGGGACATGACAATCTCTGAAGTGAGCATCTCACAGCTGTGTGTAAGTCCAACTGTTGTTATGGAAAATGTCCCTAGGGATGGAGAGCATGAGGTGCTGTGACAGGCTGGGATGTGTGGGAGAAGTCTGGGCATGGAAGGCATTTCTTTGTGGGCCGCAGGGGGAGTAAAGCAGGCATGTGTTCTGATTGCAGCACAGTCAGGGACCTGAGGATATCTGATTGGTTCTTCATTAGATTTAAGATTAGCTCCTGACCCTCTATTATCTTCTGCTGTGCCTGTCTCCTCTCCTGACTATCCATTTCTAATTTTTTGCTTATTGTCTCTCTCCATGGTCTGTGCTTGCTGCAGCCTGATCTGATGATTACAGCACTTTGAAAAACATGACCTCCTTACTCCTCATTCACCTCCTTATCTGATGGAGGTGCTCTGCCAGTGTGTAGGAGCTGGCCCTCAAGGGCAGATCTGCATAAACAAAAGAAACAATACACAGAGTCAGTATTGCGTGTGAACTCACAGTCTTGAACCATAAAAGTTATACACACCTCTTCCTCACTTTCCCTTGGCAATTGCGCAGCACTGCCAGAGCACTAAACATGGTGAGTTTAGCCCAGGAGGAGGTGGTGCAAGATGGGACAAAGAGCCTCAGTAGTTTCAAAAGGGGATCAGTACAAGTTCCTAGGGACACTATTCTGAATATTGGCACCATTTTACACAGGTGGGGATGATTGAAGCTGAAATCACACTACTGAGGGTAACCAAGATGCAAGGGTGCATCTCCTGCACACATGTGGCTTCAGACTGGGTCCGTATGCTGCTCGCCTGTGTGCTGCTTTGGTTCCTGCAGAAGTAATTGCCATTTGGTGTGGCAAAGTTTCCTAAGGAGGGGAAGAAACAAAGCAACAGCTCTGCCAAGGAACCTTAAGCAGAGGATTGCAGACTATCTGCAGGAATGTTTCCTAGGGATGTCTATGGAGGATTCCTGGGAGATCTCATTGTGCATTAACACATTTTTACACAGGGCCACCACTGCGCAGTGGCACAGGGGAATGAGAAGCAGATGCAAACAGTACCTAGTACTGTTAATTTCAATCCCTTCTCCCACATATTCCATGTAACAAAATAAAGGACACCTCTAACTCATGTGCAGTATCAAAGCAAAATGAGAACTTACTGGAGCTCCCCTCTCCTGCTTCAGGCACACCAGAGCCAGACTGCTGGGATTGACTAGACCCCTTTGGAGTCAAAAAGAGGTCCTGGCTCACCACACCACATGCGGAGCCTATTGTCTGTCCCACATTCTCCTCCAACTCAACCTCCTCCTCCACCACTTCATCCTTGGGGTTGACTCCTTTGGCCAAAGTAGCCATAGGGCTAGTGGCAGTGGAGATGGAGCCACTGCTGAATATGACGTGCCACTTCTTGTAGAAGCAGCATGTTTTCAGTGGCACACCACCGCAACCCATTGTCCCCCTTTTGGTATGTCTTCCTTAGCTCCTTGATCTTAGCATGGCACGGCTGCATGTCCCTTTCATTCCCCTTCTCATTCATGCCACAAGCAATCCATTCATAGGCATCAAAGTTCCTATGGCTGGATTGGAGCTGTGACTGCACAGCTCTGATCCCCACAGATCTAACAGTTCCAGAAACTCTGGTGTACCCGAGGTAGGAGTGTGCTTGTTGCATGGTCAGCTGGGAAGCCAGCATGGTCAGCGGAAAGCTGCAATGGTCAGCTGGGAAGATGTGATGTGAACTGTTCATGCTGAGCAAACAGGATGTGGAATTTCAAAAATTCCTGGGGCTTTAAAGGTGAAGGGGTACATGTCTGTGTACCTGGCTGTAGGGAAGCGAAGTAGCAACTGCTTACCTGAGCAGTCATGATGGACATTGTGGGACACCTCCTGGAGGCCACTTAGGACGACATAAGCAAGCACACTGTCTACATTGACACTGTGATGCTCTAACTTTGTCGCAAAAATATCTATGCCACTCTTCGAGGTGGTTTTATTATGTGGGTGTAGCAGGAGAGTTAAATTGGTGGGAGCAGCACTGCTGTGTGTACACCTCCACTGTTTTGTCAATGAAACCTGACTTTTGATGACAAAACTGTGCAGTGTAGTTAAGACCTAACTCAAGAGTGTCACTGCTAAATACAAGGGGGAACAGATTGTTTAGCATAAATAGTTAACACATTTCAAGGGACCATACAATGTGAAGTTGCCCATTAACACCCCTCAGGCATAACGAGAAAGGGATGGGATGGGCATCGTTAGTAGGTTACAGATTGTTGTAATAAGACATAAATCCAGTGTCTTTATTCAGTTCATGATTTTTAGTGTCTAACAGTCATTAATTTAAGCTTCCGGGCTTGTCTTTGGAAAGTGTTGTGCAGGTTTCCTTTGAGGATGAGGACCGATAAGTCAGATATAGAGTGATTGCTTTGTCAACAGTGTGCACCCCCGGGTGATGCACTGGTTATGTCTTTTATTTTCCTGTGTGAGTTCATTTGAGAACGTAGTGAGTGTCTGGTATCACCCACATAGTTGTTATTGCGGCACTTATTGCACTGAATGAGGTACACCACATGTTGTGATAGGCATATGTAGGACCTGTGGATCTTGAAAGGTGTCTTGTGGGGGGTATTGATCATTGTAGAAATGGAGCTATATCTGCAGGTTTTGTGTCTGTTGTTTTGGTAGGGTCTGGTGGTGCTTTGAGAAGTGTACTCTGGTCTCTGGGACATTTGCTTCTGATGATGAGCTTGAAGGGGTTAGGGTGTTGTTTGAAGGACAGAAGATGGGGTTCAGGAAAGATTTCTTTCAGGATATGGTCACCATTGAGTATGGATTGTAATTGTCTGATGATGTGCCATATGGGTTCCAGTGTGGAGTGGTTGGTAACAACTAGGGGTGTGCAGTTGGAGGTGGGTTTATTTATGTATTGAAGCAGGTTCTCTCCGGGGTATTTGGGCGGCCTATTCCATGATGTGATCTACTTCTCTGGTAGTGTGTCCTTGTTTTTGGGAGGTTTTAATTGTGTTAAGGTGTATATCTCAGACTTTCTCTCACTTGGAGCATATTCTGTGGTATCCGAATGCCTGGTTGTAGATAACAGATTTTTTGGTGTATTTGGGGTGGTTAGTGGATCTATGTAGGTAGGTATGGTGATCTGTGGGAATCTACCCCACTCTAGTCTGACACAGACTAACTGTCCATGTGCACCCTGATGAAAGGCATTAAGACTTTGTTAATGCACTTTGATCTAATCCCATTTCAAAGAGGGCAATTGCAGTAAGAGACGAACTGCCCCCTTGCTGTGGAACGCAGACTCACAGTTAAGAACAAATCAAAATATCCCTGGTTTTAATTTCCATTTACAAGCTGGATATCTGTTTGCATTATTAGGTCAATAATGAAGTTAAGATTATGCATGTATTTACATCTACGATATGAACTATTGTAATATGTTACACTGCAGTACTGAAATATGATTCCAGTCTTGAAATCTTGTTTAAAGGAATGATCTTCTGCATGATATTACTGTGTATTATTATTTTCACTGCTTTAAAACCACTGAAAATAAAACACTAACATTTGGCATTTTTATCAACTTGCTTTCTTCTCTTTTTCCTATTACTTATTTTCCTCCTACTTTTTAAAGATCTCCTTGGCATACTCTCCAGGTATAGACATACTTTATGATAATTTAATTCTAGAAAAAAAATCTACCTTTTTGCAATAATTATTTTTAATTGCATTATTCTTTATTGCATCTTTATGTGACACAAAGTTCATATATGATATTTAACATGCTTTTCAGTTGGCAGTGATTGATTTTGTTTAACACAGAAACTGAGGATCTCTGAGGCGGCTTTATTGAATTCATTTAATAATTTCCTGCTCTTTTCTCTAAACTCTAGAGCATCCAAAGGTTATACAGGTTTGTTAGTCCTGTCCCTGTTGAGGTTTTCCTCCCAAGAGGCTAGCTCCACACCAACTTTCCTACCCACTGTTCCAAGGAGCCTAACACAGTAGAACCTCAGCGTTACGAACACCAGAGTTATAAACTGACTGGTCAACCACATCCCTCATTTGGAACCAGAAGTATGCAATCAGGAAGCAGCAGAGACAAAAATGAATAGAAAAAAGCAACTACAGTACAGTACTGGGTTAAACATAATCTACTAAAAAAAAAGAAAGGATAGTTTTAAAAAAGATTTGACAAGGAAACTGTTTCTGTGGTTGTTTTATTTCCATTAAGTTGGTTGAAAGCAGCATTTTCCTTCTACATAGTATAATTTCAAAGCTGTATTAAGTCAATTGCAGTTGAAAACTTTTGAAAGATCAATCATAAAGTTTTGTTCAGAGTTATGAACAACCTCCATTCCCAAGGTGTTCATAACTCTGAGGTTCTACTGTACTCCCTTAGCCCCCTGCCTAGGAACTGAAGAAAGCAAGTCTGAGCACGGTTTTCTCTGGGTATGGTTTCCTGCAGCTGGGAGCCTGGATGGCAGCTTGTGTAGACATACCCATGCTAGCTGTACTCTAACTAGCTTGCTAAAAATAGCAGCAAGGATCCTGAAGCATGGACTTCCGCTTGAGCTGCACCAGTCCGCCTGACCCCTCCAGGAACATACTCACTTGTGCAGTCCAGGCTAACGTCCACACTACACCATCCTCCCTTCTATTTTTAATGAGCTATCTGGAGTACGGCTAGCGTGATTACATCTACACAAGCTGCTATTCATGCCCACAGCTGCAAGGTAGATGTACCCTCTGAGTCTGTCTATATGGAGCACTTCACAAAGCCCTTCTACACCTTTGAGTCTCTCCTCTGACTGAACTCATATCTCAACTCTAAATTTAATTCTTACATCCCCCGGCAGACTTGTTTCCTAGTCATATGATCCCCATACATAACCTCTGGACTAATTAGTAAACTAGTCTCCGGTGAAGCACAACCTAGACCTCCCTTAAAGAGCCAGTTCACCCTATGACAGAATCCAATATGTGGTTTAAAAAATTTTCTGTTGGAACATGGGTCCTCAAACAGGGTTTTATTCTGAGTAATGATAAGGCCTTGGGATTTGAAAAGATGTAATAGCTGAGAATATGGATCACTTGTCATTCAATAAGGGGTCAGGAAGGCTTGGTAGTTGAGGGGTGGTTTGGGGCAGCTGTCAGATGATAGAGGAATTTAGCCAAACAATTCATCCGCCCCTTCAGTTACACACTTGAATTTGTGATCCAGGGATCACTTTCAAACAACCACACAGCTGAGGTTTTGAGGATATGAGATCTAAAGGCTGTATGCTCAGTTCAAGTTTTGCATGCTGTGGAGCTGTACATTCCAAAGTGCACCATCCCTTACAGAGCATATGAAATTCAAAATTAATAATGGAGAAGAATGGTTCCCAAGAGAGAAGCTGCCAGTCCTGCAGTCTTTTCCAAAACCATTTTAAGGGTTAGGGCTTAAAAGCTTTGATTATCCTCCTCTCTTTAAGACAGATTTAGAATAGAAGCAGCAGTTTAGGCATTTTTTGTCTTGGGTCCCCACTGTTTCTGTCAATTTCAAATTTCTTATGTGCTAGAAATGCACTGGAGGTGGGTGCAGTCTGCTTTGGTACACACATTCCAAAATGTGAAGTGTGTGATTTAATTATCAGACAGTCAAACAAATTTATGAGAGATAGAGAGAGCATGTAGGATTAAGAAGGATGAATGCCTGTTGAGGAGGTGGAGAAGGAGTCTACACTGGCCCATCTGCATATCATTATGCTTCTTCTGCCCTTACTTGGTACTCATAATGATAACTGAATTGACAGTGACCCCCCACTGAACAGTTTTGTAATAAAGTGTTCCTAGCCTGTGTGGATGGGGTCAGACTTTGTTAGAAAAAAATTAAGCCATTTATTTTCCTAAGCTACTACCTAGGTTAGAAAATCTCTTTAAAGAACTGATTTGATCCCATCCAACACCAGCCAACAAAACTACATTGACAGCAACCCGAGGCACTAGGTAAGACCTGGCACAGCTTCCTTGTGAGGGTAGAGATGTTCCAGTAAACAAGTGATGGGAGTCTACAACCACCTTTCTAAATTGCCTTACAACACTCCTCAAAACAATTTCCCTCTCAGGAAAGGCCTGTAAGATCCTAAGTGACCCTAACTGGTTATTGAGAAAAAGAAACAACTATTCTCTCATTATCTCACAGCAGAAAGGCTGCTGTGCTTGTCATTTTTGCTCAAATGCCTACATGTGTACAGCACATATTTTATTTTTTACATAATTTCTCTGACTGTCCTACAGAGAAAGCACTGAAGAAAAGACTTGAAAAATTGCTAGGATGTGGGTGGGTTTCAACCAAACTATTATTTGTGTTTGAACATAAAATAGGAGTAGAGGAACTTCCCTTCTTTTAAATATTGTCTATAAGAGAAATGAGCATTCCCTAACTTGACGTAAACTCGGTTCTTCATAGACAATGATCTTCAAAACAAAACCTTCCATCTAGGCCAGCCATTTTCCACTTTTGCTAGCTGCAGCCCCTTCTTTGCAGCACATTGGTAGGTGAAAGCTCCACCAATTTATGTTCCTTTGTACCAGCCTTAGCATTCCACTCATTCCTTCTTTTTCTTTTTTCTTTTCCATTTTCCCTCTCTATGTCTCCTATTCCATCCTGTCTTTGTTCTCCTTTCCCATTCTTATACTGCATTCTTTTGTGTGCAGGTTCTCTCTTTTTTCTCTCTTTTTGGATATTGCTTTCTTACCTTCCCCTCCATTGGAGGCTGCTCCTGCTTGTTCATCAGAAGACTATGTCCTGTTTCAACTGGGCAACTGTTGGATGGCTCTGGGGGAGTCAGCTCAAACATGCTGGCACAGCTGTGCTGAACGCTGTGGGGAGCAGAGAAGACTGAACTAACACACTGCTTCCTGAGCCTGCAGCCCTGTAAATGTGAACTGCTATCACTCTGTGATTTTTGTATACTACCTATCAGCATGGTATCTCAGCCTAGGATCACTGCTCCTGCAGTCAGTTATACTAGGGCTTGCTCTGAAAGCAGAGAAGGACAGCAGATTGCGGGTTGCCACTCACTGATTTGATTATAGCCATAATAGCGTATTTGCAATGTGGGGCAGTTGTGTTTACATAGAGGACATAGAGATTTAGCTACATAATTCCACTGAAATTAATGAGAACCATGTGACTAAGTCCTCCAGTCAGCTTTGAAAATCTCAATAAAATGGCTTTCCCCAGAGCCTTCTGTTTTTCTCCTCTGTCCCACAACCTGTTTTGGCCCAGCCTAGCAAATTAAAGGGAGATGCCAGTGCCAAGGATGGGAAACACCAATCTCTCTCTAGCAAACAAGATGGCCTGAAAAATGTCAGTTTTCACCCTTCAAAACATTTCTTGCAAAAGACAGATTTTTGCAAGATTTGCACCTGTGAACATTCATGGTAATTCACACTTTTCCACAAACTTGGCGCTCATACTAGACATTTTACAAATGATACTGAATACAAGTGTACCAGAGTTGATTTGGTAACTGGAAATAGCATTCTACACTGACAAAAATGGAATCAAGGGACATGCTACAATGAAAAGACATTTTTGCCTGCAAAAAATAAAACCCAGTATTTTAAGGCAGACATGGCAGCTTTTTTAACTTTTCAAGAAACTGAAACAAACCTGATCTATTTTTTAAAAAACTTTTTCCACCTCTGAGGTGAATTGTTCTGTACATCTCTGATAGGCACTGGGTCTCTTCTGAGTATAGACGGGACAGCTACCTCAGAGACAGACTGCTCTTGCTGATGCTGCCACTCCCAAGGAATGCCTGAAAACCTGCTTCCTCTGCAGGTATGTCCTAAGCTATTTTTTGTCTCTGCTTAATCTTGTGAAATAGGGCAGAGGGATCACTCAAAATCTCTACACAACTAGATGAGAAAAATCTGCTGTAGTGCCCAAAAGATAGAGCTACCGATGCAGAAAAAAACACTAAAATGCCAATTTATCTACAGCTTGAAGGGCAGTTATAGAAAAGAAAAGAAAAGAAAAGAAAAGAAAAGAAAAGAAAAGAAAAGAAAAGAAAAGGGTCTAAGAATCTGCACTCCATGAACACCCGAAGACAATGGGAAAAAAATCTAGGGAATCAGAAACAGAAAAGAAAAATGGGTTTTTCATTGGATTTTCAACAATATGTTTTTGTAGGGGCAGGGTGGGGGAAGGGCAAAAATAAAAGGCCTGTTTCATAATAAAGATCCAAGTTCTGCCTAAGAAAATTGAAGATGTCCAGTTGTTCCTCACAGAACTATCATTCCATTCAGACTGTCTAAGTATCAGCCCTGAGGTCTTTGATCATGAAAAACTCCCACTGACTTCAAATGGAGTTACCTGCTGCATAAAGGACTAGCTATGTAGGTTCAGTGTGCAAAAGTGGTTCAGATTCTTCCCCCCAGATCATAGCTTTCAACTTTCTCAAAACCATTCTTTGTTATGGTCCTAAATTTACCTCGGTCCCACACAAACTTGATTGTTTCACTCTGATTACTGTTAGGGTGGCATTATTAAAGTGAGCTTACATAAAATAGTGTTTAAGATAAAGACATTTATATTAACTTCACATTATATTTTTATAGCTAAGATTTTCTAGTATACCTAATTTTAAAGTTTGTCTCATATTTGGGTCCTGGTAGGTTGAAAGGTATGATCAAATTTTCAAAAATTATGTTCATCATATAAAATAATGAGTCTCAAGGATGCCATATAGTCAGATTTTTATTTTTAAAATGAAATAATAGTAATAAAATTTGACATATATGACCTAAACACATTTTGTTTTAACCTCTAGGCCCAGTATATGCTTAGCACTGAAATATGCAGATTGCTACAGGATGCATGTAAACCCTCCCCAGAGGTATGGCTCAAGCCTGATCTCTGGTGCTTGCTACTTGGAGTGTCTTCTCCCTTTTCATCACATAGATTGGGACTTGGGTTCTTTCTTGTGACACCTGGTGACTCCACCCAAGATGAGTCCTCACTGTGCCCCAGGCACAATGGGTGTTGTCCCTTAGGAATATGAATAATGCTACCACTCTTGGCAAAGACTACAAAACCCAGTACACAAGGAACAATAAAATACATCAACACAAACCACAGTAAAGGAATGGCATTCACAAATAACAATATAACAAAGGGGGACTTTATTGGAAGCAGGAAAATAGGATCTGGAGAAGGAAAGGGTTAGTGTTAACTAATAAATACCAATACATTAACAAATTTTCCCCCTCCCAACATTCATCACTCTTTCCAACCCCCAGCTCCCTCCCTGGCATGTTCCCAGGCAGATGGCAGGCTGGGGATGGGTCTGGAGATGTGTGTTGCAGCTTAAACGAACCAACCAACCACTGGATGGGGCAGGGTCCTTTCCTGGCTCCCTAGTCTGGAATCCTGTGCAGGTTGCAGCTGGATCTCATTAGCCAATGCATGGTTGCATCTCTGCCACTTTGGACACTACAGGGCTTAAACTGCCTGACTCATGTACTAGATCCCACAGCAGTTCAAAGACTCCCTTTTTGGAGAGAGAGAGATAATCAGAGACTCCCTGAAATTTTCTGCTTCTTTCAGTTCCAAATTAAAAGCTCAAACATGGAAACTAAACCCAATATATCTCTGAGTCAGGTTGTCCCCACCCACTTCCAGACTGAGCAGCCCAGGCTCATCCTTGGCCCAGCAAACTTCTTGTCCATATCACCCCATGCAGAAGCCTCCCTAGTGGTCTCAACAGGCATTTCTAGTCCATTCTGTTCACATCCCGACTCCAAGCATGCTGAGAAATGGTGTCTGGGGGCGCTGGTAGCCATTATTAGTGTAGTCCATAGGGTAGTGCCCTCCAGATGTTATATAATAAAAATAAGACCAACAGGATCTTGTAAAGGGGATAAGGCAAAATGCTGCATTTATTGTAAATATAATAAAAAAATCAGAATATACAATTCCATAGCACTACTATTCCTTATTTATCCACATATCCATTCATGCATTCATTCATACAAGTTCTGGATAGTTGTTATAGTTACCAGCCTGGAGGTTGCTCGTGACAGAGTACTGGCCAGGTGGCCTGTACACGAGGGTGGAGCCGAGTCTTTGTCAGATGCGCATCCGATGCTCCTGCAGGGTAGTGGCAGAACCAGACTCAAAAGATCTCAGTTTTTAGAGTCAGTTTTTATAGGAATTTGTTCCTATTCCAGTCTATGGGAATTGCTTCATCATGCTGTTGTCATGATGGCTCCATGACAGCTATCAGTGTTTATCTGGTTCTTCAGTTTTCTCATCCTTGGGATGGTTGGGTGGATTCCGGTTTTGCCCTCCGGGGGTCATCCACTTGTCTCCACTCTGCACATTCTTCAGCCGATCGATACTGAATTCTTAGGCTGGCACTTCCCTGATCATCCATTTATTATCTAAACCAAGCATCCATCCACATCCTTTATCTCTATTTTAATCACAATTGTTATTTCGCTGTCTCTCCCAACTTTAACAACTCTCGGAGCATCACAAACATAACAAAGTGAGATAAAAACTACAGAGGGTGGGAGTCTCTGTGTACTGTTTCGAAGGTCAGTTACAAAGTATCACTTTGAGGACAGACACAATTAGCAGCTTGCAAGTCTCACACAATCGCTTACAAAGTATCACTTTGAGGACAGACACAATTAGCAGCTTGCAAGTATCACAGGGAGAGGAAGAGAAACAGTAAAAACAAGAGACCCAAAAGAAAACAAGAGACCTCTTAATTAATAATACCCTGGAATTTAAACTATGGGGAATCAAACTCCCTTGTGATTTTAATACAGACCTTCTTTAATATGCCAACACAGAGGCTCAGTCCAGAGTTCCAGGAGCTGGCAAACCCCAAGTGGGGGCTCACATGCAGATTCAGAACAATAGGAAATGGAACAAAGGAGGTGCTGGAAGAAATGTATAGTAGAAGACAGTGAGTGGTAGCCCATGACTAAAATCCTATTAAACTGCATTTTTAATGTTTGATATTGATGAAATGTGGTTGTGTGCTTTAGAGCCTACACTGCCACATAGCCCAGGCTTTGATTTCACTGTAAAAAAGCATACTGAAGAGCATATACGAAAAGAGCTACAGATAAGCATTTTGTCTTGTACATTAGTTAGAGACCTTTCAGCATACTTTCCTATTGGTCATGACTGCAGTAATTAAAAATAGTTCTAATCATTCTCAGTGAAATACATGTGTGATCTCATCTCTCCTCTTAATGTACTTCACTGTATAACAAACTGCAGGTTTTTAACCAAAGGAGCTCAGGATTGAATAAGCATGAGTGCTAAAATATCTCCTCATCTCATAGGAGATCTGCTCCTTCAGGACACATTGCCTTTCCACATTGTACTTTGCCTGTAGTTAATTTAGCTGTAGTCTCTAGTGCCTTGAGTCATTCAGTTTTCATGAAAATTCATATAAGGATGGTGAGGGAAAGAAGCCTTGGGATTTCTGTGACAATATCATTCAGATTTAATCAATGCATATAAATATCATTCTTGTTGAAAAACTATGTTTTCCTTTTCTTATTGGTTGCTGTTCCCTACATGTTATTCACTGAAAATTCAATTCAAAATCTGTAAAGTTTATAATACAAATAATGCTATATCTAGCAGAATATATATAGCAGAATAAGATAACCTTTTATATGTTTTTGAACCACCTTTCCATAATTTAATTAAGAATTGCATTCCTGCTGCAAAATTCTATTGAATGGTCTAAATAAAAGCTATGGAAATGGAGCTACTCTGATCTATACCAAATGAAGACCTGGCCTTCCATCTTTATATATTAAATACTATAGGTTTTTAAGGTACTTTCAATAGAACCCCATAGACCCCTACTGATTATTATTAATAATAATAATAATAACAACATTTAACATTTATATTGCAGTACCACAGAGAATTCTCAATAAGCTACTGGCCTTATTGTGCTAGGCACAGTACAATCATATACTCCCTGCTCCAAAGAACTTCCAATTCTTCATCTTCATTATGACAGCTGATCAGAAGGGTATTTTCCCCTCCTCCCTGGAAAATTTTGATGAAAACTTGACATTTTTAAAGTGTTCAGTTTAAAACCAAAAATTTCAATTCAAAATTGCTGCTTCAGTGCCTCATGGGAGTTGTATTTTGGGTGCCTAATACTCCAATTTTCTTCTATAGTCTGGGCTCCTTGGCTAGTGCTGACACAGACAGGAAAAAAGAAGACTATCTTTTGCCACCTGCATTACAAAATCTCCCAAGGTGCTTCACTGTCTCTCCTCTTGCTCTTAGGAGATGTAGTCTGGATGGAGAATTTGGCCCATAAACCAGGCTTACTTGTTATTTTCTATATGACTTTTCCATATGAGTATATCTGTATATAGATATATTTAGATATAGACATGATCAAACTCACTGGTTCTGACACAGAGAGAAAAAGAGGACAGCTTCTTTGCCACCTACATCCCCAAGTACAAGATAGATATTCCATCCCAGGAAGGAGTAGACAGTGTTACTTCGAGAAGATAACTTTAATTTATAGCAGTGGCACCATAGCAACAGCTGGGGGGTGTCCTAAATCAATGTATGGTCCAGCGGGCTTGACCATATCCAATCATGAGTCAGTAAAGCCACTTGACTCCTACACACACACACACCAGTAATTTTTCACCACTGAAGCCACTTCCCTGTGATTCTGAGCCAGGATCAATGTCAGTGTGGATCCTTCACTGAATCTGGCCTGTAGTCCATTTCTTTTCTTTTCTTTTCTTTTTTTTTTCTTTTCTTTTCAAGTGCTTTACAAACTGTATTTAGTTAATTTTTACAAAGCCCTCTGTTGTGCTTCCAGATGAAAAGAAATGAGGCAGAGAGGTCACATGACTAGCTCAAATCCACAGAGCTCAACAGTACAACTATTAAAAAAACAAAAACAAAAACAAAACAAAAAACAGGAAACCAATTCTGAATTTTTTCTGTCAAATTGCAGAGTTTGAAACGAACCCATTTTCTGTTTTTTTAAAAATCTTTTTATAGAAATTTCTATCAAAGATTATCAGATTTTTCCGTTCTTTGAGAAATTTATATTATAAAGGGAAGAATCTGGAAAAAAAACACCTTGTTTTGATTTTCAAAAATGAGAAGATATTTCTCTAGGTATTTCCCTACTCCACTGTGTACAGCCGTTTGAATCTGAAAGTCTGCCCAGACTATCTTTTAAGCCAATACCCTTAGTCGCTAGCGTGGGTTCATGCAGTAGTTGCCATTAAAAAACTCACCATTTTGCACACAGTCATCACAGTGGTATCAGACATACCACAGATTTTCCTTTGATAAAATAGGAAATAATAATGTTAACTGGTGGATAATAATATGCTATTTATTATCAAATGCTGTGTTGTAAATCCATTGTATTCCATCGGTCCCTTATTTGAACTGTGTAAATCATATCTGTGGAAATGGCATTGTAGAGGTTGAGAAAATTACACTTGCACACAGGCATCTGTCTTAGGGAAGGTTTGCCAATACCAACAGAGTCTGGCATTTTGTAGTGGTTTGCTTGTGACCCATATTGTACTTTTCCTATTTATAGTTAATTTGCTCTTCAAGCATGTACACTGTAGGGGATGAAGGGATGATGGTTTTTCGATGCAGGCAGCTGGCCATGCAGCAGAGACACAGATGGATTTTTTTTTACATCTATTTTTAAACTGAATTAAATGCAAAAAATGTTCTTCTTTATCAAAAATTTCTGCATAGCCATGACCCCTAATTCTTTTGGGCTTCTGGAAAGGGGGAAAAGTTAATAGTCTGACACTCTCAGTCTCTAGACTCTTATGGTAGGAATACATTTCAGAGACTAGTCCGTACATTTAACTATGCTGTTATATTACAAGGAATAATTATAAGAAAAATTATCTGTGACATGGGTCACTTCTTCCTATGTCTGTGGTACTCTGCAGTTAGACAGGTAGGTAGGTAGGTGCTGTTGTGTTTTGGGTTGTTTTTCAGTTACCCATTTTAATTGTATAATAAGGTTCTAGCAATACTTCTATTTTATTCATATCAGAATTCAGATCAGTTGCCCTGTGAGTAATAATTTTGAATTTTTTCAGAAAAAAAATAAGGAGCAAGAGCCAACATGTAGCTTTAAATTTCATACAATAATATGAGTGACTCTAGGGACTTGCTTTCGTATGTTACTGAGTCTTTCTCTTGTTGAAACAAAACACCAAAAAGTAGCAGATCAGATCAAGGTGACTTAAAGTTTGCTAAGAGTAAGAGTGCTTTTGCTGCCCGGCTACATGATGTTTTGTGCAAAGAGAATAATGTAATTAACACATTTCAGCTTGTGTCCCAGAAGAATGTTTGTGAATGTTTCCCTCACAGTTTCTTATGTATGTATTTTTTCACATCTCTATCTCAGATCTGAAAAAAACAGGAGAAATAACATACATAACAAGTGAATACAGAATATAAAAAACCCACATTATGTTGTAAGCAGACAGCTGTATGCCAAATGAAAAAAATGAATATGATTCTTCCTTCCTCCAGTTTAACAACAGTATGGCGTTTTGTTCCCTGAAATTTTCAGTTTGCTGCTTTAGTCAATCCACAGTTTTGACGGTGTGCAGAGAATAAAGAGGGGAGAAAAGGAGAAGCACATTTACAATGTCCATGTCCAGTCTTGATCCAGATGTCAACAGGATTTCATGTTTGATATTATCTCTAAGAACATAAGAACAACTATACTGGGTCAGATCAATAGTCTACCTAGCCCATTATCCTGTCTTCCAACTGTGGCCAATTCCAAGTGTTTCAGAGGGAATGAACAGAGCAGGAAATCATTAAGTGATCCATCCCCTCTTGTCCATTCCCAGATTCTGTAATCAGATGCTAGGGATACCCAGAGTGTGGGACTGCATCCCTTACTATTTTAGCTAACTCCATGACCATAACTAATTCTTTTTTGAGCACCATTATAGTTTTGGTCTTTACAACATTCCCTGGCAAAAAGTTCCACAAGTTTGACAGTGAGCTGTGTGAGAAAACACTTCCTTTTGTTTGCTTTAAACCTGCTGCCTATTGATTTTATTGGGTGACATCTGATTCTTGTTTTATGTGAAGGAGTAAATAACATTTCCTTATCACTTTTTCCACTCCTTTCATGATGTTGTAGACCTTCATCATATCCCCTCCTAGAAGTCTCTTTTCCAAGATGAAAGGGCCTAGTATTTTTAATCTCTCTTCATATGGAAGTTGTTCTATACACTTAATCATTTTCATTGCCCTTCTCTGTATCTTTTCCAATTCTAATATATCTTTTTTGAGGTGGGATGACCAGAACTGCACACAGTATTCAAGGAGTGGGAGTACCATGGATTTACATAGTAGAATTATGGTATTTTCTGTCATATTATATATCCCATTCCTAAGGGTTTCTAATCCTAATATTCTGTTAGCTTTTTTGACTGCCACTGCACATTGAGCAGATGTTTTCAGATAACTATCTACAATTACTCCAAGGTATTTTTCTTTAGTGGTAAGGGCTAATTTAGATCCCATCATTTTGTATGTATAATTGGGATTATGTTTTCCAATGTGCATTACTTTGCATTTATCAACATTGAATGTCATCTGCCATTTTGTTGCCCAGTCACCCAGTTTTGTGAGATCCTTGTGTAACTCTTCGCAGTCTGCTTTGGATTTAACTATCTTGAATTATTTGGTATCATCTGAAATTTTGCCACTGCACTGTTTACCTCTTTTTCTAGATCATTTATGAATATGTCGAACAGCACTGATGCCAGTATAGATCCTTGGGAAACACTGATTTTACCTGTCTCCATTTTGAAAACTAACTATTTATTCCTACCCTTTGTTTTCTGTCTTTTAACCAATTACTGATTCATGAGCAGATCTTCCCTTTTGTCCCATGACTGCTTAGTTTGCGTAAAAGCCTTTAGTGAGGGATCTTGTCAAAGGCTTTCAGAATGTTCAAGTACATTATATCCACTGGATCCCCCTTGTACACATATTTGTGAACCCCCTCAAAGAATTCTAATAGGTTAGCGAGGCATGATTTCCCTTTACAAAAGCCATGTTGACTTTTCCCCAACATATCATGTTCATCTGCGTGTCTGATAATTTTGTTCTTTACTGTAGTGTCAACTAATTTGTGTGGTACTGAAGTTGGTCTTACTGGCCTGTAATTGCCAGGATTGCCTCTGGAGCCTTTTAAAAAAAATTGATGTCACATTAGCTATCCTCCAGTCAACTGGTACAGAAGCAAATTTAAATAATAGGTTACATCATTCTGTTAGATGTTTGGCCACTTCATATTTGAGTTCCTTCCGAACTCTTGGGTGATTATTTCTTGTTCTACCCCAGTGGACATGGAGAACAATTGATCACTGTTCTGTATATGACGACCTTTTACCTATTTGAAGACAATTCACTTTCCCGCCATCTTCTCTTTTCTAGACGAAACTTGTCCAATTTTTTCAACCTTTCCTCATTTTTTCTAAACTTATTATGTGTATTGCTCTCCTTTGGACACTCTCTAATTTGTTCACATCTTTCTTAAAGTGTAGTGCCCAAAACTGAATAGAGCACTCCAGCAGAGGCCTCACCAATGCTGAGTAGAGTGGAACAAGAATCTCCCGTGACTTACATACAACACTCCTGTTAATACATCCCAGAATGACATTTGCCTTTCCCCAGCCGTGTCATATTGCTGACTTGTATCCAATTTATGATCCTCTGTAACCCTCAGAGCCTTTTCTACAGTACTACTGCTTATCCAGTTATAAACTGTACAGTTGTACATTTGATTTTCCTTCCTTCTGCACTTGTCTTTATTGAAAGATTGAAGAAAAGAGCCTCAAAATGACCAATAATAATAAAATCTGTTATTCAGATGTTGTTATGGACACTGTGCTATATAATCTGTGATATGCACCTCAGCAGTGAACCGTGTATAACAAAATACGTATAACAGGACCAGCTATATAAAGCAATCAGAGAGATAGGAATGGGTTTGATCAAAATGAGAAGAAGGCACTGTCATGACAAGAGAAGTATTTTCTTGACTAAACCCTTGCAGCATTTGTTGAGTATCAAGGGGAAAAAATAGCAACAGATTTTTTTAAAATATATAATTTACTATAAAACATTCTGCATAAAACTGTTTCATACTTATTGTGCCTCTAACACAGAATGGTGTAAGGAGATAAAAGAAGATAAAGTAATAGACAATCTTTATAGCATGCATTGGTCAGAACAATATTTAAAGAATTATAGTATACTTACTGTATCCCTGATACTTAGGGAGATAAAAATGATGAAGTAAAAGACAACTTTTATATAGCTGGCATTATAGAAAACATTCTTTTTGAAGTTTTATGGAACTCCCTCCAACCCTGATCATGGTATAGAGTCAAACTGTCTAAAAATATGAATTCATGGTCTAATTCTTTTTGAGATGATTCTTCTATCATCTCTGCTAGGGTTTTGTTTAGTGGCCTTTAAAATATATTCTTTTCTTCTGGACCCATGACCTGGAGACTTGGCATAAAAAAGGATTGCAGCTTCAAAATGTTTCCTAGTGTCCACCTTTTTGAGTGGTACTAAAGATTGCCAATTGACTTATATACCAGGATTTAAGAAGGGATAAAAGTAGCACTTGTTGGTATTTTTATAGCCAGGAGCTTTTTTGCTGATGCCAGTTATCTGAAAAGCCCATCATTTTGAAAACCATTGTCCTATGCTCCCGACTTCTTGATGTAAATAAAATTATCTGCAACATTTAGCTTCAAAACACTAGGCCCCAGCCCTCCAAGAGATTGATTAGATCCTCTTCTTCACCTTGGTGGTTGAGAGTTGAAAGGTTGTTGCTCTGTCCCATTATAAATCTACTGTTCCATCCACACCAGCACACGGGTAATAGATTACAGTAAAAATAGTTTGCATGCCAAGCCCATGCATATTTATCTATGGTTCACTGGCCTACCAAAAAAAAAAAAATGTGCTTATCTGAAGATCACACTGTGAACACATAAAAAAAAATGGCTAATGACATGTGTTATCTCACTGGTGACTTGCTTTCCAAAGTAGCTAATAACAAGATTGTACAATATGATTAGGGCTTTAGAAACATTACTTGAGTCAGATCATCAACTAGTATAAATCAATGTAGCTCCATTGACTAACTAGACTGCAGTGACCTTTTCTGAAGAGATTAAATTCTGGCTCTTTTTTGAGAACCTTGTAAACTGAGGCCTTGTCTACATTACAGAGTTAAGTCAACGTAAGTTACATTGATGATCATAAGCTGCTTTAATTATATTACTTGTGCACATCTACACAATGCTTCGTGTGTTGGCAGAACACGTCCATATTCGATGCTCTTGCATCAACAGAGAGAGTGTTGCTATCGTGGTTAGCTATCCCACTGTGCAACTCGCCACCCTCTGTCACCCTCTGCTGCTGGGAACTCTGGGAATGGATTGCAGTGCATCATGGGGGCATGCTCACCATCCCATGATGCAGTTCTTTTCCATCCCATCATTCCCTGATCTTCTGACTTTGTTTCACAATGTTTTTCAACAATCCTTGTAAACTGTGTGCTCTCCCTCTCTGCCTGACAGCATAGATAATGAACTGCTGGCCAGTCTGGTGATGAGCATTATGAACACAGCATAGCTGGTCTTGCAGTATTTCATGAGCTGTGAAACAGAGAATCATAGCATCATAAGACTAGAGGGGCTTCAAGAGGTCATCTAGTCTCGTCCCTTGGACTCATGGCAGGACTAAGTATTCTTTAGACCATCCCTGACAGGTGGGGGATGAATTTCCTCCCCCTTCTCTATTTTATTCTGAAATAGCATAAGTTTGTTAACCTTCACTGTGTACTCTAAGGTTCATCTCTTCTTGTATCTAGCTAAATGGCATGATGGAAAATATCAGAGATAGCTGAAGCTGAAAAGTGGGGTGGGAATAACTGGGTGGAGAGTCTCCCAGAAGAGGTTAAATGAAGTTTTTTGTCATAGTTTTGCTGTTGCTAGGGTTTTAATTTGGGAAGGTAGACTAGAGTTTCTTATTTAAATTTAGGATGATAGTGAAGTGCAATCTTTTATTTCAGACAGAATAAATATAAAAATAAAAGTAAAATATATAAATAACCTTAAATAATACCAGTAGCAGGGTGGTCTTCCCCTTTAAACACCTGCAGGGCCATGGAGCAGCTAGGCTTGGCCTAAGAAAAAACCCAGCTGGCAGGTGCTGGGAACCAGCTGATTCAGCTGAGCAGTAGCTAATGATTGGCTCTAATTCCCAGCTGGAAAATAGAACTCAGGACCCAGCTTTGTAAGGGTCGGTGGGAGAAACAAACATTTCCCTGAGCAGAAGCAAAGGCTGCAACAGGTCCCAAGGGTAAGGGAGGGTCATAAACCTTGAGCAACTCAGGAGTGGAGGACCCTGTAGTGTCAGTCCAGGTCAGGACTGTCACTTTTGATACTTTTTCATATTGCTTTCCTGTGTGTGGAAGAAGAATAAAAGAGCCTGCCTTGAAGTTTAAAACAGAGTTGGGCATGGCTGACTCTTTTGACTGCCAAGCTGGTACAGCCCTGCCAGACTACATGTTTTGGAGAGCATGGGCAACACCTGCCATTGCCCATGAAAAGCATGGCTCCCAAAGCCCTATTGAAATGGATGGGAGAAGAACAGCAGCTACAGCATCAACAGCTGCAGCAGATTCTGACCCAACAGCAGCTCCAGCTACAACCGTTCCAGCAAAAGCAGCAGGAGGAACCACAGCAGTCCATGCCTTGCATATTAACCCCAGAAAAATGGTGCTTACAGGTGGGTGTGGGGCTCAGATCACCTATGGGAGAGGGGAGAGTCTTCACCAAAATGGGGCCAGAAGACAACCCTGAGGCATTCTTAGGGACTTTTGAGCAGGTGACTGGCATGTACCAGTCACCCCAGGAGAAACAGGTCACTCAGTTCATACCTTACCTGACAGGAGATGCCCAAGCAGCATATTGTGCCATGGGGGTCGAGGCAGTAAAGGACTATGGGACATGCAAAGATGCCATATTAGACCACCTACAACTTAGTGAGAAGGGCTATCATCTGCAATTCTGATATGAATCATTTGTTCTAGATTCCCAGCTGAGGACTGTAGCCTGATGTCTCAGTGGCTGAAACCAGAGACTTATTCTCCAGTCCAAATTGTGAAATTAGTACAGTTTTACTGAATTCTTCCACCGGGCCCAACAGAGTGGATCAGTTGCCATCAGGTGACTCATATAGAGGAGGTGGTACGCCTTGTAGAGAACTTTCTGGAGGTTGAACTAGAGCTTGAGCCTCCACAAAACCCAGGAAATCTAACATCCATGGTCCAATATGGAAGACAGTCCAGGGTCCAAGAAACCCTTAGGGAAGGGCTGTATTGGGTCATGGGTGCACCCATTACCCCAGGGACTGAAACTCAGGCCCAGCCCCAGTGATGGACCAGCTGTAATGACTGAGGGACTAACCACTGAAGGCATCCCAGCTGGAATAAAGGGGGGGGGGGGGTTGTCCTAATTTGTTTTACCTCTAGGAAGCAAGGCCCTAGGTACAAAGACTGCCCCCTTATGCAGTGTGATAGCACCTATACCTGTGCCTCTGAAACGCATGAAGAACCCCTTGGGCTGAAGAACCCCTTGGGCTCATGTATTCCTGGGTTATAGTAGGTGGGACTGAGGTGCCGCACCTAGTTGACTCAGGTTCAGGGCAGACATGCATACAATAGCAATTAATAGCCCCTGAATCTCTAAAGGGGCCAATGGATATATAGGATGTATTCATGGGGATGTTCAGCCCTGTTAAAGTTGGTTAACACTGGGGAATCAAGAGATTAAAATTTCAGTGGCCAGGGCCAAACACCTAGCATATCCAGTAGTATTGGGCCAGAAATGGGAACATGTAACCAGTCTTCTGAGAACAGTCAGGAAGGCAGAGTTGGGACTCAACCTGTGGACTCAAGGAGAGGTTAAGCTGAAAGAAATTTTCTGCTTTTCTGACTCCAAGTGTTTTGGTCCCAAGCAAAAAGCTAGGAACAGTGTCAGGCCTGAAGGGAGGCATTTGAGGCACAAAGGGTCCCTGAAAAGATATTGGGGAAAGGCACTGGTGTGCAGTGTAATTTGGAGCTCTCTGAGGTACAGCCACGTGAACAGCCTCCCCCTAAGGACAACCCACCTGTCTTAGATAGGGGCCCAACTTCCTCCAAAGCCTGAGGGAGGACCCAATATTCAGGACCCACTATATGGCCAGTTGGCTAGAGCCAATGGGATGCTGGTTGACCTCACAGGGTGCCCAGTACCCACTTTGAACTAAAAGTGGATCTCTTGGTGAGGGTGGTCTGGGACAAGTACACTGGCACCCACCAAATCCAATTCCTGATCCCCAAGTTGTGTCGGAACCACATGTTAAAACTGGTCCTTGATGTGCTTGTCACTTGAGAGTGGAGAAAATCCAAGAGAGGACACTGGCCCAGTTCTTTTGTCCCAGGGCTTATCACGACATCAAAGATGATCATGCATCCTGTCCAGAATGCCAACTGGTGGTCCACCAGTCAGTCCACAGAACCTCCTTATAACAGAATTAGGGTAGAAGTCGTGTGGCCTTGGAACCAAGTACAGGTGAGTATTGGTTTATTCTGGTGGTTATTGATTATGCCACCTGGTACTCCGAAACCCTAGCCCTGCACTCAGCAACATCACAGGCAATAGCTACTGAATTAATGAAAGTATTCACTAGAGAGGGGCTTCCAAGAGTTATCCTGAGAGATCAGGCCACAGCCTTCACATCCCATTTAATACAAGAGATTTGGGTTCTCCTGAAAATTCCCTTGGTTCAAAGCTCTATCTCAGGCAATAGCTACTTGTTCACAATCGAGGAGTTCCCACAATCCTTCACCAGCTTTTTGCCCTTTCAATTGCTGTACACCAGACAGCCCTGGAGGGTACTTGTTCCTGCCAGGACTCCCATAAAAGATCCAGTACCCACTTTTGTATCCTTGATTGTGAACAAATAGGATAGAATTCTGTCCCAATTCCAGAATTGTTATAGCATTTTGCAATAACTCCTTTAATGTCTTTTTAAACTGCTCTTCTAGGCCATCTGTTTGTGGGTGATAGAGCTTCAAATCCAGGGAATTTTCAGGAGAACCCAAATCTCTTGTATTAAATGGGATGTGAAGGCTGTGGCCTGATCTCTCAGGATAACTCTTGGAAGCCCCTCTCTAGCAAATGTGATCCAGTATGTCCTCAAGTTGAGAGAGAGAGAGAGAGACTGGACTTGATAGGGGTCTTTTTCAGGGAGAACTTGTGAGTGGCACAGCACTCCCCGGAATGACAGTATAATAGAAGTACCTGTTTCCAGGTCTACCAGATGGGGGATAGTGTTTGCCTGCTGCTCTGCAGTGAAAACTGTTGGCAAAGTGGCAAGGGCCTTTTTAGATCCTCAGATGAGTCACAGAGATGTCCTATAAGGTTTGATTGGTGGGCAAGTGACACAAGTCCCAGGTATATCATGTCAACCTCTTGAAACCCTGGCCAAGAAGGTGTGTTTTGCCCATGGCCCAAAGCCAGAAGCAGATTTGATTTTGGGCCATGCGGGTCAAACACTGGGTCAAACATAAAGATATCTCCTGGGGAAAACCTTTCCCCGGTCCAATGGGAGGAGTCTAGAGAAATGGTCCAGCATTTCATGGATATCCTTAGTACTTATTCAGGGTAGACTCACCTAATTGAACACCACATACATCTGAAACCCAGGAGCAGTGTTTAGAAGAGCCACTTCCAAATACTGCAGCAGTTAAAGGACACGATCAAGAAGGAATTGCAAAGTATGTTACAATTGTCCGTTGCAGAGGAGTCAAATAGTGAATGGTGCAGCCAAATGTGCTGGTGCCAAAGCCAGACCACAACCTTTGCTTTTGCATTGATTTTTGCAAATATACTGCAGTGTTCAGATTTGATACCCATCCTATGCCCTGGATTGACAAGATGCTAGAAGGCCTGATACATCACCACTCTTGACCTTACTGGTAAATCTCATTGGCAGCAGATTCTAAGGTGTTAACTGTATTTGCTATGCCTCTTCTGAACCCTTCTGTTCAGGCTCTGTGGCTCTCATGCAACATTTCAGAGTCTTATGGACAAAGTATTTCTGCCCCACCAAGTGTATGCTGCCACATACCTCAATGACATAGTGGTCTACCCCACCATCTGGACAGAGCACCTCCAACTTGTCAAAGCGAGACTTAAGTCCCATAGGGTTGTGTGTCTTGTAGCAAACCTGATCAAGTGCCAGTTTGATTGCAAAGAGGTGAAGTATCTAGGATGTATACTGCGAATGGGAGGATAATGTTTCATACCCCACTTTTCCATGATTATGGCCTGCTAACACATCTACTGTACAACCAGGCACCACGAACGATGTGATGGAGCTCCATGTGTGTGGATGCATTTGGCAAAATAAAATAAATCTGATACAGTGCCTGGTACTTCACAGCCCAGACTTTAATAAACAATTCATCTTAAACAAATGGATGCATCCAAACAGAGGTTGGAGGAAGTCCTCTCAAAAGAATTTGAGGAGGGACAGCACCCCATTTAGTGCTTGAGAAAGAAGGTGCTGCCTCAAGAACAAAAATACAGTGAATGAGAAAGAATGCCTTGTGATAAATTGGTCCATCGAGGCCCTAAGATGCTATTACTAGGGTGCCTTTTACTCTCATCACGGAACATGACCCTTAAAATGGCTACATACCATGAAAGCAATAAACCCCAGACTGACCTGGGGGTACCTGGCTCTGCAGCCTTATGCGTGTACTGTTCTCCATCAAGCCAGTATCACACATACAAATGCAGACTTTTTTTTTCAGGAGAAAGTGGGGCCTGGGAAGAGTGCATCTCTGACTTTTGTGAGCGAGGCATGTAGCAGAGTAGTCTGCCCCTTTAAGGGCCTATAAAGCCAGGGCTCAGCAAGCTCTGGCCTAAGCAGAAGCCCAGAAGGCAAGTATTGGGAACCAGCTAATCCAACTAAGCAGCAGCTAATGATTGGTTCTGATTCCCAGCTGGAAAACATAACTGAGGACCCAGGTCTGTAAGACAGAAAAGGCCAGGAGAGACAGACACTTTCCTGAGCAGCAGTAGAAGGCTGCAGTAGGGCAGGAAGGACTTGAAGCTAAGTGAAGGCTGTGAAACTTAAGCTACTGGGGGAAGTAGGCCCTGCAGTATCAGTTCAGGGCAGGACTGTCACATTTGTTACTTTTCCATGTTTTTTGCTTTAGTGTGACTGAAGAATAAAATAACCTGCCTTGAATGGTAAAACAGAGTTGTATGTGGCTAACTGTTTCCCCCCCTGAGCTGGTGGACAGACCCAGCAGACTACAATACCTTAGATAACTTAATAAAGTTTTATCAGCAGAAGCTGAAGAAATACAGTGAATACTGTAGGTAGGTATATAGAAACACAGGGAATTATGGAGTACTGAGGTAACCATATCACTTTACCAAAGAAAAATTTGGCACATTTTTAAGGGTGTCCATTGTACCTTTTGTATATCCCAACCCAGGTTTGAGAAAGTTTCCTGAACTTGGGCAGATGCTATTTCAATAGCCTAATCCTATCTCATGTCTTCATCAGCCACCCTTTCACTACAAGTCATAGGACACCACTGTCATATTTTCAGGGCATAGTTGGGAGATGGTGGCATGCCTCTTTCCAAATCAGTTTGTGAAGTAAGTGGCCACTCCCATCTTCTCCTGATTCTTCAGGACATGTTGAGTGCTCACTTCTATCCATGCATCTGTCCAACCAGCCAGGCATGTATACCAGACAGATCACATGGTATCTGAGCACCTTACAATTTCTAAAAGTCATATAAATTGTGAACAGACCCTGACATAGTCTCCTGACTATCCAGGAACAAAAGGAGGACAAGCTGTGCCACCACATACCTTCCTAAGCCTGCCAGCTAGTTCTCTGCTACAATGATGCCATGTAAGCCATAGCAACTTCACACTAAGAAAGAAAAATGCCATAATACCTAGTGTGTCATCCACTGCCAACTCATGCAAATAGACCCTGCTGGAACTAGTTCATATCCTCTGTCAAGTCATCTTCATTCTTCACCAATTCAGTATATTCTTCAATGACTTAAGCAACAGAGCTTCCACTAGGAAAGTTCTCTACAGTCTAACAGACCTTATTGTCAGGACATTTTCCCTGCCAAAAATTTCAGTTCCATGTATTGTTGGTTTAACACCTCCTTGAAATGCCTTAAGTAATTCCTTTTCTCCCTTGATGTTGCACCATTTAAAGACTTAAAGAGTGTTACCAAATACCTAATTAGTTATTGTTTAGCCAAGTTACATATATTTATAGTAGTTCATTTAATTTTTCTTCTTAAATCAATCCTCCAATCCCTTAATCATTTAATTGCTCTTTGGTGGATTTTTATAGAAATATTTTATTACTAGCTATTGAGATCTAGTTTGTTATCCGCTATAACCACCAGGTCTTTTTTGGCATCATAGTCAGGTATCTCCAGTTCACCGAATGTTTATGTCATAGGGAATTCCTCACCCACTCCAGATGTGTTATTTTGTATTTCTAAGGGAACCCTTTTTTTCTGTAGTACTTCTAAATTTTTTAGGCCCCTTTGTATTTTTGTTGTTGATGCCTTTATTGTATTCACAATACCCCCTAATTTAGCATCATAAAAACAGTACTTGGTACCTGGTGCAGCATAACATTTTACATCCTTAAAGAGCTTTGCAAACATCCATTAATTATAAGAATAATTTATGAATGTAATTCATGTACTGTTCATTCCTTCTTCCAGCTCGTTAATAAAGCTGTTAAATAAAATGGGTGCTAACACTGATTCTTGCAGCACCCCGGTGTACACTTTACTCTGCAACTCAATATACTGTTACTTATCACACTATGTTTACAGATTTTTAGCCAGCTTTCAGTCCATGTAAAAGTGCTCACATCTTAAGTCAACATATATTAATATTTTCAACAATTATTGGATGAGACGTACCAAATGTTTTACAAGAGTCCAGATATATTGCTCCTGTTTCATCCAATAATCTTGTAAACCTTTGAAAAAAGTTATCAATTTTTTCTTGCATCTTTTGTTCTTTTTAAGTTGATGGGGTGAAATCCTGGCCTCACTGAAGTCAGCTGCAAAACTCCCATTGACTTCCACAGGGCCAGAATTTCACCTATTATATCATAGAATATCAGGGTTGGAAGGGACCTCAGGAGGTCATCTAGTCCAAAACCCTTCTCAAAGCAGGACCAATCCACAATTTTTGCCCCAGACCCCTAAATGGCCCCCTCAAGGATTGAACTCACAACCCAGGGTTTAGCAGGCCAATGCTCGAACCACTGAGCTATCCCTCCCCCCTCTTATTTCAAAAAACATTCATGTTCTTGCAGATCCTGTCCTTTTTCTGTAATCTTTATCACATTATTTTACTAGGGATTGAAACTGGTTTATTGGAAGTTATCAGGCTTGCACTTTTTTAAAGAACAGCAAGGCATTTGCATTGTGTTCTATTTATATCTATTGTATTTTATTTCTAATCCACTTCTATAAGATTTCAGTCTTATACAAAATCTTATCTCCTTGTGTGTCAATTACTTTCCAATAATAGGTTTCAAAGTAACAGCCGTGTTAGTCTGTATTCACAAAAAGAAAAGGGGTACTTGTGACACCTTAGAGACTAACCAATTTATTGCTCAAATAAATTGGTTAGTCTCTAAGGTGTCACAAGTACTCCTTTTCTTTTTCCAATAATAGTTACCTGTGGTTCAGTGAGTTAATATATTCAAAAGTTTTCAACGTATTTCTTATCAGTTCTTTGTCCACTGCTACTGTTTATTAATATTTTCATTATTTCTTTAGTTTTTCTTCATTTTTCTTCAGACAGATTTTTTGAACAGTCATTTTAGAATATTTTTTTTTATTTCATTTTCCTCCTTATTCCCTTCACTCTGCTCGAGAAATAGAACAGCTTCCTTGATGTCTTTATCACACTATAGCTTCCAGCCTCTTCCATATGGGCACATTCATACATCTTGAACTCACTCCTCCAGCCTTTGCCCTTCAAGGGAAACTCTGCATTTGATTTTAATGGGCATTGGAATCATCCTCAAGTTATTTTTTCTAAAAATTGAACAAACAGGAGGGGTGTTTATTTTTCAGCTCAGTTGTACTGTATGTTGTTACTTTCCAATGTTGCAAACTGATCAGGACAGGGGCTTTCTCTTCAGGCCTTTCTATATAGCACCTATATTTTATACCATTTTAAAGTAAGTGTTTTTAACACTGATGAAAGACCTAAAGACACAAGTGTTCCATTAAGACCCAGAATCAGTACAAAACAGATAGCAGCTATGTAGGATAATTCATAGAATAATTCCACTAATACATTTCAACTTTCACCTGGAGTAAACTTCTCAGGGGTGGGGTTGGAGGAGACAGTTCAGATCACTTTTACTTCGTATCTTCTTCTTAGCCTGTGTTTCAAGGCTTCCATAAAAGGTTTAAATTAATATAATTTGGGATTGACGTTTCTTGGGACACAGACACCTGCCTGGCAGCAACTGGTGTGAGAGCAGTTATTCCTTATGGACCACCAAACAACAATCAGATGGTACTGATTTCTGGTTATTATTGAACTGGGTTGGATCAGGACTGGCAAAGTAAAGATGAAAGGCTCTGTATCTAATATTACTTGATTTTAGCCTTGTTTGGTAATTTGTTCTAGATTCATTATTATTTTCAGAATATGTTTTTTTTATCCTGTGTATGAGCTTTAGTGAGACAAAGAGAGAAAAATGGTGATTAATTCTGATTCACAATATACACATGCGTACATAGGAAAACACAAAGAAAAACCTACACATAATTATCACTACTAGCGGACATTTTTCTGACTCAGCCCTACCTACAGAATAATTGTGTGGAGTGCAAGCAACAGGGAAAAAGGTTAGAAAGCCATTGTGGCCGAGACCAAATTTGGTCTGATCTTCTAGAATACATCAATACTCACAAGTGAGAAAACAAATCCTTGGTCATTCTAAGTGCACAGCCCATGTATATTTGATTCCATCTTGGACCATGAATAAAATAGCCATAGGTAACTGCATCAGCATATTTCACAGGTCTTTTTTTTTTTAATAACATAGTAGCATAATAGGTGTAGGTGAGTACATCTGCATGTATACCATGGTCCTTCTACTCTCTTCATCTTCCACACTATTTCTCATGTGAAAAGTTACAAGTGTTGTCCCCACTATCTTATATATGCTTTTGTTAGCCAGCCTTAGGACATATTAACACACTCGTATGATGGCACCTTTCTTCTGCATTGGACATGTTCTTCTCTGCAGGGAGCTATATTTTGTCTTGCTGTGTAGCCTTTTAGCAAAGGGGAATTTTTAAAATTGAATTGTATTTTTAGGCCAGATATGAAAAGAGACTATTATCCAAGGCAGCAGGCCTATTTCTTCTGTCTTTTAAACCAGTTTATCTCTACTGACTTCAAAGGAGTTAATCTTGATTTCTATCAGTATCAATGATGTGATAATTAGTTCCAGCATTTCTAAATATTCTAAATATTACCTTATTAGAGGTTGAAATGTATTTTATCTGTTATGAAAATGAGGACAGTTCAGGAAAGGGAAAGAAGTCTAGGAAAAAATATCCCAATAAAGCCCTTATTTATTTTCTTGGCGATTTCATTAATAACTTTAACAGTTCCTGCAGTTCATGAGTTGGGAGGTTCAGATTTTACATAGGATATAGCTATGTTAGGATACATCACATGAAATAGTGGCGTACGTTTTCATTCAAAAATCAAAAGGATCTTGCCAATTAGTTAATGAAGTGCACAAATTCTGAGTTCATTCAAAACATTTAAAACACAATGGTGACATATGATTAGGACTGAAGGTGAAATCTCCCAGACTCTGTAATGACATTGTATCCATCTACAGTTACCTGTATATACAAAAGTAACAAAATAATCCTTAATTAGCCAAAATCTATTAAAGTTCATTAATAATAGTTACATCATTACAATATATCCATAATTATCCATGTAGTTAGAAGCAATTACTAGCATCATCTGATACGTTTTGAATATTACAATTCAGCTTTGTCCTTATTATACAAAGACAAACACAGTATGTAAAATCTATGTTCTTCAACTTCACGTGTCACAGAAACATAATAATAATAATAAATAATAACAATAAAAGTATCTCACAAAATCTGTAATTATTTCTCTCTTTCCTCCAATCTAAAGGGATTGGACTTTGTTTTTATGTTTTCTATTTGTGTTGTTGTGAAAAAAGCTAAGTCAAAAAAGTAGGTTCTAATGTACCTCTAATATTTTTACTTTAATTACTATGCATGTCTATTACATATTTGAGGAAACAAGTAAAACTAGAATAGTCTTATATATGGAAGAAGGGTTTTTGAAAATTTATATTAAAAGAGGATTTTGCTCCTGCTACAAATGTGACCTTAATGTTTCATGTTTGCATAACTATAAATTACAATACCTCAAAAAGAGGATGGAATTTAATAATATTCCAGCATCAACCCCTGTCCTGAAGTGTTTTAATTTTTCTCAATGGTAAATCTTAAATGAGAAACTCTTTTATATTGTGACCTTGAATATTAAAGAGAATAGAGGGAATACAACTGGATTTTAAAATGAAAATATGTCATATTTAAGTGTCTGCAGTATTTGTAGGTGACAAAATATAATTTCGGTTAGTCATGTCAATAGAATGATACTTCAGAATGACCGGACAAAGCCAGGTGATGCAGCAGCATATGCCAAATGAACTTCAGTGTAGACAAGCACAAGGTAATTACACAGAAAAGAACAATTGAACTATATGTACATATTGCTGTGTTCTAAACTGTGACCCACTCAAGAAAAAGACCTCGGCATCATTGTGAGTTGCTAAATGAAAACATATGCTCAGTGCACAGCAGCAGATAAAAAGAAAACAAACACCACAATATATCTCCCTTTATTAGAAACAGATATACAATGCTACTGATAATATTTTAATACCATTATAAATTGAAATGTCCTCACTTTGAAAACCGTGTTCAATTTTGGTCACCCCATCTCATGCACAGATTCAGCAGATGGTTAATGGAAATTATTAGCAGAATGAGAGGACTTCAGTATTCAGTTTTTAGAGTAAAATACATAAAATAATATTGCTATAAAATAATAATGAATGGTAGATAATAGGTTTCTCAGGCATTCCTCCTCTCCCATAATACACAAATAAGGGCAGATCCACTGACATTAAGAAAATGCACTGTTAAATGAAAAGAGTAAATACTTTTTTCAAACAACATGTAGTTAACCTGTGGAACCCATTGCCACAAGAAAATACTGATGAAAAAGAGTTTAGGAGGATACAAACAAGGATTGGATATTTGCATAGGTGATAACAATATCAAATAAAGTGTGTAAGGGAAATCAACTATCATCTTTGTGTCATAAGGAAACCAACTAACTTCTTGCAGTTGAGAATATCCCCTAAAGGTATAGTGTTATGTAATTACCCATTAGGGGGATTTGACAAGATATCAGACAGATTTGACCAGTTGTCTGATGAAGTATGACAATTCCTATGTTCCTAAAACTAAGATAACTTCCAAACACAAACTAGAGAGACCCACTTACCTGTGAAGCATTCCCAAAGAAGGTAGACAATGTGAATGATGATAACTGGAAAGTGTAAATTACATAATATAAAGCATTTTAACTAAATGAAAAAGGCTGGTTTAAACAGATAAGGAAGAACATCAAGAGTTACTCTCTGAAGAAAGAAAAAAGCAGACTATCACTTAGAATTTGTCATGGAGCAGCACTGCAGCAGTGAATTTGCTGTGGTTTTTATAATACCATTAAACTATTTATTTAACTAAAGCTCTTAAAAAGTGATAGCTTAAAGAATCAGGCAAACTACTAAAGAAACAACTGTATTAGGGAAACTGCCAAACCTCACTGTTTTCACAGCAGAGTTGTGAAACTTTATGGGTAATTCTATGGGAATTGTCATGATGGCAGCTGGCAGCGAAGGTGGCGTCTTAGCAGTATCGATACACGCCAGCTAGCAGTTTTCAAATCTGTGCAAGTTTTGGTTTTCTGAAGCTGAAAACAACAGTCATGGAAACCTTCACTGTCTTTGGCTCACTAGTTCAATGCAGACACTGAGAAGAATCCTGTGCAGACTTATATCCAGTATAGGTACAGGACTTCAACAGGACTGATTGCACATAGTGTAGGTCCACACACAGGTTGGCCCAATGTATTGTTTCCACCAGAGGGGGAAAATAGCATTTTCATGTTTATGTTGTTGGCAGGCATCTTACAGAGACTACAGTGGCTCAAAAAGTGTATTTTATGTAAAATGTGCTAAGGGCTAAGATAAGTGCAGCATCTGAATTTAAATAAACCAAACTAACTAATATCTAAATAAAGATTCTGCTGGCAGACACAGGCTGTAGATGCTGGTGGCAAAACATCATCCTAGAATGGGGGTGCAGTTATACCAGATCACAAAGTGAGCAGGGCTAGCTGGGGAGTGCCCAGGGAAATATGCCAGTTCAGGGACAGCTTCTGCTGGTTGGGCTCTTTTGAAGCACTGGCTGAAGTTTACAGCTGCCTTCCCCTTTTAGACTGAGTCCTCACATTAAGAGATGATGCCCCAACTGGTTTCCTACTTCCCTGAACACAAGGAGGGATCACGACCACTACTATAAAGAAAGAACAGTATCCCTGGTCGAAAATCATATGAATTCACATCAAGGGCCAAATTATACCACTTGGGAAATGATTCTCAATTGGGTAACCATGTCCATTACAAAGACAGCATTACATTGTCTATGCATGCTGCACTGTCCATACTCCCTTAACATCTACACAGACCCACCTGTGCAGAATATTCCACATAGGATCATGAAAAAAAAATCTAATATGTGGTAGAGATATAGTTATAAGTTTCAGAGGTCACATGCACAGAAACATGTAGACTACACCTCTAACCCTTGAATCTTGATCTGGAATCCTCTCTTCTCTCCCATCCCCACCATAGCTCCTGTTGTCTGTGGAGGAACCTCTTAACAGATTATGACAGCAGCCAAAATTGAGGTAGAAAACTTTTACTCCATGCTCATATGCTGTTGTGTGTTTCCTGACATGTGTTCAGCAAGCAGCCACAATTTAGCCCCAAGGTGGTAACATTCTATGGAGGCAATATCATGGGTTAGCCATGTTAGTCTGTATTTACAAAAACAACAAGGAGTCTGGTGGCACCTTAAAGATTAACAGATTTATTTGGGCATAAGCTTTCATGGGTAGAACACCACTTCTACGGAGGGAACTTCACTGGGAATATGTTTTTACCCAAGGTTGTGTTCTCCATTAGAAAGTATATCCAGGCACACACATGGCTATTCGGATTAATACTTTTGAGATGAGCTCTATCTACAGGATTAATACTTTTGAGATGAGCTCTGTCAATCAACCTTCTTTAACATTCTCACAAAGAAATGAACTTGGGTCATCAGCTCACAACTATAACCACATGGTGGCAAGGTGCCACAAGTACTCCTCATTTTTTTACCATTACAAATGAATCCCTTCCTGATGGCCTGAGACAACTAACAATATCCTTAGACGTCCAATCTTTTAAAGATCGACAAGATCATAGTTTCTAATTCCATACAAGATACTCAATTTAGAGAAACAATAAGCATATTCTGGAAGACCACTTCCCACAGGTACATAAATCTAATCTACAGTCACAAGTTAAGATGCTGTTTGGGAATGATGATCTCAGAGTTGAGTTCCCGGACTTCAATTTTCAGCTCATCCAGATTTTTCCAGCAGTCTGTTTTACTAAACAGCTGTCACACAGCTAGTAGTATTAAGCCAGCTCTTGAGCTGTGATAGCTCTCCTCCATGGCCACAAATGGGTGATGGATGGATGGCTTTTGGTGTGACTTATGGATAATTGTGTATTAAAAAAGATAATTGCCTAAGTATTTGGGAACTCCTGCTTCCTCTTGGATAGACAGAGAAGGAACTCCTACTCTCTATCACTATGATGTGCTGGATGGGTATTTCTCTCTTCCATCCATCAGAGTTGCTTTGCAGGGGACTTTCCCAAAGCCTTCAATCATGGTATGTTTTCACAATATTCAGGATATCCTCACAGGATTCCTTGCTGATCACTGGAATGGTGCTATCTATTAGAGATCAGTTAATGCAGGTTGTGGTCCATTTGCACTTCTAAAAAAGATTCATATTCCATCAGCCAAGCCAACCTCATGTTAGAATATTGGGGTCTTCCTGACCACAGTACAAGGAATCCTCCAAACTCATTCCTATGAGCTTGACTGAATTACAAAGGAGCCCAAGCAACACATCTGTGTTGCTGCTGATAGATCTCTAGAGGTGAGGATGGCAATGATCAAGCATTATTAGTCCATCCTATAACAAATACAAATTCCACTGCTCTGAAATGTGTTTGTATGAAGGCCTTCTCATGTGGAAAAGATGCTTCACCACCCACATTGAGTAAATGATTCACAACAGCCACTTCAAACCCAAAGTTTAACTAGGTTCCCATTTAAAGCCTGCTTTGAATGCCTCCAAAGGCATGATATTTCATATATGTCCTTTGGCCATATATGAGAATTTTATTTCTAGCAAGAAGTTAGAGATAAAATGAACAAGCTTTTAGGAGAATTTATGAGATTTTACAACAATTTAAAACAGTGGAGGCAGTACGCCGTAGTAGATAAAGCGCTGGACTGGGACTCAGGAAAACTGGGTTGTATTTCTGGCTCTTCCACGGGCCTGCTGTGTGACCTGGACAATTCAGCTTCTTTCTGTGTGCCTCAGTTTCTGCATCTCAGAAACAGGGATATTTATACCAACCTACCTTGTAGATCTATTGATCAAAAGTGCTATTTAAGAGCTAATTATTATTATTTATTATTGAACAATTTCACAAGGGTGAAATTCTGGCCCTACTGAGGTCAATGGGAGTTTCAATGCAGTCAGGATTTTAGCCCTTAAGTTTGTCTAGTATATAAGTTCCTACAATGAGAGCTGCTCATTTTAATATACTGTCTTTTTTTTTTTTTTTTTTTGCGCCATTTAGACCGTTTGGCCTAGAAACTCCACATCTGCTTCATTCTGGTTTTTTGTCTTTTAATGAATACTGGTCCTGGATATTCACAACAAGCCTGTTCAAATATCTTGACATGTATATCTTGGCTCCTTTGGATGGAAATATCAGAATTAAAAAAAACAACAACAAAAACCAACTTCTGCAGGATAACAAAGACACTGGGAGACTGGCTCCAAACTCTACCAAATGCTATCAGGCAGCTCACTTAAAACATTTAATTTGATGGATGTCAGACACCACTCATAGAGATTCCTCTTGCTCTCAGGTAAGTCAATGGGAATTTTGCCATTGCTTTAATAGAAACAAGACCTAGCTACACACAAGTCTGTTTTACTCAGTTTCTTGGTGCTTTGTTATGACAATTTTTAAACTTTCTGTTTTTTCATTTTCGTTGACTTCACCAAGACCCAAGGTTATGGTCAAATCCAATTTTACCTCTTCTGTACTTCTTAGTCATCATTAGCTAACAGATTACATTTTGAATCACTCAATTTGTCAGTAACTCAGCATATTGATTCAGAGGGTGTTATGTGGCAGTTAATTCTGACTATGATTTCAAGAAACTGCATCCACTGATGTTTTTCCCACTAATTCCCACCACCAGCAAAGGCTTTTTTTTCAGAGCACAAGAAAGAGTTTTGTCTTTTAAATTTAACTCCTCACTAGATAAATAATGTTATTATATGGAAAGTGTTTAAGCATTTTGACAGTGGCTGACTTCTCCCCTTTAGGATAGATGTTTTAGATCTCTTGCAGATGCATTACCCTGTGTTCTACATACTTTTCACATTATATTTTCATATTAATAGGGTGTTAAGACATCTATTACACCTTGAAACTATTTTATTACTAATGGAGAAAATTCAATCAAGATACTTATCTTTAGAATATAAATGTGTTTTGATTGATAATAGCTGTTGAAGTATCTTATGAATGAATTCATTTTTGATTTGCTTTAAGGCAGCATGTTATTTTTCAGTACATCTAACACATATAAAAGACTTGACAATGACTTTAAAATTGTATGTGCTTTTTAAGTGCAATTCTATATCAGTTGTAACTGAAGGCTTGGAAAAAAAGGGAGGGGGGAGGCAGGGAAACAACAAAAACCATGATTTTATCTGTGCCTGTATTAAATTATCATAGTGTTGCTACTGTTAACAGTGTCTGAATCAAGATCTCATCTCACTCAAGCACAAAGGATTTCTGAGAGTGTGCAAAGTATGTAGGTTTCCTTTTCACCCTCCAATAACTAGAACATGTACTCCAGTCATTGTGAAATACAGAGGGGACACCACTTATAGTTATTGCTATCCCCTATGCTAGGTTGGACTGACTATTGTCAATCCTTTGAAGAGGAGGACAGTGATGTATGGCTTTTGGGTTGCACTGGGAGTTTTGCTTGAGTAAGAAACACAGGACGGGATGAGACCATGAACAAACGAACGACCATATGTATATACGTGTGTATGTGTCTAGTGGTTCGAGTGGCATCCCAGGTTTGGCAACATTTATCTGAGCTGTTGAAAGGTGTTAGAAATCATAAAACACCTAATTAAAAGCCAACATTTAATCTTTCAGATTAGAGCTAGCTCACACAATTTCCCCCTGTACTTTGTATATTCCTTTGTGATTCCATCATCATTACTGTGATCAGGTTTCATGTTTGACATATGTTATGACAAGCTAACGGGCAGCGTAAATGGTAAAAACCTGTTGCACATTAACCTTAATGGCACTGGGTTTAATATTCTGACTGATGGCATGAGGCAGATGCAGAGCCAAGTTAACATCAGTGCAAAGACAACAGGATAACATTTTATTTTAATGGTGTTTTAATTGATGTTTAATTATGTAATGGAATTGTGCATGGTGTCCAGTGGAAGTATAATGCTCCCTCTCAACAAGGCTATTGAAGTGTGCTATCACAGGGTATGTGTAAAATTGCATTTTCAGCCTCCTGCTGCTGCTATTGGTAGGAAAGTGCTACTGTGCAGGAGAAGCACAGGTACAATGGAAATGAATGAGCATTTTTCTTTTTTGCTGGAGCTATGAAAGGCGGAACTAAACTTGAATTCATTCCAAACCAGCCCAGATTTCAGCATCCCAGTACCTGAATCCAATAAGATCTGGAATGCCTCCTAGTCAATCCACATAGAATGCTACTTGGAAAGATGGCGTAAAATTGAAGGTACATCTATGTAAGTCAAATATTCGAGAATTGGACTTGTTTACATTTTGGCAAGGCAACCAAAGGAGTACCAAGATCAGTTACCTATGTAAAAAATAGGTTTCAAATGTCTGGGAAAAGAGGGTAAGAAATGGTAGGTTAGGTTTTGGGGAAAGGGATATATGTGTAAGAGGCAATTAAATACTATGTGGAGACAAATTCTATATATTTTACTTTAGGCACCAAAAAACTTCCATTAGCTTCAATAGCATAGCACAGGGGTTCTCAAACTTCCTTGCACTGCAACCCCCTTCTGACAACAAAAATTACTTCATGACCTCAGGAGGTGGGAATGAAGCCTGAGC
The DNA here is from genome assembly GCF_965140235.1 of Caretta caretta. Lineage (NCBI taxonomy): Eukaryota > Metazoa > Chordata > Testudines > Cheloniidae > Caretta > Caretta caretta. The sequence continues at coordinate 319,636,074 of NC_134206.1, read as the reverse complement.
CCGCCCAAGCCCCATTGCACTGGGGGAGAGAAAAAGCCTGATCCCCACCGCTCCAGACCATGGGGACAAAGCTGGAGCTCAAGGGCTTCAGCCCCAGGCAGGGGGCCTGAAACCAGGGGCCTGCCTCCTAGGGCTGAAGCCCTCGGGCTTTGGCTTCTGCCCTGGGTAGTGAGGTTCAGGCTTCAGTCCTGGGCCCCAGCAAGTCTAAGCCAGCCCTGGCAACCCCATTCAAAGGGGGTTGTGATCCACTTTGGGGTTCCAACCCACAGTTTGAGAACCACTGGGATAACATATTTACTTCCAGCTCATTGCTAAAATATTGAAGTGTTGGGCTTAATATCAATCCCTGCAGAAACCACTAGAAATACCCTCATCCAATGATGATTCCCCATTGACAACTACTTTGAGATCTGTAAATTAGCCTTTTCTTAATCCATTTATTGGTAGCTTTATTGATATTACATAGTGCTGGCTTTTTAATCAGAATGTCATGAGGTACTAGCACGTTTTTCCTTTGATGTAGTCCTAAACCAGTTGCATTAGGGTTACGGGTTTTGTTGTAGATTACTGGCTGTTGATAGTAATGATTGAAAATATACTAATTAGAAAATGCAACATGATAGGTAGAAATTGTTTTCTCTTTTTATTTAGATTGTTATATGTCTTTCCGGAACCCTAGTTCATAAATTATTACTAATCACTCATTTTTAAAGACAAAAATGTTGCTATGAATATTACAGTGGTTCTTCATCTCTTTTGGTGGACAGAGGGAGGATTGGAGCTGACATTATTTTGACATTCTACATCACTTCTATACCCAAAATGTAAAAAATATCCAAAGAAAGCAAGCAACCAAACCAAATGTGGTATACAGGTACACCATTCCTTTCTGTTATAGAATCTCAACACATTAAGTCAGTTCCTAAATAAAAGCCAGTTACTGCACTAATTTCACAGAAAAACAAATCAATATAATACTGCTTATAATGACTGTGCTTTTTTGTAAGTCAACAAATCTCCTATTAATTAACCAGTGATTAAATTCAGCTTGTGAAAATTAATCACAGCCTGGAAAGTCATTTGTCCTTGTGTGCTTCATTAGGACAGTGTTTGCCCTTCAGGCAAGAAAGCAGCAAGTAAATGCCAAAAGAATGAGCTGATTAAACTAGAGCTATAGTGAGCTGTTTGCCAGACATTCAAACTCTTGCAAACACTTCCCTGTCTAGCTTATGAGCTTTCTGAAGTCATTCTGTTGGGCTTGGGATAAAAAGTAAAGGAAAAGTTCTGGTGGATCGACTGTGAATTTTCAACTTAATTGACAACCTTGGAGCTGTTCAAATCATAAAGGGCAGGTAGAGCCAAAGAAGATCACATATTCATGATGATAACAATATGGCAAAAATTCCAAACTAATGTGCCAGAACACGATTCCATGTAATTAGATCAAATTCCACACACTTATTAGCATTTTTTTAGGTACTAAAATCCTAATGGACAAAAATTGGTTTCACTTATGAAAAAAAATAGTTTAAAAAAAGAAAAAGACATTTAGGGCCAGATTCATGCCTGTTGTCTTCAGTAGAGTTACACCAGGGATGAAATCTACCTAATGCAATTGTTTTTTAGTAGCTGAACAGTTACTTGGGTGGGGAATATGAGAGCTGAACTGCTCAGAGATCATTTGTTTATGCTTGCTAGATAGTGCAAGAGCAGAAAGAATTTTAAAAAGCGCAAAGGTATAATGAAAAGTAACATAAATCAAGGCTGTGTATTAATTAAACAGCTCTCTGTAGTGGTGATGATAATATTTCTTAATTTCTTATGTAATACAAATGCTGCATGACATCGAATAAAGAAAAGAACACTTCATTTGATTAATTAGAAGAAGGAATTCTCCTTTAATTAAGAAGTTAAAGCCTCCAACCCCTTTTTGGCAGGAAGAAGACCCTTCAAAAGGGATACAAATATGGACACTGGTGAAATAACCTTTACCCCATTTTATTTATAAGAACCAGGGTGAACTGCTAGAAGGCCAGCTAGATAGGCAGGACAGAATAGCCACAGTGTACCAGAGTAGAACCGGAGAAGCCCTGTCAGGTAGAACTGGTTTGCTCTGTAATGATTTATAAAGGCAACTTACAGGGAATCTAGAATCAAACCTCTGGGACTGCTCCTAATAAATATAGGTAGCTTACAAGGCACTGAACATCCAAGCACTAAGCAAGATCCCTAAAGTGTTTCTGAACAAACAAAAATATAAAGACATCAACCCAGGAATATTAGGACAGTAAGGGAATCAGATTTTTGAGTTTTTCTAGAGGTCCAAAAATTAGTCCGATTGGTATGAGCAACTGTACAACCCTGCTGAACATTGTACTGTCTATTACATTTCACCCAAAGATTTCAGGGTTCCTGCACACAGAGAGGTAACCAACTTGCCCATGGATTCTCAGTGGCTGGAGTGTAGAAAAGAACTCAAGTCTCCACACTCTCAGTCCCATGCACTAAAGGTTTCAGGAGTTTGTGTAGCTGGCTCATTAAGTATCATTCCAAAGTGACTAATCACTCGACTATGCTGTCTCAACTTCAAATTCTATTATGGACTTTTGAACTCCAGTATAAATGGTTCCTTTGGCTAATTATTTCCTCATGCATACATTAAGACTAATACCAAGACCGCAGCAAAATGTCCTAAGTACAATCCTGAAATAAATTAGGTTGAGTATAAAGGCTATGTCTACATTACAGAGGCACAGCTGTGCTTCTGTAAGGTCTCCTGTGTAGCCACTTTTATGCCGATGGGAGAGCTCTCTCCTGTCGGCATAATTAAACTACCTCCAATGAGCGGCAGTAGCTATGTCATCAGGAGAGCATCTCCCACTGATGTATCACTGTCCACACCAGTGCTTTTGCTGGAGAAACTTTGTCGGTCAAGGGTGTGTTTTTTCACACCCTGGCGTGACATTTTTACCAATAAAAGTGCTACTGTGGACATAACCTAAGTGTGCTCGGATGGTGAGAGCAGCGGATGAGGTATCAGGTGGTCTAGGCTGTATTCCTGATTCAGTCACTGACTTGCTGTATGATCTCAGGCAATCTCCTCAGTGTGCCTCAGTTTCCCTCTGTAAAATGGAGATATATACTCCAATGGCAGGGTGCCGGGACCAAATGACCTAATAGTTCTGTTGTACTTATAGTGCTTTCTGTGATTCCATTTTATGTTATTCTCTATTACAGAGGTTTGGGGTTACAGACCTTTAATTGATTAATGATGTGTTATCCCTAAGTGGTGACCCTTATTCCCAGAACGTGTACTAGAGACTTTGCACAGTTTGGGAACCAGTTCCATTTCAAATGGCTGTCATCAGTTTCTAAAATAACAGCAAAACGTATTGCGATGCAGAAACTTCATACAGGCCTCCCACGCTGAAACTGTCTTGAAATGACTGCATACTCACATACAAAAAGTAGGATAATAAATCCAGAGACATGGAGGGAAAAAATTCATAGCACCCCAGAAAATCTTGCTCTGTGTTTTAGTCTTTTGAAGCTTAATCCTTCTGGGTGGCGAACACTCATAAAAAGCATAAGTGACTCCTTAGACTGTTTATTTCACCCAAAACTCTTGTCAAAATCAGTGGGAGTTGAGGTTATTCAGCGCCTTGCTAGCAACTGTGGATCGTGCCTTTAATACTGACAAAAACAAACAAAACAAAAAAACCCAACAGTAAACTATATCATCTGTTAATGGACTGCCCTTCGCTGAATAATAGAAATTTCCTCACTCTACAGCACCATTTTTGAGTACACCTCATTGGAGACAAAGAAAATCAATGATTAAACTATGTTTTAATTACCTCTTAGTGGTTATTAATTAGTCATAAATGTCTTATGAGGAATGTATTGTGTGAAGATTTTTGTCTTTTTAGTTTTAGTGCTTGTTTCAACTCTTATAACTTCTGGGCCTTTCTTTTGATTGCTTAGATAGTGTGTCATAGATTACATCAAAGGCCCCAGTCCTGCAGTGAGGTGTGGATCCCTGTGCCAGCAGAACCCCAATCAAACCCAGAGGGCTCTGCCTGGGGGCAGGAACTGACCATGCAGTCGGGATTCTGTCAGTATTTCTAAGCCTCATTGCAGTCCCCTAGTAATGACAAATCCATTTAAAAAGCAATTTAAAACAATTATGATAGCCTTGTGTGTTTCATTGCATTTCATGAAAACTTTGCTGCCACCGCCTCTCTCCTGGTTTGAAAAATAAAATAATCTTGGAGAACAGAAAGGAAGACTTATAAAATTCAGAAGAGATCCCATTCTCCTCCCTCTACCCACTCTTCCCATGTCCTTTCTGATTGATGGATTCAATCTCTGGTGGGTGAGTGGGGTCCTGCACTGTCCTCATAGCTCTGTGTCCCATCTGTCACCCTTTACAAGTGCACTACAAACCTAATAGGTTTCTGCACCTATGGGAATGCTCCAGGTTCAGTAAAATGTCTTTTATTTAATAATAGATCATGAAGTATGGATAATTTAATCATGGAGATATCCCAAAGGCACAGAGAGAGCTTTATGCAGGGCAGTCGTAAAGAGACAGATTCAAGTGGATAGATGGCTGGGGGACATAGCCAAGAGCCCTGTAGTCCACAAGGGGATGGATAAACCAATCAGGTAGGGCTTTTGGGTAGCAAAATGTCCTCTGAGGGAACAAAGGACTTCTGAATGCTAGAGGTTTTAATCTTCATTTCCTCTGTTCATGACCTTGGTGTTTGTTTTTTTTCTTCCTTAAGGAGCGAGGGTGTGCACTGTGGATGTGAAAAACAGTTTTCAGCTATACATGCTGCTTCATACCACCATGAAGAAAGCGGACAGAAAATATTCCAAAGTCACACATTGCCAAACTGCTGATGGTCAAATAGATACCACAAGGCATATGACATACTACAGAACAGGCCTTATCACCTATCTTCATTGTAAACTGAACTCTGTTTATAATGGTAATGAATGAGTTACCAAATTGATTACTAAATTAGATAGATCAACCCAACCAAGAAACCTGGGCCTCATGTAGACAGGTCGATGAAAACCTCTGCTCGGTATGCAACTGCAGTGAAAAAAACAAACTGATATTAGAATACTTAAGGAATGGGATGGTGAATAATGCAGAAAATATTATAATGCCTTTAAATCTACTCTGATCTGGAATACTTTGTGCAGTACTGGTTACCCCCATCTCAAAACTGGAGGCAGTTCAAAGAAAAGTAATGAGACTTATCAAAGACCTAGAAAAGCTCTCATGTGAAGAGAGATTGAAAAGACTGTGGTTGTTTACCCTAGAAAAGAGATGAATAAAAAAAGGACATGGAAAAGTATATAAAATAATGAATTACCTCGAGAAGATAGAGTGAGAACTTTGGTTCTACCTGTCTTATAATACAAGAAAAAGGGGACATTCAATTAAATTAAGAAGTGGGAAATTCAAAACCAATAGCAGGAAATACTTTTTCACACAACGCCTGATTCAGCTGTGGAACTCATTGGAACGAGAAGTCTTTGAGGCAAATGACTTAACAAGATTCAAAAAATGGTTGATAGCTATATAAATATAAAGAATATTCAGTTACCATAATTAATGACAATAGAAATCTTGGAAGGGATATGAAGCCTTGTGCTTAGGTCTTAAACTAATCTCTAACTACTGGATTTTAGGATGAGGCCTATGTGGGAGACAGATTATCCCACATATGCCTACTATGCATGGTTCATACACTTTTCTCTATATGATGTAGTTCTGGCCACTCTCAGAGAAAGGACCCAAGACTAGATGGACCCCTGATGTCATCCAGCATGGCAGTTCCTGTGTTCCTTTGTTATCTTATCAGAACGTAGTGTGGTTTCTTCAGGGTGTCTCACAGGTTATGTCTGCACTGTGAGCTAGGAGCGTGAGTCCCATCTTGTGTAGATATACCCACGTTAGCTCTCATCTGAGCTAGCAAGCTAAAAAATGTAATGTAGCCACAGTTGCATGGGCAGCAGCAGCAGCAATGTGCCAGCTGCCCCAAGTTCAAAACTACCTGAACCCCATGGGTAAATCTCGGGACTTCTAGCTGGGCAGCTGCTGTCCATGCTCCCACGGCTCTGCTACTATTTTCAGTGCTAGTGCAGCTACATCTATGCGAGCTGGGAATCACACTTCTGGCTTATAGGGTAGATGTAATCACAATTCAGGTCTGTTCAGGACTAAATTTTAGGCCCGACCCAGACTGGAGCCCTCCAGACCTGATGTTGAGAGGGTCAAGTTATTTACTGATCCACCCTGACCCTCCTCCTTCCCACTGAACCTGAGTCAGTGCCACTCTCCTCCTCCTAACCCCCAGTAATTACAGGTTGACTTATGCCATGAAATATGAAGATTTACATCCCTTCAAAACTCTCATTTAATTTGGGGGGGTCTTCCTAAATGGATATTCTTTCTATCCACTTTCGGATTCCTGATAAGTTTTTGGGTTCAATTATACACCGTGGCAATTCCACAGATTAATTTTACATTGTGTCTTCCCTCTTATTCATTTCAAAGTTGTCACCTTCAGTTTCATTGAGTGCTCTCTTTGTTCTTTTATTGCATGATATGGGATATTTTGTGACCATTAGTAGGTAGGACCTCGGTTTTATATGTCAGCCGAAAGATGGAACTTCCTAGGGTAATGTACTGTAGCTCAGTGTATAGTTTTATACGCTGAAAATAGATGAGAGTGGCTAACATTTTGAAGGAGTTGCCTGTCATACTTCCTTAGTCATAGTGCTCCTAATAATGTGCCTTTTTAAAAAAGCAATTGACAACAATTTCTGTATACATTCTTTATTCATAATTTTTCCTCCATACACCTACCATTACACTCATGCATTGTCCAACATAATAGAACCAAACTAAAATACAAACTTAAAATTATCCTCCTGAAATTGAAACAAATCAAAACCAAACAAACAAGGGATCCAATATGAAAATGAGTCAGGAAGGAAAGGTAATAATTATGAGACCCAATAACAAAGTCACCATTAAAAATGAAATGGATTTTAGTCTTTTTAAAGGCCAGATTCTTCATACTTGTACATGCCATATTTCCAAGGATGTAGACCTATCTAAATTATGTAGGAGTTTGTCGTGTGCAAAAAGATGCAGGAACCAGTCTTAAAAAGTGGTAGAGAGATGGATTCCAATGGGAACCACATTCTATATCAAAAGGCACACCATGGCCAAGACACAATTGACTGTGATTGCCAATATCCATAAGAACAAGGCTCAATACATTAATGCCAGATAGTACTATTTACTTTCATTAAAAGTATTATAAACCTTTGCTATGGACATTAGTGAAACTTTATTTTTATGTGTATAAAAATATTTCTTATAGAAAGAGCCAAGCACCTAGACTCCTCCATACAAAACATTCTGTGATATTTCCTTTGAAACTACCGTCATCATTCCCATTCTGTGAGCAAAGAACTGCAATGGAAAAGGTAATCCTTTCACATTTCACTGATATAAACAAAAGGAAAAAAAACCTTTGTATAGCAACTTAATGACCTGTTTATGTATCTTCACTGGTTAGGTAATGACCAAAAAGAGTACTTACTACGCATGGCTTTTCCTAAGTTCATTAACTCTGGCAGACAGCCATTACCTGAACAGTAAAGATGTCTCCAAATGGCTCATTAATTCTTAAATAAAAACAGAGAAGTCAGGTTATTAATGAAAAGACCTAACTTCTGGTCTGGTCTAGCAGCACTGAGATAAAATTCTGACCAAACAAATGAGCTGAACAACTCAACTATCACAAGGAAGCATTTTATAGACAATTGGCACAGGTGTAAATAACTACATAAGGTAAAAGACAGTGGAGGCCCAGTTATTCCCACCATATTTGGGTGCAGTTCTCCATCAGATGACAGTCCTAATTTCCTTCAAATACAACCCCAAAATAGTGCTTTGTCTGCTGATTGACAGGTACAATAGGAGCAGTTCTATTTTTGATGACAAAACTCATGGGTGACAGATATAAGAGGCCAGGGGAGGCTAAGCCTCCCCAAACAGGATGCAGCGCACCTCCCTCTGGACGTGTGCTGGCCTGCCACATTTGGAGCACCACCGCCAAAAGAGCACCTGGGCAGTAGCCCTGCTTGTGCTCCACCCCAAGGCCCCGCTCGTATGTCTCGCTCCTATCCTGTGGCCACACCTGAGCTGCTTCTCTTCCTGACCCTTCTCTGCCTCTTCCCTCAAGGTCCCGCCCTCACTCCATCCCCTCCTTTGAGGTCCCCCCCATCTGCCAAAGAGCAGCGGGTGAGGAGACTTCAGGGGAGGGGGTGAAGAGGCCTCAGTGAAAGGGGTGGCCTTGGGGAGAGGGTGGAGAAGGGCAGGCAGGGAGAGCCTCGGGGGAGGGGGCTGAGTGGGGGTGGGCCTCAGGACAGAGCAGGGGGAATGGCCACCGTCTGGGTGACAGTGGCCCCCCACACTTCTAGGGAGCTTATGGCACTCACTCTCAGCCTCTCCAAATGCAGGAGTCACGCATCACCTATGATTAAACTATGTTTTAACAGATGATCAAGCAAGTAATGTGAGCAATTAAAAATGTTCTATGTTCACAGGGCTTAACCCAGCAAAACTGGCCTCACATCTGCCCTCAATGATCCATCGATCCCTCCAACATGTGCACAGATCTCAGGGATTTGTTAAAACCACAGAACAATGTGTACATTTGCACCAGTTCCACAGCCCCTTCCAGCCCTTCTTGGCTGCAGTGCTTTTTCAAACTAGTGGCTACTCCATTTACCGATTCTGATTGGATGTATTCCTGGAGATTTCATCACATGACATAATATTTAATTAAAATTAATCTTTAATTCCTGGAGACTCCAGGCCAATCCTGGAGGGTTGGCAACCTTAATGCCTACCCCAGGTGCTCTCCACAAAGGCAGGTTCAAAAGTGCAGAATTGGGGGAGGGGGACAAGACTGCAGCTATATTAAATTTAAGTTGTAAGGTATTGTGATGGCATGTGCTCCCCTCACTGGCCCTGCAAGAGCTGAATTGGGCCAGGACCAAAATAGCTAATTAGGCTGCAAACAGGGGCTCTTTAGGCTGGGAAAGGCTGCAGAAAGGCAGGCAGCAGTCACTCCCTGGGAAGAGGGAAAAGTGTTTTGGAGAAGGGGAACCAGAGTCGGAAAATGCCTATGGAAGCAACAATAAGGGTAGAGAGAGGAAGGGCAGAACTGATGAACTGAGGGCCCCTGGACTGGAACCCGAAGTAGAGCGCAGGTGTCATAAATGTAAAGGGAAGGGTAACAACCTTTATGTATGCAGTAATATAAAATCCCTCTTGGCCAGAGGTACAGAATCTCCTTACCTGTAAGGGGTTAATCAGTTCAATTAACCCAGTTGGCACCTGACCAGAAGGACCAATGGGGAAAGAAGATACTTTCAAATCTGGGGTGGGGGGAAGGCTTTGTTTTTGTGCTCTGTGGTTGTTCTCTCGGGAGACAAAGAGAGAAACCAAGCAAATAATCCAGCTCCTACTGCATGATATATCTAAATTACAGGAATCGTAAGTTATAGCAAGGAAATGCATTAAAGTATCTTTTGTTTTAGCTTGTGGATTTTCCCTATGCTTAGATGGAGGTTTATCCCTATTTTTTTGGTAACTTTAAATTTTTGCCTAGAGGGGAATCTTCTGTGTTTTGAATCTGATTACCCTGTAAAATTACCTTCCATCTTAATTTTACAGAAGTGCTTCTTTTACTTTTTTTTTCTTTATAATTAAGTTCTGGATTTTTTTAAGAATCTGATTGGTTTTAGTGTCCTAAAAACCCAGGGATTTGGACTGTGCTCACCTGTACCAATTGGTGAGGATATTATTCTCAAGCCTACCCAGGAAAGGGGGTGAAGGGGCTTGGGGGGGAATATTTTGCGGAACAGGAACGCCAAGTGGTTCTTTTCCTTGAATCTTTGTCTAACTCACTTGGTGGTGGCAGCAAATACCATCCAAGGACAAGAAGGGATTTGTGCCTTGGGGAAGTTTTAATCTAAGCTGGTAGATATAAGCTTAGGGGGTCTTTCATGTGGGTCCCCACATCTGTACCCCAGAGTTCAGAGTGGTGAGGGAACCCTGACAACAGGCCTGGATTACCCATCCAGCTACTGAGGGAGTGGCACCAGGGCAGTGATTGGGAAGACTGCCTAGGACTGATGATGGACTGAACCCCAGAAGAAGGAACACTGAGTGACCTCACCAGAGAGCTAAGTCACAAAGAGGATGCTGCAGTTCCTGGGATGAGAGAAGAACTGCAGACTTGTGCAAGAGACTGAGTGATGGTTTGTAAACTGTGGATGTGGGATACCTCAAAAGCTAATCCCCAGAGTGACCAAGAGGAGGCGCCAGATCAGCAGTGAATGGTGCACCCGTGACAGGGATCTATAGAACAGAGATGCTTTGAATGATTGATAACTTCTAATTGCTTCTGGCCCTCAAAAATTAGAAAAGTGAACCACTTCTGTTTATCCCAAAATAGGCTCCACCTGAGAAGTAGAGACAATAAGAAAACAGTTCACATCATGTGAGACACTTTGTCCAAGGACCCATAGAACAGCCGAAGTCTGGAATTCCTCTCCACAAGAATAGAAACTAAAATGACTAAATGAGAGTATTATTAATTACCTAGGCAAGAATCTCTCATAATTTGAATATAGATATAACCTCTTTCTCCCTTTCAACCTAGCCAACAAGAACTCCCCATTTCCCAGCAAAGGCCACACCTTGTTTTCCTATGCAAAGTGGTCCATTGTCAATGGATCAAGAGATGAGTGGGGCAAATGAAAGTTAAGCAAACTAGAAATGACTGACTGTAAGACTGAAGATCACACTGGGAAAATTGTTATCTTAACAAATCCAAATCACATGTTTTCACTCCAAATTAAAAGCTATGCATTATGTTCCTTGTAACTCAAATATACAACAAATAATCTTTCACCCCAAATTGGATTCTGCACATTTGTTTGCCTTGTAAGTTAGATCTATAGCTTTCTATATGTGGAACATATCTCTTGTTCTATTGTAACTCATAAATAATGTGAAATGCTTCAGTAGAAGGAAAGAATATACAGAGCATGCCCTCCAAAGTTAGAAAATCATAGGGGATTTTATTGGTTTTCATTATAAATAATTGTTGCATTTTAGAAGTAACAGGAATTGGCTGGCACAAGGAAGAAGGAATGTTGAAAGATATAAACCCGGGTATAACTTTGGAATATTAGAAGAAATTGTTTAAAGTGGGGGCGGGGGGGGGGAGAGGAATTCCAATTAATAGTATGGGCTGATAATGAAGTATAATGCTTGAAATGAATCAAACTTAAAAAGTCTCCAATAAGAAAAGTATTAAAGACATTTGTTATACACCAATGACATTTACTGGATACTGATAGAAACAACAGAGAAACTAAAGAAACTGATATCTGAGCAGTCACTTGGCACATGTCCAATACAAAGCAGAGGGTGGCCCCCTCCATCAAGCCCTGAAGCAAGGGAATATAAAACTGAGGTCACCATGTGTTAAAGAGTGTCGAGTGAAACCAACAAGAAGCTGGAGAATCCTAAGTGTGACTGATGCCCAGATCAACTGCGTGGAATGGACCAGAAGCACCAACTTTCTAATGTGCCGGGGGGGTGCTTGACTCCTGCTCTGCCCCAGGCCCCACCCCCATTCCACCCCTTCCCTCAAGGTCGCACTCCCACCCTGCCTCTTCTCACCCCCTTCCCGACCCCTCCTCCGAGAGTGCCATGCCCTAGCTCCTCCCCCTCCCCCCAGCACCTCCTGCAAGCCACTAAATAGCTGATCCACCGTGGGTGGGAGGCACTGGGAGGGAGGGTGAGGAGCTGATCAGTGAGGCCGCCAGCAGGTGGGAGGCCCTGGGGGGAGGAGCTGATCGCAGGGGCTGCCGGTGGGTGCTCAGCACCCACCATTTTTTCCAATGGGTGCTCCAGCCCCAGAGCACCCAAAGAGTTGGTGCCTATGGAATGGACTCTCCCCAATCCCAGTGTCAATAGGATAAGAGGAAATGGTCAGATTTCATTTCAAAGATTGTATTTCCCTTTATTTTATTTAATATATATATATATATATAAAAGTTATCTTGCTGAGTCTACACTTTCTAATGAGACTCAAGTAACCATATTTTAGATTCTATCTCATTTATAAATCCAAGCAAATTAGCCTAAGAGAAATTGAAAACCATGACTTTAAGCAATTGCTTTTCATATTCAAAACTTTATCCCTTTTGGACCAATTCATTCATCCTGTACTAACCAAACTCTTCAAAGTGCCTTAAAGACAAGTGCATCCTTGGAAGCGTGATAAAGGTGTTAGGAATTGAGAATTTATGATAAGTTAATGCAATAAGAAAACTTGGTAATTTGCATTGTTTCTTGATAAAACTTCTGAGCCTCAATTCCAGCCTGTGATAATGGCTTGTGATAAATTGCTGGTTCACTAAGAATAATTCAATGTCTTGATTTAAGAACTACTGTTCAAGTTAAAAGTTGACCTGAAAAGAGCCCAGCATTAAAATTAGTAATCTAGTGCTCGCTGGACTCAACAGAAAGGGGATAGTCTATTAACACTTATCCAATTGGAAAATCCAGTTTGTTAGATTTCGGCTTTAAAATCTAACTGGCACCAAGAAAAAATCATAAAAATTGACCCCTTTCACTCTTACACAGTCCCCAGGGGAAGACATGCATCATCTGAATTCAACTGTTTCCCTCATGTATTCTCTGCTCTTTTCTCCTTCTGCTTATATAGAGCTTCAAAAGTTGATCACTAGGCTGAGGTGCCCAGTGCTGTAAAGGTGGCAAAGTAAAGGTTCACTCTGCATACAGACACAGGGAGAACAAGCCCTTCTTAAGTATTTAATTATTCTCTGATTGTTTTCTGACTTCCTTTCTTGTTGCTTTTCCTTGAGCAATTTCAAGGATTTCATTTTCAGGTGAGCAGCACATATAAAATTGGCAGCAGTGGAAAAAGTTCTAAATTAATTAAAATTCAAAAGGTCAATGTGAATTTTTGTCCTTAATGAGTCTGAATTCTGTTTAATCATTTTGACTTGATTGATCTCTTTTGCCCTGAAACAGAAAGCAATATTCACTCTCCATCTTCAGCTACAGGTAAAGAGGAAAAATATTTTTTTGAAAGAAGAGTTTGGTGACATAAATCCATCACCAAAACTCCTTATTTACTGCAAAAAACTATCAAATACATTATTTTAAAAAATGGGATTTTTCCAAGTAATATTTAATTAACGGTATTTGACTAACTGTACCCCAAACATTGCTATTAGGAGAGAAGTCTCTCTTCATTTCAGTGAGAGTGAGAAGAATTGTTTATTTACTTTAAAAAGGATCCGAACCCACTTACACAGAGTGACTGCGAAGTGAGCTATGACCCAAGCTTCTCTTGCCATCTTACATCCCAACACATGCAGACCAAGGGCAGAATAAGGAGCTTTGACCCTTAGAGAGGGATTACTAATATAGGGCTATGAAGTAAATGGGTTGAGATTCCCACTCAGGGTCTCATTTTCAAACAAGCAGCCTCCTGCCTTACATTTGAAATTTACAAATGTAAATTTTGGGACAGATTGTCTCTGGCTTTTGCATAAGTGCATGGAGTGAGTTTGGAAAAGGAGGGAGCAAGGAACTCAGGGACAAAAACACAGAGTTTACCCTGGGAACAAATCATCTCAAAAGGAAAAAGGAGGAAATGTGACTATAATCTCCCTCCACATCAATATGGTGACTAGAAGTCCTGGAAAACCAGGGATATCCCAGCTTTTCAGCTGGGTTTAATTATCTAGTCAAATCCCCAGGGGGCAGTGACAATCTCTTTTAGGAGGAGCAATGTGATGGTGCAACTGGTGAAGGCAGGACTTACTTAGGGACCAGGAAGCTAATTTTATGGTGGTTGTTGAGAAGCAGGCTTGTGGGAGAGGCAGGGATGAGTTGTCCACCAAAGGAATCCCTCTGAGATTTCTAGAAGCAGTTCATGAGCCCTTAAAAGCACCAAGGCAGGAATCTTGGTGTAGAACCCCGTGCTTAGAAACAACAGCTGCTCCATTATCTGTTGCTTGAAGCTTTGTCCATCTAGCTGACCAGCCATCTGTATCCATATCACCTGTCTCAGACCCTTATTTACTCAGCACTTGCAGTGAATAGCTAGGGCCTAGGGAGTGGAGGCACCAAGAAGGAATCAGTTGGGGATTAAGGGATTGTCAGTGCAGTGGAAAGCAACAGAAGGACTGAACCTGGGAAGCTAGGTAAGCTATAGTGGTGGGTACAAGGAAGAATAGGGAGGCAGAGGAAGGAAGGAAGGGAGTTCTGGGGCTGAAGAAGCCAGAGGAGTAAGGAGGATTGGGGCAGTAAGGAGGAAACCAGTTATATGATCAGGAGAGCATGTGCAGAGTGGATTGGGGCAGGGAAAGGATTCCTGTGGCAGAAAGAGAGCAGGTGCAGGTAGGGCCTGGGCAGCTGGAGACAGAGAGAAGGACTGAATCCTTTTATAGAATTATATATCAGGAACTAAATATAAAGTATGTTAAAGTTGCAAAGTTGAGCACTCAAAAGCAGTGTATAAGTACTTATAGAGAAACAAAAATTAAATAATGGGCTCTTCAATCTAGCAGACAAAAGCATAACAAGCTCTGATGGCTTGAAGTTGAAGCTAGACAAATTCAGACTGAAAATAAGATGCACATTTTAGTGAGGAGAAAAGGAGTACTTGTGGCACCTTAGAGACTAACCAATTTATTTGAGCATGAGCTTCCGTGAGAAGCTCATGCTCAAATAAATTGGTTAGTCTCTAAGGTGCCACAAGTACTCCTTTTCTTTTTGCGAATACAGACTAACACGGCTGTTCCTCTGAAACCTGTCATTTTAGTGAGGGTAATTAACCATTTGAACTACTTACCAAGGTGTACGGGAAAACCGTGAGTGGAAATTTTAAAATCAAGATTTGATGGGTTTTTTTTCTGAAATATATATGCCCTAGTTCAAACAGGAATTAATTCAGGGAAGTCCTATGGCCTGTGCTATATAGACGATGATCACAATAAACCCTTCTGGCCTTGGAATCTATGTAAAAGCTAGAAAATGCCATAATTTAGGTTGTCTATGAAACTTTAATTTGCCACCCTTATGCATATGCATTACGATACAGGCTTTAATTACATAGAATCATAGAATATCAGGGTTGGAAGGGACCCCAGAAGGTCATCTAGTCCAACCCCCTGCTCAAAGCAGGACCAATTCCCAGTTAAATCATCCCAGCCAGGGCTTTGTCAAGCCTGACCTTAAAAACCTCTAAGGAAGGAGATTCTACCACCTCCCTAGGTAACGCATTCCAGTGTTTCACCACCCTCTTAGTGAAAAAGTTTTTCCTAATATCCAATCTAAACCTCCCCCACTGCAACTTGATCACATACTATTTTTTCACAGGACCCCAGCCTCATTCAGTGCACAGGATGGGCCTGTCATGGGACTGAATCATGTTTTTGTAGTGAAGAAAGGTGTTGTCTTTAGGAGAAACTGGAAGGTGTGTAGTGAATGAGGCAGGGAACTGTAGGAAAAGAAAGCCCCTCAGCTGCTCATTCCCATCCCTATCTGCCTCTCAAGATCCCTGCTCCAGTCTCCCCCACCTCCATCTCCTCCAAGGGCTCAGCTACTCACCGCTCTGTATTAGAGTCAGGCAGTTACCTCCACCTGGGCGCCAGCAGGGGTAACGTTGAAAGTCCAGGATAGAGAGTCTCCCTGCTCTCTTTTCCTGTGCCTGGTGCCAAAGCATCCCCTAGCAGCTATGAGGATCAATTGCAAAGAAAGTCTTCCTCAGCCCCCACTCCCCTGGGGTGGAACATGATCTACGCATGCACAATCTGGTCATAGTAGGAGCTGGGGTTGGAGGCTGAAGCATGCTCAGTGAAGATGGAATTCAGAGAATTTAGCTGCCAAGCTCCAACAAATATTCAAGTGTGGAGAGGAGATCCTGCTGAGGCTATTGTATGGACTGTCTCTCAATATGTGGAGTACTAAAGATGTACCACAAGACTTCAAAGATACCACCATTGTCACCATATAAAGGGAAAGTGTGAAATGCCTGGCTGTGGCAACTATCATGGAATCTCATTACTCTTCATCACTGGAAACATTCAGGCTAGAGTACTCTTGATCATCTGCTATGCAACATGGTGAATCTCATGCTATGTAAGTCACAATGAGGTTTCAGGCCAATGCGAGGAATGGCAGACATGATATTTATAGCTTATCTGCTGCAGAAGAAATGCATAGAACAACAACAGGACCTTTACACTGTCTTCTTTGATCTGGCTAAAGTATTTGACACTGTTAGTGCATGTGTACTTTGGCAAATATTATGTATATTTGTTGGTCCAGAAAAATCCACCAACATTGTGAGGCTATTTCTGATGGAATGTTTGGAGGACTCTGTGTTCTGCCTGACCCGTTTCCTATCACTAATGGTATTAAACAGGTCTGCATAATTGGTCCACTCTTGTTTAACCTCTTCTGTGCAGCAATGCTCAATGATGCTACAAGAATGCTGGTATCAGTATATGTTTCCAATCATCTGGAAAATGATTTAATCTGAACAGGCTGTGATCTTCTACAATATCCTTAGGCTATTGTTCATGAGCTTCTGTATGCTGATGACTGTGCTCTCGAGGCACATGCTCAAGAAGAGATACAGCTCATTACAGACAGATTTGCAGAGTCTGCAAAAGAGTATAGACTGACAATATGAAAAAGAGAGAAGGCATGCATCAACCTGCTACAGGTAAACCCAACACAAAACCAAAGTCACCATCAGCAGCACACAGCTGAAGGCTGTTACAGACTTCTGCTATCTTGGCAGCACATTGTCAAATGATGCTACTATAGACAAGGAGCTGACAAGTTGCATTAACAAAGCCAGTTCATAATTTGGCAGACTATCAGGCAGATTCTGGCAGCAACAAGGAATTAAGCTTCAAACAGAGCTAAAAGTCTATAAAGCAGTTGTGTTGTTCAATTTGTTGTATGGGTGTGAGACTTGAACCTGCTACAGGCATCACGTCAGACTTCTAAATAAGTTCTATTTATGACATCTGCATGCCATACTCTGCATCAAATGGCAGGATAAAATTACCAGTAATAAGGTCCTGGAATGCAGTCTCTCCATAGGGATTGAAGCTATGCTTAATGCATCACAGTTATGCTGGACTGGTCATGTGTTGAGGATGGATGGTACCAGAATGCCAAAGCCATTGCTGTATGGTGAACTGAAAGTGGGTAACCGCAAACAAGACCACCAGCAGAACTGCTTCAAGGACACACTGAAGCATAACTTAAAACAATGCAACATTGACATTGACAGTTGGGAGTCAGCAGCAACAGATAGATCATGCTGGCGAGCAGCAGTCAACAACTGGGCTACTTAGTTCGAGATTAATTGCCACTTGGCTCTTGAATCACAGTGCGTAAATCATAAACAGTGACAGATTTAGCAGACACAAACTAGAATCCCTTCCTCGCTATGGAGCTACATATGCATTCAACATGAAAAGTACTGCCACTTGTGGATCTGCTTTTTTAGCCACAAAGATATATTTCAAGATTTAATACTGTCATTAGTGTCATCTCTGGTCATGAAGGACAATAACAAGAACAACATTTTCTTCCCTCTGGAGGGTATATGATATCTGTGTGACAGAGGCAAACAATGTTTGCTGAAAAGGGTACGTAGAAAGGATAGGTTATACCTGTGGTACCTCATGACCCCTCCAAAATGTATCATATGTAAGTTCAAAAAGGAAATAGGATGAGATCGATCCATGTAGAACCCCACATTGAGGATTTTTGGAGAAGAGAAACATCAAATTTCTAGATTCCATCTGAGAGGAATGATCAAAACGATCCACTCCTGCTAAGTCTTGTATGTGGGTTGAAGTACCTTATAGTCCACTATGTGGAAGGCTTTGCATTGATCCAACAGCATGAGCAATGAAGTCTGTTCTTTATCCATAGTCATAGAAGGTTGTCCGTCTGTGCCACCAAAGCTGTCTCTGTACCAAGGCTCTATCCAGTGGCTGAAGCACTACCCCGCAAAGACAGTATCTATAGATGTAACCTTCCACCATATTCAACAAATATGGGAAGATACTCAAGAAATAACAGGCCTCTTGATATCTGCTGCTGAACTGTTCTACTTCTGCAGTTTGTTTTTGATTAACCACTGACAACAACTAGTAGAGCAAAGTTAATCATTTGCATACCCCTCTGCTGAACAGAGCTAAACCAAAAGTCTTCTCATACTCCAGCAAATTGTCCTGCTTTTTATAGGTGAAGGCAAATTAATATTTCCTTCCTCCTCAATAGCACTGTCAGCACATTAGAGCTACTGAAATGGGTTACCTTGTGCTATCTACCAAATGTAGATCTTGCTTAAGCATCAAGACTTGGACACAAATACAACTAGTACATATGCTTTTTATCTATTAAGCACCTGACTATAAACAGGCAGGTCTGTGACTGTCCTGGGATTCCTCTGAGCAGACGCTTGACCTTTGTCAGGAGACATCCATATGGTTAACTGTCACAGATCAGTGGACTGAATCTTTTCCAGTTAGTAACTGTGACATTTTTTCCCTTTTAAAAATAATTCTACACAGTTGGTCAAGCTAATTAAAAATATTAACTTGGTGTGCAACTAAGTCTTAGGAAGGGATTAACTCTTACAGGTATCCAAACAAATGTCACATTTGTGCGTTAGCATCATTAAAGCTGTGTCACACACACATAATGTAAGCATGGTACAGCAGGGACCTCGTCAGACCAAAGGTCTGGATACTCTTTAAATTTAGGTACTGAATGAATAACAGAGATCTAATATTCTGTATTTTTTGATTTCATATTTATGACATGAAATAAAAAAACAGCTGTGATCTTTCTTATGACATGATAAAAACCTAGCTTCATGAAATCATAAACAATTGCAGTTCTACAGTGGTAAACAGAAATGATGGAATAAAAACTAAACAAACTCCATATTAAGAAATATAAGCCCATTAATTATGTGAGGATCAAGGGCCCAGTTTCATGCAATCTTCACTCATGAGTGTAAACTTTATGGTACCATGGGACTTCTCATATGCTTAAGGTTAAGCATAGGATTAAGTGCTTTCCTGGATCAGTCCTTAAATGAATAGTCCCATTGATTTCAATTGACCTAGAAGAATAAGTATTAATCCCATGTGTAAGGGTTTTTGCAGTATTACAGTACAAGTACTATAGATCTGCTGATAAACTGAATAATATTTTTGTTTTATATTACAACTGATAAAAACTTTTAAAAGCATTACAGTACTACTGTATATTCAAAATAGGTATTTCTATGCAGTACACTAGAAGTGATGAATAAATTGGAAGATTCCTAGATTCAAAGAATGATTTCCAAAGGATCAAAGTCCATGAAATAGTGCAATGAAAAACTAATTTTCCAAGGATCTTGGGAACACCTGAAGCCTTTGGAAAAATAAGAGCTAGTCTGACAGATTTTGAAGACAGTATTCAAATTTCCCATCTGGCCTGTATTTTCATTTCACAGTGCTAATCAGCCCCTTAGCTCCTAGAAGGCAAGCTCTCTCCATCTCCATGAGGACTGCACACTAACCAACAACAATCAAAAGAGAGTGCACTATCAGGTTTAAAAAGGAAAACAGTTGGGATTGTGATCCAAATATTTCACATGAATGTACAGTAGTATATGACAGCCCAGTATAAAGCCTGAAAATTGAAGTCAGAGGAGGGTTTATTAAGAGTGGTGGGGTTGGTTTTTACATAGAAAGAATCATAGAATATCAGGGTTGGAAGGGACCTCAGGAGGTCATCTAGTCCAACCCCTTGCTCAAAGCAGGACCAATCCCCAACTAAATCATCCCAGCCAGGGCTTTCTCAAACCTGACCTTAAAAACTTCCAAGGAAGGAGATTCCACCAACTCCCTAGGTAACGCATTCCAGTGCTTCACCACCCTCCTTGTGAAAAAGTTTTTCTAATATCCAACCTAAACCTCCCCCACTACAACTTGAGACCATTACTCCTCATTCTGTCATCTGCTACCACTGAGAACAGTCTAGATCCATCCTCTCTGGAACTCCCTTTCAGGTAGTTGAAAGCAGCTATCAAATCCCCCCTCATTCTTCTCTTCCGCAGACTAAACAATCCCAGTTTCCTCAGCCTCTCCTCATAAGTCATGTGTTCCAGTCCCCTAATCATTTTTGTTGCCCTCTGCTGGACGTTTTCTAATTTTTCCACATCCTTCTTGTAGTGTGATCATTCATTTGGTTCATTAAAGCATCACTAAATTAGGATTCAGTTCTGATGAGTTTACCGATATGTATAGCAAAATCTGCACAGCAGAGTACTCCTCAAGAATACCCAACATATCACTAAATCTATCACCTCTGTTAAGAAACAGATTTTTGTAAGTTCCATAATGACTAACTTATGTATATGTTCTATGAAACACAGATGGTTCAATGTGTCTTTATGGTACAGTCCAGTGTTGGGGCAGTGTGAACCCATACTGCTCAGGAATGAGCTGAGAGGGGCATTCTGCTTCAGGGGAAGTCCCGAGAAGGCAATGATTATATGTCCACTGTATGTAGGGGTCAGAGAGCCATGGGCAGCAGGTATAATAGGCTAGGGGAGGTTAAGGCTCAGGTCATGGCCCCACCCTCGCTCTGCCCCGAGGCCCCACCCTCATTCCCCCTCTCCCCTGAAGCTGGCCGGGGCTCTGAGGCAGCCCAGTGCTCAGGCCAGCGTGGCTGGGGTGGAGAGCATTTCTTGCTCTTTCCAGGTTCTCAGATAACACCACCCACTTTGGGTGCACTGGAAGAATAGGGGTAGGGGAGGTTTGTCGCTGTTTTGTGCCACAATCACTTCCCCATTGGAGGACTTTCTTTTGGGCTCCTCCAATATGATCTATGTTGGGAAAAACTGACATAGACCTTGCACCAGGGGCGATGGAACCAGGAAAGAAGGAGGGACTAGCACCCACACAATGGAAATATTGTTGAGGCTGTGCTCTCATGTGAATTTACACACATCTGCAGATCGAGGGGTGACAGTGATAGAGGGACCCACAGAAGCTGAACCAGCCATGGTGGGGCCCAGGATCAGGCCAGGGAATAGGGAGCAGGGATAGAGAATGTGGCGCTGGGCCTGGGATCAGGTAGGATCCCCTGAGTACTCTTCCCCAGGCAGGAGCCAGCTTCCTCTCCTCCCACACTGAGTGTAAGAATCTCCCCTCACTCCCTCTCCTATCTCTATACTCCTCATTCACAGGGAGCTTCCCCGCCACAGCCCTGCACAGTTAATTTGGCCCTTCCTTTTCTGTTGGCTAGTTGGATTCACATGAGAGGAAAAAGAAAATCTGTGGTTCAAATATTTTTTTCTTACAAACTATGGGTAACATTTTCAATAGCACATAAGTGACTTAGGATCCTGTGACTTAGGATCCTAATGGGGACTGAGGATCTGAAGTCATGTTGGTGCTTTTGAAAATTGTACCCTACGTCCTTATCTTAACTGCCTGCAACTGATCTAGCTGGGTCTCACTTTTAAAACAAATACTAAACACACAAAACTCAAATGACAGAAAGATCTAGAAATATGCCAAAGAGGAGCTGTATTTGATCATGTCCTATATGTTCTAACACAGAGGTCATGGCTTGATGCAGAAATTATTGGATGATGTCCTTAGTTTTATGAAAGAGGTGAGACTAGGCGATGGTAATGGCCCCTTCTGCTCTTAAAAATCTATGAAAAGCCAAATATGTTCAAACTGAGGGAAATTAAATCATAAAACCAAATATGCCATATAAGTATGGAGAAACAGGAAACAGCAACCTATTTCTAAGGTTTCTCCATGTTCATCCGTATCTATCCATGTCATCCATCCATCCATCCCATTTCTAAGGTTTCTCCATGTCCATCCGTATCCATCCATGTCATCCACCCATCCCATTGCTAAGGTTTCTCCATGTTCATACAGAGATGGATGCCAGCTCACACCTGAGGACATAAGATTATCATTGTAGGGATTAGGAAGGAATTTTTATGATATATTGGCTAATTTTGTAAGGTAGAAGAGTACAATAATACTGCTATATACATAATGGCACTGGGCTTCTCTTTGCAAATAATGCTTTTGCTGTGGCCATTTGTGCAAAAAGCAGGTCCAGATCTTTCTGGCCAGATGGAATGACTAGCATTTTAATCTTATTTGAGCATCGATGAGTCTTTCTTAGCCCAATTTGCCTCTTTTTTGTTTCTTAACTGAGTCCTTTGCAGATCTGCATACTCATTGTTTTAAAATATTTTTATTTAATATTTAAAAAAGATGCCATCAAAAATCTCATACAGTTAATTTTACAAGTAATGTCTAAAAAAACCTCAAAACTGTCAGCTAAATCCTGTCTTACACTGAAATGAATGTCTTTGCCCAGAAATAAACATAGATGAAGCCACTGAGCATCCCAGATGGGAAAATAGCAACCAGATAACACAGAACAAAACAATCACATGAAATAAAGTGAGCATGAGAAATGTATCCACTTAAACAAGAACCAAACTAAAAGCTATTGCAATTCAAGCAGAGGCAGATGAGAGGACCAGCAGGACAAAGGGAATGGGGGAAGTTAATACATTCAGAAGTAGTTTCTTGGATCCAAACTCATTTGCTCTCAAAAAACAAAGAATGGTGTCAATTCTTGTAGTCAAGAGACCAAGAGTTGAACACCAGCTAATCACTAGAATCATCTGGGAAATCAGTAAATGGGAACTGTACTACATCTGTAAATTGACAACTTATTTTTGAAATTGCACATTTTCCCCCTATTTTCTGTCAGTTTCTTAGTGTCCATCTCTAAAGATTTCCAAATTCCCTCATAAAGGTCCTGAGCTTTAGGGCACAACTTGCTAGTTCACACTAGAATATATACCCGACCTAGTGCAGAGTAATGTACCATGCAGACAAGCCCTCAGGCTGCCTTGATATACCCTAGTTTGAGCTTCAGATTCCGAGATCATATTTTATGCAAAACATCTGGAACACAGATTACAAAAGAAAAAAATATGAACTGTCCTGCTTGCAGAAGCATACAAACACTCCTACTTGGTTTCATACAAGGCTCCACCCGCTATTCTAAAGATAAAAAAATCCTTAACACTAGTAATTTAATCAAAAAATAATGACAGGTTTCAGAGTAGCAGCGTGTTAGTCTGTATTCGCAAAAAGACAGGCCCAGCAAAGAAAATAACAGAGCGCCACTAGCCATCACCTTCAGCCCCCAACTAAAACCTCTCCAACACATCATCAAGGATCTACAACCTATCCTAAGGACAACCCATCACTCTCACAGATCTTGGGAGACAGGCCAGGCCGTGCTTACAGACAGCCCCTCAACCTGAAGCAAATACTCACCAGCAACCACACACCACACAACAGAACCACTAACCCAGGAACCTATCCTTGCAACAAAGCCCGTTGCCAACTGTGTCCACATATCTATTCAGGGGACACCATCATAGGGCCTAATCACATCAGCCACACTATCAGAGGCTCGTTTAGCTGCACCAATGTGATATACACCATCATGTGCCAGCAATGCCCCTCTGCCATGTACATTGGCCAAACCGGACAGTCTCTATGTAAAAGAATAAATGGACACAAATCAGATGTCAAGAATTATAACATTCAAAAACCAGTCGGAGAACACTTCAATCTATTTGGTCACTCTATTACAGACCTAAAAGTGGCAATTCTTCAGCAAAAAAACTTGAGAAACAGACTCCAATGAGAGACTGCTGAATTGGAATTAATTTGCAAACTGGAAACAATTAACTTAGGCTTGAATAGAGACTGGGAGTGGATGGGTCATTACACAAAGTAAACTATTTCCCCTTGTTTATTCCCCTCCTCCCCTCACTGTTCCTCAGATGTTCTTGTCAACTGCTGGCAATGGCCCACCTTGATTATCACTACAAAAGGTTTTCCTCTCCTGCTGGTAATACCTCACCTTAAGTGATCACTCTCATTACAGTGTGTATAGTAACACCCATTGTTTCATGTTCTCTATGTATATAAATCTCCCCACTGTATTTTCCACTGAATGCAGCCAGTGAAGTGAGCTGTAGCTCACGAAAGTTTATGCTCAAATAAATTTGTTAGTCTCTAACGTGCCACAAGTACTCTTTTTCTTTTTTCAAAAAATAATGTTATTCTAGGGGAAATATGGATTTTTACAGTGTCTTGTGTGCAAACAAGGAGCTTAGTTTTGGACAGATTACCATGAGGGGTAAAATCTCCAATCCAATATTTACGCCAAAAAATGAAATCCTGCCTCACTTAAAGTCAATGGGAATTTTGCTATTGACTTAATTGGTGCTGGGATTTTACCCAGAGTGTCTACATTTGCATACAGTGCATGGATACTACCAGGCTGGACTCTAGAGCACTTGAGTAGACATGTTGTTAGATCAGTACACTATGTGTCATCTTGGGCAAAGGATTTTAAAACTGTGGGTGGAATTTCAGTGCAGGCATTGGACGGCCATAAACAAGAACTTACAGAATGAGCTGCCGTAACTTAAAGCAGCCCTCAGAGGGTCTTTTTGACCCCTAGATCAGATCAGAATAAGGAGAGCACAAAGGTAGTTTCAAGCCACCTTTGCCTTCCCTTCCTCCCAATTCAGTACTGTGCCTTGTAGAATTCCACCCCTGCTTTATTATTTTTAAAGTAATTCAAACCAAAAAAAGTCATTAAAATCAAAATGAAAATTGAGAGTTTTACATTTGAAAACTTTAATCGCTTTTTAGATCTCTAGCCAATATACTGGCAGGATCCTCCATTGCCGTGTAACTTGTGTAGTTGTTTTCACCCATGCAAAGTGGCTGTAAAAACATCATGATATGAAGTAGCAATTAGCCAAATTCTGATATACCAGCGTAAACCTGCATAATACTCCACTGACTTCACAATGTAACTCACTGACTGGAAAAGTATTTAATTTCTTGGTCTGAGGACAATGAGAATAAAGTTTCTTTAAAAAAGACATCCTTCAGAAAACTTGAGCTCACATTTATAACCAATAAAGACTTGTTTATTTATTACACCATTAGCTTTTAGTCTTTAATTAGACCATTCTGATTAAACTTAAGTAATTGAATCTGAGACAAGTCAGTTCATAATGTTTGTTTTTCTTTGTTAGCAAGGCTGCAAATTACTCATGGTAAATATGAAGGCATGAATTAGTAAGTAGGACTAGGACAATTAACGGTAATAGAAGAATTGTATCTACTTGCAAAAATATATCAACACTTGCTCTACATTCAGGGCTGTCAGCTTCTGAATTACAATAACGTAAAACAAAAAGTTATGTCTGCTTTTTTAGGCCTCAGGATGCTTGACCTGTCCAGTCCTGTTAACACTCTTGTTATTTGCATGGCATACCTGGTGGATGATTTGTTTTTATGTCCATGCACTGATTGTCATTGAGCTCAATCCTTCATTCCTTATTCAGGTAAAATTCTCATTAACATTGATTTTTAAACCTCCTTATTTAAAAACAAGAAAAAAAACAAAACCAAACATAAAATCTACTGCTTTTGATATAGTTTCGAGTAAAGTCATGCCCTTTTGATACTGGGTAAAAAGACGTTCTCAAGCTCAGGAAAAGCTAGAACTGTTCTGGCATGCACACCATACAACAGGCATCCTGGCTATTTTATAAGAGTAGGTTGCATCAGTTTCTTGGACTACCTGGGATGAGATCTTTAGCTCTGGTCCAGGTGGAATGGTGCAGGCTATAACACTTTCAATCTAGTAACAATGGTAAGCCACAGGTTTTGCAGCTGTATGAATCCAGTCACTCCTGTCTTCTTCACATAATAAGGTACCTTGGATTTTGCAATCCACACCATGTACAATGGTCCCACAGCACTCTCTCGTCCATGCATCAGGTATCCCATGAGACAATCTGGCCTATAGTAAGTAAGGAAGTTCTATACTGGTACATAATGCCCAGCATCCACTTCTGTCAGATAACAAGAATGTAGTTATCTAGCTACCAGGTGCTTCTGTTTCTGAAAATGTCTGCTCCAGTAACAATCTTCAAGCTAGCTGTTGACTGATATGTGGGAGATGCTAGAATTGCAAAGAAGTGATCCAACTGGAGTTCTCCTCTTACAGTCTGCAGTTAGCATGTGTACAGCATGGTATTGTGGAGGTTCATGGAATTAGTTAATAAACACAGTGATAAGTAATTGCAGAACAAAAAAAGGGACTGGTGATCATCTGGTACAATACTATCCAGGACACTATCTGTGTTCCCAGCCTGTAGCAATGCATGGGATTCTTTTGTCTTAAGTGCAGGACTCTTGTCCTTGTTGAACCTCATCAGATTTCTTCTGGGCCAATCTTCCAATTTGTCCAGGTCACTCAGGACCCTATCCCTACCCTCCAGCATATCTACCTCTCCCCCCAGCTTAGTGTCATCCGCGAACTTGCTGAGGGTGCAATCCATCCCATCATCCAGATCATTAATTAAGATGTTCAACAAAACTGGCCCCAGGACCGATCCTCTGCTTGATACCGGCTGCCAACTAGACATCAAACTGTTGATCACTACCCGTAGACCTGGACAATCTAGCCAGCTTTCTGTCCACCTTATAGTCCATTCATCCAATCCATACTTTTTTAAACTTGCTGGCAAGGATACTGTGGGAGACTATCAAAAGCTTTGATTAAGTCAAGATATATCATGTCCACTGCTTTCCCCATATCCACGGAGCCAGTTATCTCATCATAGAAGGCAGTCAGGTTGGTCAGGCATGACTTGCCCTTGGTGAAACCATGTTGACTGTTCCTGATCACCTTCCTCTCCTCCAAGTGCTTCAAAATGGATTCCTTGATGACCTGCTTCATGATTTTTCCAGGGATTGAGGTGAGGCTGACCAGTCTGTAGTTCCCTGGATTCTCCTTCTTCCCTTTTTTAAAGATGGGCACTATATTTACCTTTTTCCAATCGTTCGGGACCTCCCCTGATCACCATGAGTTTTAAAAAATAATGGCCAATGGATCTGCAATCACATCATCTAACTCCCTCAACACCCTCAGACACATTGGATACAGCCCCATCCAGATTTTCTAAATAGTCCTTAACCTGTTCTTTCACCATTGTGGGCTGCTCACCTCTTCCCCATACTATGCTGCCCAGTGCAGCAGTCTGGGAGCTGACCTTGTCTGTGAAGGCTGAGGCAAAAAAAGCATTGAGTATTCAGCTTTTTCCACATAATCTGTCAGTAGGTTATCCCCCCATTCAATAAAGATGCCACGCTTTCTGTGAGCTTCTTCTTGTTGCTAACCTACTTGTAGAAACCCTTCTTGTTACCCTTCACATCCCTTGCTACCTGCAACTCCAATTGTGCTTTGGCCTTCTTGATTACACCCCTGCATGCTCGAGAAATATTTTATACTCCTCCCTAGTCATCTGTCCAAGTTTCCACTTTTTGTAAGCTTCCTTTCTGTGCTTAAGATCACCAAAGATTTCTCCATTAAGCCAAACTGGTCGCCTGCCATATTTGCTATTCTTTCTGCACATTGGGATGGTTCGTTCCTGCCCCCACAATAAAGCTTCTTTAAAATACAGCCAGCTCTCCTGGACTACGTTCTCCCTCATATTAGCCTCCTAGGGGATCCTGCCCATCAGTTCCCTGAGGGAGTCAAAGTCTGCTTTTCTAAAGTCCAGGGTCTGTATTCTGCTGCTCTCCTTTCTTCCTTTTGTCAGGATCCTGAACTTGACCATCTTATGGTCAATGCAGCCCAGATTACCACCCACTTCTACTTCCCCTACCAATTCTTCCCTGTTTGTGAGCAGCAGGTCAAGAGGAGCATGGCCCCTAGTTAGTTCCTCCAGCACTTGTACCAGGAATTTGTCCCCAACACTCTTCAAAAACTTCCTGGATTGTCTGTGTACTGCTGTATTTCTCTCCTAGCAGATGTCAGGGTGATTGAAGTCCTCCATGAGATCCAGGGCCTGTGATCTGGAAACTTCTGTTAGTTGTCCGAAGAAAGCCTTGTCTACCTCATTCTCTTGGTCTGGTGGTCTATAGCAGGTGTCCACCACAACATCACACTTGTTGCTCTTGCCTCTAAACTTAATCCAAAGACTCTCAATAGGCTTTTATCCAGTTTCATCCCCTACTACGTACACATCAACCATAAGTTTCCCCATTGAAAAAGATGCATAGAAAACCAATGAAAAGTTGGGAAACGTTAAGTCTCTATCATGTAATAGGATCCATGCAAAGGTAATGAGGCTTCATATGGGCACAAGCGTTCTCCTATGTATATCCAACTTCATGGTTAATACTTAGGGCTCATTTGTGTCCCACTGCTTTTGGAGATCCAGAAATTCAAGGACTGTAATTGTACCCAGCCTCTTTACAGGGACATAGGGGAAAAGATGAAGCCTTGAGCCTCTCCCCACGTTGCATATCTATGTTCAGGTGGTCAGAAATTGACCCTTCATTTTTTATTTCATTTACCAAAGGTTTGGCACAACTAGCCTACACTGCAATTCATAGACTTGTCATATGAGGTATAATGGTTAAAACTTAATTTAGTCATCCTGAACATAGAGAATCACTATCATTTCTTCACCCAACAGGTAATGTACCACAAATAGTAGCTCTGTTTTATGAATCTAGCTCATCTCTGGGACATAGGTTAGTGAGTATCAGGGCATGTTCCATACACCATCAGGCCTGTTCATTACACTTCTGGGGCCTGATGCTGCACCAATTTCCCTGGCAGAATTTGCTTGGGTGCACAAGGACCCAGTTACCTGTTGGTACCACTTAGGCTGTACGGCAAGGGCCTTGCCCGTGGAGAGGCTATGTATCAGCAATCAGCCTTCTTTTCACCTAAATGGGGATAGTTTTTGGCCAGGGATGATGGTAGAAGAATTACCTAATTACATTTCAGCTTGGAAAAGAAACAACTAAGGAGAGATATGAGGGAGGTCTATAAAATCTTGGTGTGGAGAAAGCGAATAAAGAAGTGTTATTTACAAGAACCAGGGGTCACCAAATGAAATTAATAGGAAGCAGGTTTAAAACAAACAAAAGGAAATATTTCTTTACACAGCACAAAATCAACCTGTGGAACTCTTTGCCAGAGGATGTTGTGAAGGCCAAGACTATAAAAGGATTCAAAAAAGAACTAGATAATTTCATGGAAGATAGGTCCATCAATGGTTATTACCCAGGATGGTCAGGGATGGTGTCTCTAGCCTCTATTTGCCAGCAGCTGAGGACAGTCAATAGGGAACTGATCACTTGATGATTACCTGTTCTGTTCATTCCCTCTGAAACAACTGGCATTGGCCGTTGTTGGAAGACAGGATACTGGGTTAGATGGACCTTTGTTCAGACCCAGTAAGTTCTTATGTTCTTAATCACTACATTGATCGCTGGCACTAGATGCTTCACATAGGCTTGTGACCCTAACAATGCCATTGCACTAACCAACCCTAGCTACTAGGTCCACAGTAAAGACCTCAGCAGTTTTTTGATGGATGAGAGAGTTACACTGTAAAACAGCATAGCAAGTGGATGCAGGCATAGCAATTTTCTATTACTATAAAGGGCACACAGAATGATTCCATATCTATGGCTATAGACTGCACCCTGACCCCTGCCAGTCGTCTTGTGAAAGCCCATCACTGGAGCACAGGTGAACAGGCAAGAGAGCATGTATAATGTGGTGCAAGCCATCACTACAAAAAACAATTCACGCATGTGTTCTGATGATGGAGAAAAATCTTACAATGATCGGTTAGCGGCAAAGCAATGGGCATGGGGCAGCCGGTGGTCATAGCTGCAGATCTGTATGTAGGTAGCTCATGACACAAATTATAATAGTTTCATGGAACGTTAGAAGTTTATGCAACCTGAAAAAAGACAGAGGTCCTTTATAAACCGGATGGAGGGAAATACAAAACAAAACAAAAAGTCACCATCAGCACCACACAGCTGAATGCTGTTACATACTTCTGCTGTCTCAGTAGAACATTGTCAAACAATATGACTAAACCCAAGCAGCTGACAAGTCATATCTACAAAGCTAGTTCATCATTTAGAGACTATTAAGCAGAGTCTGGTAGCAAAATGGTATTAAGTTTCAAACCAAGATAAACATTTATAAAGTGATTTTGCTGTCCAACTTGCTATATGGCTGTCAGACCTGGACCTGCTACAGGCATCACATTAAGCTTCTACATACGTCCCATTTAGGATATCTTCAGGCCATACTCTAAATCAAATGACATGATAAAGTTATCAATAATGAGGTTCTGAAATGTAGTCATTCCACAGGGATTGAAGCCATGTTTATCGTATCACAGTTATGCTGGGCCTGTCATATATTAAGCATGGAAAATACCAGAATGCCAAAGCAGTATAGCAAATTGAAAGTGGGCAACCACATATGAGGAGGCCAAAAGAAATTCTTCAAAGACACACTGAAGCATAACTTGAAACACTGATAGCTTGGAGTCAACGATGGGATTATCCAGTTCAAGATTAACTACTGTGTGGATCTTGATGCACAGAGGCTGAGTTGTAAACAGCAGCAGGCAAAGATTGTAATTTCTTCCTCAGCATCAAGCTACCTGTGCATTTCTTTCTGAAAGGACTGCCACTTGCACGTCAGCCTTTTTAGCCGTAACTGTACTTCCAAGATGTAATACCATTGTCAGCACCATCTTCGGTCATGAAAATCATAATAGATGTAGCTATAATGTCTTGATTCATTTTCTGTTTTTTTTTTTACATCCAGAAAAAAATTGTGACTTGTTTTTAGAGACCCCAATTCACAAAGTACATAGGTTAAGTCTCACTAAAGTCATGAAACAACATCGACTACTTCTTGTTTGCATTATCCTTTTTCAGGAATTTACAGAGACTTTTCTTTGACTGTACTCACTACTATTTCAAGTTTCAGTGATTTCAAATTTAGCATAAAAGTCTCTTTTGTAGAAAAGTGGCAGGACTTGTTTCATTCCCTTTGAGAACAGCAGAAGATCATGTAAAATGATTAATACTAAAAGACAAAATGTTCAGCTTGAGTTTTACAGTAAGACAACTCCATATTTAGACCACTGAAGAACTGCTCTGATTTTTGGAGAAGCTACCTCAAGAGCTCCCATTCACCTTAGTGAGAGCTGAATGTGGCCAATACTTCTGAAAGTCTGACCGTTTTTGTAGGTGCTTCAATAAGATTTAGGTGCCTAATGTCAGGTGGCCATCTATGAATATTTTGGCCCAAATCTATAGCTTGACAATTTAAGCTCTGTGTGTGTGTGTATAGATAGATTTTTCTACATAAAAATAGTAATTGCAATGAAAATCTTATTGTTCATTTCTAAAGATTTCAAATGTTTCCACATGCGCCTTGAAGTTAGACTGATATTAAGATAGACTGCATATCATTTAATGTTCTGTCCAAAAATGTTTTTAGGCAGTTAGTCATTAACACCTTAGGTTTGAACACCAACAAGGCCTAGAAAGCAACACCTGGACAGCTCTGAGAACTTCTACTGCAGTGTTCATCTTATACACTGTAGAGGAAGATTGACTTCCCCCACATCATGTTATTTCAAATACCCATAGCTCCACTGGAAAGATCCAGTGGGATGAACAGAATGCAACCATATCAGAAGCAGTAATGTCATTTAATTAATATTCATGTTACAATTAATGTTTTCACAGCAGGACTCTGTTCACAGATGCAGCGGCACTAAAGAGATTAATGTGGACTTGTGGCTTTTAGTAGTTTGAAAAAAAAAAAACAGTTTTCAAATGGCCAGAGTATCTACTTTATATTTGAAAATAGGAATGGGCATCCTCAGTATTTAAAATGTATAGTATGTTCATGTAGCACTGAGGAAAGTGTTGAGGAAATTACTTACAGCAAATATTTAATTCATTGAATTGCTGCTATTTTCTGTTGATGATTTGCTCAAGAGCAGATTATTCAGTTTATTAATTATTGAAAATGATTTGCAAATTTATTTAGAAAACTTATCGCCCCTCTGTGAACAGCTTGGCAGCAGTTTGTTGTAAATATTTGCTATTTCAATAATTTTGAAATTCAAAGGGTACTGGTTAATTACATACGTTGCAAGGTACAACTTTTTTCCTGTGCCTGCATCACTTAAAAAATAATTGGCAAATTAGCATAAAATTCAGATTTCACTTTCTATAAGTATTCCAGTGTTCAAGCTAAAAAATCCCAAACATTCTGTGAAGATTCTTCCTGGTAAAGCAGAAACTCGCAGGAAGAGAACATTAGCAGATTGCAAAAATGGGCAAGCAGAAATTCACTTTTGAATTCAAACAATATTTGGGAAAAAATTCTCCTTTGTTTGCTCAACTCTAAGTAATTCTCACAATATTCCTGTGAGGTATGTGTTGGACATTTAGACAAATATTTCAAAATTTGGATGCCTAGAGCTAGACATATTTATTTAGGCGTCTATCCTTAGCTATCCAAATTTGGAATGTTGGCCTAAATGACTTTCCAAGACTAATGCTATTTACATAAAATAATAATGTATATTTAAAATCCCACCAAAATGCAGTCATAGCCACAATCCCATCTTTGTGAAATTTGTCTTCCTTTCCCTCTGAACACTCTCTCTGTGTATATTTTAATTATGTTTATATAGAGCCAAATTCTAACACCCATGACTTCACTGGGGCTAGTGGCAGAATAAGGTACTACATGACATGAGCACCTCACGCATTTGAGGGCACCTTATAATAAAAAAGAAAAAAATACAACATGAAAAGGCTTATGATGCCTCCCTCTTCTGACTGAAAGCATAATGAACATATTTATCTATGTGGTTGTTGCTCTGGTCAGAATATTTGATTTCAAGGGAGACAGTCTAATTTTTTTAAATGACTGGACTAATTATTTATGGCTATTTTTATACAAACAAGACTCCTGTCAGAGGGCATGCCTGCTTTGTAGCACCCCTTGCTGGCAGAATGCTGCACTGGGATCAATGCTGTTCAACATATTCATAAATTATCTGGAAAAGGAAGTAAACAGGGAGGTAGCAACGCTTATAGATAATATTAAATTACTCAAGATAGGTAAGTCCAAAGCAGACTGTGAAGAATTACAAAGGAATCTCACAAAATGGGGTGACTGGGCAACAAAATGGTAGATGAACTTCAGTGCTGATAAATACAAAGTAAAACATACAAAAATGATGGGATCTAAATTAGCTGTTACCATTCTTGAAGGAGATCTTGGAATTGTTGTGGGCAATTTTCTGAAAAAATCTCCTCAATGTACAGTAGCAATCAAAAAAGTTAACAGAATGATGGTATTCCATAACCTCCCTAGGTAAACTGTTTCAGTGATTTACTATTCTTATAGAACCTTAGTGTTACAAAAACCAGAGTCATGAACTTGACGAGTCAACCATCACCTCATTTGGAAGGGGAAGTATACTATCAAGCAGTAGCAGAGACAAAAAAAAGTAGTAAAAAGGCAAATACTATACAGTGCTATATTAAATGTAAACTATTAAATAAAAGGGAAATTTAAAAAAAAATAATTTATAAGGTAAGAAAACTGTTTCTGTGCTTGTTTCATTTATGTTAAGATGGTTAAAAGCAGAGTTTTTCTTCTGCATAGTAAAGTTTCAAAGCTGTATTAAGTCAAAGTTCAGTTGTATATTTAAGAACATATGAACATAAGAACGGCCATACTGGGTCAGACCAAAGGTCCATCTAGCCCAGTATCCTGTCTTCTGACAGCGGCCAATACCAGGTGCCCCAGAGGGAATGAACAGAACAGGTAATCATCAAGTGATCCATCCCGTCGCTCATTCCCAGCTTCTTGCAAACAGATTCCAGGGACACCATCCCTGCCCATCCTGGCTAACAGCCATTGATGGACATATCCTCCATGAATGTATCTAGCTCTTTTTTGAGACCTGTTATAGTCTTGGCCTTCACAACATCCTCTGGCAAGGAGTTCCACAGTGGATTGTGTGAAAAAAATACTTCCTTTTGTTTGTTTTTAACCTTCTGCCTATTAATTTCTTGTGATGACCTCTAGTTCTTGTGTTAAGATAAGGAGTAAATAACACTTCCTTATTTACTTTCTCCACACCTATCATGATTTTATAGACCTCTATCATATCCCCCCTTAGTCGTCTCTTTTCCAAGCTGAAAAACCCCAATCTTATTTATCTCTTGTCATATGGCAGACGCTCCATACCCCTAATCATTTTTGTTGCCCTTTTCTGAACCTTTTACAATTCCAATATATCTTTTTTGAGATGGGGCGACCAGATCTGCAGGCAGTATTCATGATGTGGGCATACCATGGATTTATATAGAGTCAATAAGATATTTTATGTCTTATTACCTTTCTTAATGATTCCCAACATTCTGTTCACTTTTTTGACTGCTGCTGCAGATTGAATAAATGTTTTCAAATGACTAGCCACAATGACGCCAAGATCTTTCTTGAGTGGTAACTGCTAATTTAGACACCATTGTTGTATATGTATAGTTGGGATTATGTTTTCCAATGTGCATTACTTTGTATTTATCAACATTGAATTTCATCTGTCATTTTTTTGCCCAGTCACCCAGTTTTGAGAGATCCTTTTGTAGCTCTTCACAGTCTGCCTGGATTTAACTATCTTGAATAGTTTTGTATCATCTGCAAATTTTGCCGCCTCACTGTTTACCCCTTTTTCCCAATCATTTGTGAATATGTTGAATAGGACTGGGCCCAGTAGAGACCCTGAAAACTGATAATTTATTCCTACCCTTTGATTCCTATCTTTTAACCACTTACCAATACATGAGAGGACCTTCCCTCTGATCCCATGACTGCTTACTTTGCTTAATAGCCTTTGGTGAGGGACTTTCTCAAAGGCTTCTTGGAAATCTAAATACACTATATCCACTGGATCCCCCTTGTCCACATGCTTGTTGACCCCCTCAAAGAATTCTAGTAGATTGGGGAGGCATGATTTTCCTTTACAAAAAACATGTTGACTGTTCCCTACAAATTATGTTTATCTATGTGTCTGACAATTCTGTTCTTTACTATAGTTTCAACCAGTTTGACCAGTACTGAAGTCAGGCTTACTGACCTGTAATTGCCGGGGTCACATCTGGAGCCCTTTTTTAAAAATTGGTATCACATTAGCTATCCTCCAGGCATTTGGTACAGAAGCTGATTTAAATGATAGGTTACAGATGACAGTTAATAGTCCTGCAATTTCACATTTGAGTTCTTTCAGAACTTATTACTGTCTAGTTTATCAATTTGTTGCAAAACCTCCTCTAATGACACCCCAATCTGGGACAGTTCATCAGATTTGGCACCTAAAAAGAATGGCTCAGGTTTGGGAATCTCCCTCACATCCTCAACCATGAAGAACAATGCAAAGAATTCATTTAGTATCTCCATGATGGCCTTACCGTCCTTGAGTGTCCTTCAGCATCTTCATCGTTCAATGGCCCCACTGGTTGTTTAGCAGTCTTCCTGTTTCTGATACACTTAAAAATGTTTTGCTATTACTTTTTGAGTCTTTGGCTATCTGTTCTTCAAATTCTTTTTTAGCTTAATTATATGTTTACACTTCATTTGCCAGAGTTTATGTTCTTTTCTATTCTATTTTCTTCATGAGGATTTAACTTCAACTATTTAAAGGATGCTTTTTTCCTCTCACTGCTTCTTTTACTTTGTTATTTAGCCATCGTGGCTCTTTTTTTGTTTTCTTACTATGCTTTTTAATTTGGGATATACATTTAAGGTGAGCCTCTATTATGGTGTCTTCAAACATTTTCCGTTCAGCTTGCAGGGATTTTACCTGTACCTTTTAATTTCTGTTTAACTAACCTCCTCATTTTTATTTAGTTCCCCTTTCTGAAATTAAATGCTACAGTATTGGGCCCTGTGATGTTTTCCCCACCACCGAGATGTTAAATTTAATTATATTATGGTCACTATTACCAAGCGGTCCAGCTATATTCACCTCTTGGACCAAATTATGTGCTCCGCTTAGGACTAAATCAAAAATTGCCTCTCCTCTTGTGGATAAAAGAAGCAGTCATTTAAGGTGTCAAGAAACTTTCTCTCTGCATCCCGTCCTGAGGTGATATGTCCGCAGTTAATATGGGGATAGTCGGAATCCCCCATTATTATTGAGGTTTTTTTTTATTTTAATTCCCTCTCTAATCTTTTGAAACAACAACCATAATGTTTTGTTCAGAGTTACGAAAATTTCAGAGTTACAAACAATCTGCATTCCCAAGATGTTCGTAAATCTGAGGTTCTACTGTAGTTACAAAAAATGTCTTATATCTAACCTAAATCTCCCTTGCTACATATTAAGCTGATTACTTTTTGTCCTATCCTCAGTGGACATGGAGAACAATTAATAATTGTCCTCTTTATGACAACCGTTTTCATATTTGAAGACTGTTGTAATGTTCCCCCTTTAATCTTCTCTTCTTTAGACTAAAAACTCTTTCAGTCTTTCCTCACAGATTTTGTTTTCTAAACCTCTTATTTTTGTTGCTCTCCTCTTTTTAGCGTGTGATGCTCAGAGATGGACACAGTACTCCAACTGAGTTCTCACCAGTGCCAAGTAGAGTGGAACAATTACCTCCTTTGTCTTACATATGACACTCCTGTTAATACATCCCCAAATTTTATTCGTCTTTTTCTGCAATAATTTCTGATTGTTGTCTCATATACAATTTGTAATATACTATAACCGCCAGATCCTTTTCTGCGCCACTGCTACCTAGCCAGCTATTCCCCATTTTTCCTTCCTAATTGCAGTACTATACACTTGTCTTTATTGAATTTCATCTTACTGATTTCAGACCAATTCTCCAATTTATTCAGATCCTTTTGAATTCTAATCTTGTCCTCCAAGCACTTGCAACCCCTGCTAGCAATGTAATCAACAAGTTTGATAAGTGTATTCTCTTTTCCATCATCCAAGTCATTAATAAAAATATTAAACAGTACTGACATAGACAGATCCCTTATATATCCACCAAGTTTCACAGCAAGCCACTGATAGCTAGTTTTGAGTAGTTTTTCAAGCAGTTGTGCACAACCTTGAAACAGATCCATGAATCAAATTTATATAAAAAAGTAATTATAAATAAATTGTTCCCATTTGATTTGGAGCTTCCTGCACTAATACTTTATTTCACTCATGTTGATTTTTGATCTCATAATTTGTCCCCAAATTTTTGGCTTTGGCAAGTTAAAAGGCATGTACATAGTAGAATTCTGATTGCTACAAATGTCAAACTTAGTTACATGCTCTATATTCAGCTAATGTTTTGTTGCAAAAATCATTAACATTCTTTACTTTTTCAGTTTAATTGGAGTTGCTTTATTTTCTAGTCAGTCACTTTAGTGGGTAGTCTACCCTTTCACAAAGTGTTAGCCCTGTAAACCACAATTTAATTTAAAGTCTTACTCAGCAGAATAATTTAGTATCACCTAACCAGACGTCATTAGGAAAGTATATTGAACACTCATTCCCTCTTCATCTTAAATTGTAGGCTTGGGAAGAAAAGTCTGTTAGAAAAAAAACAGCAGTACAGGTAACTAGATGATGCCCCAGATAGTTTATTGACTAACTGACCCCTGCATTCTCTCCGGTTTTCACATTTTTAAATTAAAATTTACAGAGCTTAGCAAGGTGACCCTTGTGAACTTAAACAGGCAAAGGCATAAAGCATGCAAGCCATTGTAAATCAGGTAGAAGAGAAGATATAAAAATAAAGCTTTGTAAAGGCTGTAAAAGTACTCATTTTCTTTTTGCTGTAAAGCACCTTATCCCGTAAAAATAACTCACACAGCAGTTTTTGGGGTCGGAATGAGGAAATATTCTGTGGTTTAGTCAAATACGACACCAGGAGGTATGTTACAACTCTGTGATAGTCCTACTAATATTCAAGGCTATTTCACACACAGCCTGATACAGAATTATATAAGTCTTTGGCACACAAGTTCCACTTAACTTTCAACCCACTCAACAACCAGAAATATATATGTTTAGTAGCAGAGTTGTGGGAAAGTAAAGATTCTGTCAGCTAAGGCTATCAGCTGAGCTGCTGGAAATACCACCACAGCTTCAGACCAAACTGGAGGGATAGGCTCTTTGGACAGACAAAGGGTCTAGACCAGTGGTTCCCAAGTTTGTTCCACCGCTTGTGCAGGGAAAGCTCCTGGTGGGCTGGACCGGTTTGTTTACCTGCCATGTTCACAGGTTCTGTCAATAGCAGCTCCCAGTGGCCGCTGTTCACTGCTCCAGGCCAATGGGAGCTGCTGGAAGCGGTGCGGGTCGAGGGACATACTGGCTGCCACTTCCAGAAGCTCCCATTGGCCTGGAGCAGTGAACCACAGCCATTGGGAGCCACGATCGGCCAAACCTATGGACATAGCAGGTAAACAAACTGGCCCGGCCAGCCTGGGACTTTCACCTCACAAGTGGCGGACCAAGTTTGGGAACCACTGGTCTAGACCAAGGCAACTCAGTAGTGACAACCAGAGGTATATCCACACTGAATCTGGGAGCAAGCCTCCCAGTCTGGGTCCAAAGACTTGTTTTATCAGGGGCTCACGCTAGCCCACTAAAAGTAGCTGG
This sequence comes from Caretta caretta, assembly GCF_965140235.1. Classification (NCBI taxonomy): domain Eukaryota; kingdom Metazoa; phylum Chordata; order Testudines; family Cheloniidae; genus Caretta; species Caretta caretta. Next base: position 319,597,207 of record NC_134206.1, on the reverse strand, counting down.
GTAGACATTGTGGCTCAGGCTGGAGCTTGGGCTCTGAATCCTGGAGCATGGGAGAGTTGTGACAGCTACACAGCTATTTTTAGCATAATAATGTGATCCCTCCAACACAATGGACCTGAGCTGGGAGGTTCGCTCCCAGATGCAATGCAGACATTCTCTTAAAGAACGGGGAGGTTCTAGGGCTTTTGTGGTTGTGCACCCATGAAAACATGATTATAGGGGTTTACAAACAGTGGAGAGCTGACCCACAGCTTCAGTGAGGAGAGATGATTCAGGCACCTGGGCAGGATCAAGGCCAGTGATAGTTGATTTTTATGTGGGAGTGTACATCCACACATGTAATGCTATTGTTTGTACCTCTAGACTGCAGAAAATTAAGTCCATAAAACCGAGCTCACAATCCCTGTACAAGTGAATTACACTGGAAATCAGGCTCTGATAGACTCTATTACCAAACTCTAGTCTGAGAAAAACCTGAAGATCTCTCTACACACTGAGGTAATCCACACAGAGCACAACCATGAAGTACTAGGCCAGGCCCAGCTGCCAAGGTACGGTTGACTTTTGGGAAGCACAGTATGTCTCTAACTCTAGAACTGGCTAAGACATTACCATAATCACTTGTCTCCTGGGCTCCAGGAGATTGTGAGGTTGTCAGGCCATGGACAGAAAAATACCACAATGCTATTCTTTCCTGAAAAAGAGCGGGATGTAACAATCAATAGACATGCCTATTGTAGAGGAAAAGAGATTGTGAACTCTTTGGGGTAGGAGTTCTATTTATTTATTTCAAGCACCACGCAAAGTTGCAGTGCTGTAAAAATATTTACTAGTACAGCCTACAAATACTTGAATTTTTGCCATGTTTATTAATACTTATACTGTACAGTAACCATATTTTTCAATACAGACTGCAACTGATGCATGTATTTTTATCCATAAAATTAAAATTCTTTATATTAAAAACGATATTTGAAGTGCTATGCTGTTATTTAGCCACATATGGAAACTATACTGATGTGTTTATGAATGTGCTGATCATTCATAAGACTCAGAGAACATAAAATCTAGAATGTGTTGGCATGCCTTATTGCATAAATAGCCTTAAGAGAATGACAGCAAATCCCAAATCACTTCATATTAGCTAACACTGATTTGCTTCTCTCCAAATGTGGTATAGAAAGTAAGTATGGTATACAATGTAGCATGCATATTGTAGTGAACTATATGCATGCCACCAAAGACCAGTAGATTAAATGTTGTCTAAAATAAATGAAGTGATTTAAAAATATACTATTTCATTTTAGTAGACAAAATGTAAAGTGCAAAAAATGTAAGCTGATGTCACAAAGGCAGCGTGGTCTCAGGAAAAAAGAACTGCAATTTGGAACTGTGGTATATTTCTGGTGTACAAGTCATACAATAGTAGATATCAGAGAATTTGTGATATACCACACAATTACTATAGCAGATATATCCACATTCAACAGCACAATTAATAATTTTCCTACAATTATGAATCTTTATAAAATGGATGAAAAACAGGAAAAATGGGGGGAATCATAGAATATCAGGGTTGGAAGGGACCTCAGGAGGTCATCTAGTCCAACCCCCTGCTCAAAGCAGGACCAATCCCCAAATAAATCATCCCAGCCAGGGCTTTGTCAAGCCTGACCTTAAAAACCTCTAAGGAAGGAGATTCTACCACCTCCCTAGGTAACGCAGTCCAGTGTTTCACCACCCTCCTAGTGAAAAAGTTTGTCCTAAAATCCAACCTAAACCTTCCCCACTGCAACTTGAGACCATTACTCCTTGTTCTGTCATCTGCTACCACTGAGAACAGTCTAGCTCCATCCTCTTTGGAATCCCCTTTCAGGTAGTTGAAAGCAGCTATCAAATCCCCCCTCATTCTTCTCTTCTGCAGACTAAACAATCCCAGTTCCCCCAGCCTCTCCTCATAAGTCATGTGTTCCAGTCCCCTAATCATTTTTGTTGCCCTCCGCTGGATGCTTTCCAATTTTTCCACATCCTTGTAGTGTGGGGCCCAAAGCTGGACACAGTACTCCAGACGAGGCCTCACCAATGTCAAATAGAAGGGAACGATCATGTCCCTCGATCTGCTGGCAATGCCCCTACTTTTACAGCCCAAAATGCCACTAGCCTTCTTGGCAACAAGGGCACACTGCTGACTTATATCCAGGTTCTCGTCCACTGTAACCCCTAGGTCCTTTTCTGCAGAAAACTCATAGTATTATCCACAAATTTCATCATCATCATACACAAACTTAATAGGGATGATTAGATAAGGAGAAAACAATAATATCCTGGAGGATAGAAAGGAGTATTATGATTATAAATGACCAAGTTACTAAGGAGAATAAGTTAATTTGGACTCAAAGGGTCGACAGGGCTAGTGTACAGCCTTCATAGATTCCAAGGCCAGAAGAGATAATTGTGATTATCTAGTCTGACCTCCTGTATATCACAGGCCACAGAATTCCCCCAAAATAATTTCCTGATCATATATTTTAGAAAAAAAAATGTAATCTCAATTTTAAAATTGCCAGTAATGGAGGCTCCACAGGCACCCTTGTTAAACTGTTCCAATGGTTAATTACCCGCACTGTTTAAAATGTACACATTATCTCCAGTTTGAATTTGTCTAGCTTCAACTTCCAGCCATTCCAGCCAAATATTAAATATTTGTTCCCTATGTAGGTTCTTATAGACTGTAATCAAGTCACCCCTTAGCCTTTTCTTTGTTAAGCTAAATAGATTGAACTCCTTGAGTCTATCACTTTCTAATCTTACGGCTCTTCTCTGAACCCTCTACAATCAAACACTCATTTTGAATTCTGGGCATCAGAACCGAACCCAGTATTCCAGCAGTGGTCGTACCAGTGCCAAACGCAGAGGTAAAATGACCTCTGCTCATACTCGACATTCCCCTGTTTATGCATCCAAGGATCGTGTTAGTCCTTTTGGCCACAGTGTTGCACTGGGAGCTCATGTTCAGCTGATTATCCATGTTCAGTTGATTATGACCCCCAAATCCTTTTCAGAGTCACTACTTCCCAGGATAAAATTCCCCCA